>NW_025335317.1:17442219-17734729 GCF_004798865.1 Varanus komodoensis
ATAATAATAATAATAATAATAATAATAATAATAATAATAATTAACAGCACCACTTGAAAAAGAAGAAATAACACTCTGAATTATGTGCCACATTTAGATCATTTCCCAGAAGCTGAGCTTTGCATACCACCAAATGGCCCATTCTGCTGTATGTTGTAAGGGATAGCAAAATCTAGTGCTGGCATAACAGGGATCCATGAAATATTTTGTAGGATGCATAGTGCATGTCCATTTGTCCTGGAATGGATTCAACAGCACACCATTTGATTGTGCCCCTCTACAATACTCCGCACCCATGAACTCTACCAAGCATACACACTGGGATGTGGAGAAATTTAAACACAGCCAGAGGGCCATGCAGACCAAACACAGAGAGACAAGTCGAAACTTTAGAAAAACAAGGAGAGAAACCCAGAAGATGGAAAGGGGGGAAATACATAGAAAGTTGGCACAAACACATTTGTGTGTGCCTCTCTGGGGGATGGCAGCACCTCCTTTTTAATTTCTCCATACATTTCTTTTTCCCATCTACTGGAGAAAACAGGACTTGACTTCACAGCAAATATAGAAGTAGGGTGGCTAGATCCAAAACAGGACAAAACTTCTGTAAGTTTAATGTGCAGAGGACATTTCTGCTGGTGTAGCTTGTAAGGCAAAGTGCGAGATTATAGGGAGGCCAGGTGCCCTCTGATACCGAGGACAGTTTGCTATTGCAGGGAGAGTCCAAAATGGAGCTATGTACACTTCCTCACAAGGTAAGGTAGGTTGCAAACTACAAAAGGTAGGGTGCAACTGCAGTGTGATACTACATCTGTGTGTCAGGTGTGAGCAGCTGAAAAGAGCAGGTGGGTTTGCACACAAAGAGGAAAATGGGACAGGACAGTGAAAGTAAGTGTCAGGCAAAGAATGGGCACAAGCCCATGGCTTAAAGCAGAGGTAGACGGTGCCCACCAGCTGTTTTGATGCATCATTCCCATAATCTCTCACCCTTGGCTACACTGGACAGGACTGACAGGCGGTATAGGCCAAAACATCTGGAGGAGCACAAGTAGTCCACCTCGGGCTTAAAGGAATAGAGAAGTGTTATCTTAGCAAAAGGTGATCCAGCAGGCATTGGAAAGCTGATACTACAGCCGCCATATATTTTTTTTCTGGACTGAGACCTTGTCCTTTTAACAACGATACGACAAATTCGAGATGCAATACATACAGCTTTTCTTGGCATGGAAATGCAGTGTGGGGAAACACTGAACCTAATGAATTTCAATCAGTCGTGCAGCTGTTTAAAGTACAGGAGCCCCTGGGAGGGAAAACATGCCAACCATTACAGCGAGGCATGAGAGGTCAGAGCTGTTACGCCTCAGGGAGAGACAGCTTTAGTGTCTGACAATGCCAGCTCCAGGTCTGGGGCAAGACACGGGCCTTCTCGGGCTTACTGCTGCTGTCGCCATCTGCTCTGGTTCCTCTTCCTCTTCCCCATCATGGCCACCACTTGCCTTGTTTGAAAGCCAGTGAGCAAGGAAGCAGAGGCATTGGTTGCTGCTCCTCACCACCAGCATCACCAGCAGAGCTGGAGACAGGTTGTAATAGTGAAGAAGAGGGACATCTCCAGGAAGCTCTTGCCACCTAACTTTTTAACTTTCTAAATGTTCCCCTGACAGACATTTAGAGTGGCCAGATGCAAAAAATGACCAGGTAGTTCCTGCTTAAGAAGCTACACTTGCTGAAGTTCCGTTTACTACATAAATATTAAAGGCACGGATGACCGGTCCTCTTTTGCAGCTGTTCATGCCATACATACATCAGTTAGGATTGGCTCTTATTCAGGGAAAAAGCATCTGGTCTTTGAAAAAGTAACTGACTTTCCCACCCCCTCTACCCCATGGCAGCTCCTTCAGCCCCCTGAAAAACAGTACACAAAAGGTGAATGGGGTGAGCTGCAGTCTGTGGGGAAAAGGGGGGTGCCTGAAAATGGGTGAAGCAGAACCCTTCCATCAGTGGAAGGAAGATCATTTGGGGTTTTTGTAAAGGAACTTTAAAATAAAATATTAAGCACAACAAAATTAAATCTACACTAATGAAATTAAAAATACATCTCAAGCTATTCAAAATATTGTTTTTATTTAAAAAGTCAATGAACTATTTTATCTTGGTACTCAACAAAGAAACAGCGGTTTAGAAATGAAATAAATACTGTTAAAGCTGCCACAGCCCTTTCACAGCCCTTTTACATGTTTAATTCATAAACCACAGTCAGCATATTGAAAGCACTGAGACTGCTATAGCATGAGAACCTTGGTTATGCAGATAGCGGTAACTGTGGCCAACTTGGTCTAACATGTTCAAGTCACTAGGGACGTGGCTTTGTATGGTTACCACTTCTGGCTTGATGTATACTAGCAGGTCCTATTTTCAGTGGGAGACACTTGCAAGTAGATCCATCTGTATTACTGTGGTCTTAAAGTCTGAGCTTCTAAAGTCATGCGACTAAAGCTGTATTAGGCAAATAGGCTTCAATGTGGGGTTTATTTCTAAGGGGATGTACAGTGGACTGCCAGAAGCATATTGCTGTGGCTGATTGAACGGTAAGAAAGGGGTTAAGTTTTGGTGACCTGCCACTCCCCTTCCCACCCCATTCCAAGCCATAAGCGGTTATTCAGGTCTGCCCTCAAACTTCTGTTTCAGGCCTCTGGGGCATTTCTCCCCGTCCCTTCATCTTTGAACAAGGTTTGGCCTTTTCATAATCTTTCAATAAAAGCCAAACTTGGAGTTACACAAAAACCCCTGAAAACAAATGTCAAACCTTACAAATATGCACATTGATCAGTATGTGCTGAATGGTTGTAATGACAACACAATCAGAAAGAAAAGGCAATGGAAGATAGGCATTATCAACTTTATTCATTTTTAAAGACTTTGTAAGCACAATGTCAAAGGGAACTGAAACCAAGGCAATAGAAGCAGGCACTTCACCCAGAATATCTGTTTAGTCCAAATGAAAATATCGCTTCTTATAAATTTACATTGCATTACAGAAGTAAAACAGAAACACCAGCCCCACCTTTGGAGCTCCGGTTTTTAAAAAGCATTTTGATCTGCAGGCATCACCAAATGGTAAGGTTTAGGGCAGTGATGGTGAACCTTTTAGAAACAGATTGCCCAAACTGCAACCCAAAACCCACTTATTTATTGCAAAGTGCCAACACTACAATAAAACCTGAAAACTGAGGGTTTAGTTTAGAAAAAACAACTCACAGCCAGTCCAAGCAAATATATATATATATCCTTGGCAGCGCACAAACTGGCCACGCAAAATCTCAGACGAGTCGTGGTTCATGAGTTGTGGCTCATGAAGTCATTGCCTGGCGCCGCTACTCCTTTCCGAGCATGCACATGGCCCCTATGTGCACTGTTATCCAATGCTCGGCTGCTGGGGCGATGCTGGAGCGACTTGGCTCGCTTGCCAACAGAGAGGGCTCTGCGTGCCCACTGTGGAACGCGTGCCATAGGTTCGCCACCACTGGTTTAGGGTCTGCAGTCCATGGCTGTGAATGATTCACCATTCACAAATGATATCTGCAGATCAACCATGTTTTAAGAGCCTTCCCTAGCCTGGTGATTTGCAAATGAGTTAGATTGCAAGCACCATCATCCTGTCCTTGTGGACAATTGCTGGGGATTATGGGGATTGTGACAACTGGGACAGCACCCGGTTCAGGACACAGGGTTCCCAAGCGGTCTTTTGTCCAGGGATGCAGGGGTGGGGGTGGGGGGAAATGCTCCAGATGCCCCATAATCATGAGGGCCCAACTCACATATTACTTCATCATGCCCAAGGTATGGGACGAACAAGTTCACGCCTACCTGGCTTTTTGTCTATGACCTTGAGTACTGTCACTTACAAAAGGCAGTATCCAGTGATGCTATTCTCAAATTCGAATAGTGCTAGCAGAGCTCCATGAAATCTTGCTCTTGCACAAGCAGCGGTGCATCACCCTTGCACAAGCTAATGCACAACTGGTTTTACAAGGCTGCTGTGCAAGCTGCGCAGCCATACTTTGTATTTAATTTAATTCTCCTCTTGCACATAGGGCAAAACTTGGGGTTTCTCTATGCAAGTGGTTTAACCTGCCATTTCACTGAGGCTTCTTCCATTTTTCAATGTGGAAAGAAAAGGGCATCTTTTGCACAGGGTTATTTCCCTGGAATTTGTATTTCTCCACCTTTTTTATATTCTATTAGCCAAGCACAAGGTAGTGCTGTGGAATAGGGACAGTGCAGTGGATTTGTGACCTCTCAGGAGGCTTTTGTTCTGGTTTGAAATTTAATACCTGGCTTTCCATGCTCTAAAAAAGCCACCAAAACAGCTCCCATAAAAAACATGGGAGAGGCCTTGGAAGATGACAACATCATGGGCCCCACAAACATCCAGAAATGGATCAGAAACGTGCGACAAATGCCTTGCGCAGGGAAGTCCCATTTCTACTAGCGCAGCATCATTTGCGCTTGTGGAACAATAGGGCTTTGGATGCTGCCCATAGTAAAAAAAGGAAGCCTGATTCTAAAACATCCCACAGGTGAGTTGGTCTGCTTTTAGAGTTCATGTGTCCATATTTACAGACGAGTCTTTAAATATGTCCTCTACCTGAAGGGCTGTCAGAGGGCAGCCCTCAGTCTGAAGGCCTCTAGTGGCTCCATTTCAGTAGAATGTCCTTCTGTGATCTGCCTGGTGCCTCCTCTGTGTGCAGGATAAGACCTTCCTCTTTACATTCACACCACATTGTGGGTTAACCAGCATCCCCCACTCACATTCTGTCTTGTAATTTACATAAAAGTAGTCCTACAGACTTGCCCTTCTAGGATATTTACCAGCCACACTTTTAGGAGATGAAGTCCAAAGCATCTGGAGATCAAAGTGTCTGGATTTGTATCCACTCTGCAGCAATTAAGGGGAAGCTTAAGGGGAATTCTGAACAGCCTCAGTTTTGTCATTTTTGCTGCTAGGGAAAGTTCTGGCTTGATTTGATCTAGAACCCGCTTGTTCGACTTTTTGTCAGTCCAGATTATTCAACAAAGCTCTTCTCCAGCACCATGTTTCAGCTGCATCAATTTTCTTCCTGTCAGCTTTCTTCACTGTCCAGCTTTCAGACTCATACATAGTGATCCGTAATACAATAGTATAAATGGTCTTGCCTTGGTCTCCAGTGAAATTTCCTTACACTTGATAATCATTTCTAGTTCCTTTGTCTATCACTGCCCTTCCAAGGATCTCAGTCTTTGAATTTCTTGGCTGCAGTCTCCCTTTGAATTAATGACTGATCCAAAGTATGTAAAATCTTTTGCAGTATCAGTTTCTTCACTGTTGACAAGAAAGTTCTGTAATTCTTCCGCAGTCATAATTTTTGTTCTTTTAATATTCAACTGTAGTCCTGCTTTTGCACTTTCTTCTCAGTGTCATCTGGAGCCATTTCAATTGATTGCCGCTTTCTTCCAGTAACTCTCCAGACTACCTGGTATAAAAAAAACTACTGTATTCCTTCCAGCTTCTGCACTCTGCCTGACTAGACACCTTCGTGCTTCACTTAAGACAGTAGACAGATCCAGTCTTTTAAAAACTTAAGTATAAAACTTTTATATTTTCAAACATAAGGTATCAATCATTATTGTGTTTCTTTGCTTCAACAATTCTAGACATAATCTGAAACCTGTATAACACCTAGAAGAGCCTAACCCAGGAGTGGCCAAGTCAGACAACCTCTGGAGGGCCACAACTTCCATCATCCCTAGCTGGCAAATCCAGTGGTGGGGGATGATGGAAATTGCAGTCCAGCAGCATCTGGAGGTGAGCAGATTGCTTATCTCTGGTCCAATCAATCAATCTTTGTGTGGTCACAGATCCAACCATTTTTTCCCTTATGTGAGAACTGCTATTTTTCTGTTTGCAGGTACCTCAGGCTGCACTGCAGGTTGCAGAGCCTCCACCCACCATGTAGGGAAATGGTAGTGGGAGGGGAGAGGAGGAGGAGGAGAACGAAGTACTAATTTCCCTCGGTCAGGAGCCCCCTTCCCAAGTGGCAGCAGTGTTACAGCTCGATGCCAGCAGCATTCCTTCCCTTCCGTACATTTCATTATGAATTAAATACTTGCCAAGGTTTGGTGGAAAAGGGAAGGTTTCTGTTCGCAAAAGGAAAGAAGCCAAGCACTTTGGAAAGCAACAAATTGGAGCCAAGGATAGGAGAGAGGGAGAAATAGAAGAAGGAGACACACATAGTAGTCTAGGAAGAGAGACTTGCAAAATCCAATGGGTTCCATCAGCTGCCCTTTTGTTTTGTAGTACACAGGCACTGCGGACTTTTGTTTTTCTCTAATTAGGTGACTAATGCTTCCAGCTAATTTGCCCTAATGCAATTAAGGCTGCAATGCTCTACACCCAGTCTCAATGAACTCAGTGGGACTTCCAAGTATACATGTCTAGAATTGCACTCTATGTCTGCTGTTTCCCCTTACAGTCTGTCCTAAGACTATGACCCAACGCAGAATTTGTGACTTCAATATCAAGTCCATTTTCCCCACACTTCACCTACCCCTTGCTTCACTTAACTTCCACCTCGATGAAGAGTTCTGGAGAACATGAAAGCTTGCACAGTATTTTGTGATGTTTTGGTTTGTCCTTGCATCTTTCTGCACAAGGCTGTTAAACTCTGTATCTCCATCTGGTTTTGACACAGAAATGAGATCCAAGTGCTACACAAAAAGCTTTTCCTTTCCTTGTTTTTTTTTTTTTTTTTTGGTTGCATATGATCTGGATGGCACTGTGCTACCACAGAACAGCACAAATACACAAGCAGAAATGGCACTTTCAGAAATAATATATATTTTTCCCACTGTAAGCAAGCTCAGGAAAGTATTTTGAAAAGAGGAACAAAATTGGAGGACCAGGATGTTGTCTGAAGAACTTGGAAACAACCATGAATAAAGAATCACAAGCATACATTAAACATCTCATGCAAAAAAGGATTGCCCAACTGGAATTTGGAGTGACTGCGCAGAGCCAATCAGTTTTACCAAACTGACCCAAAGAGATAACATCCTTGATGAGCTCAGAATACACAGTCCATGTCAAAAAATGGGGTGCTCCAGGCATGTTTCACTTTTTCCTTGACCCACGGCTCAGAAATCCACCACTAGACATAAGCTTACACTACTAAACGGAAGTGAGAATAAATCTTGCATGCAAAACAGATATGAATGGCTAGGCAAATATATACAACACAAATTACAACATAGACTTCAAAAACTGTGGTAGCCAGAGCATAATGGGCAACCACTACAACAAAGAATAACACTTTCAGGTGCATATTTACCTAGAAAGGTGCCCTATGATCAGTCCATCTGTATTGTACTCAGGATTTCAGAAAGGGGACTTTGCAAGCCTTATCTGAAAATGCAGGGGATTAAACTTGGGATTGTCTGCATTTAAAGGACATACTTTTACCACTGAGGTAAAATTCTCCCCTCTCCACCATAACATACAGTCAGTCAGAAATCTGACTGGGGAAATCCGAGTTCAAATTCCTATACAGTCATGACATAACAGCCTACTGTGGAACTCCCATGAGGCTGTGGGGTGTGTGTCCCCTCTTTTGAATAGGCAACCTCTGCTTGGAGGTGGGGTATGTTGTGTTGTGCATGAGTTAAGCAAGGGTTAAGCAAGGCTGTTGCTTGCACAACACTGCAGCCCGCTATGGGTTGTTTAACCCATGACGAGGCTGCGGCACACAGAGCCACCCTTTTGAAGATGCAACCCTGCTCTGGGAAGTTATGTTGTGTAAATCTGGCAAGCATGAGTTACGTGAGGGTTAAACAACTCTAAGCAATCATGCCCTGTTTGTTTTGATGTGCTAAGAGAAAAGACAAATATGCAGAAATGGTTTGCCCTGGAATAGGTGACAGTAGGGGAGTAATCACTTCAGTCCTTAGATCTTTATAGAAATTGCAGAATAATAGTACATGAACCACTGTTTCAATATTGCCATGTCCAAGTGGACATAAGCGATTTCCCAGAGGGATTCTTTTAAATGTTGTGAGCGGGGCCGGCTAGAGCCGGGGGTCAGACTAGATGACCCTTGAGTACAGATGATGGCAGTACATTGGGTCTTGCAAATGCAAAAGCTCTTCTGTATTTTAGAACTGTTAAATGTTGCAGCTACAATGGCCTAAGTGACCTAAGTGAACAATAAGCATACCATGGGCAAAAATCTTTTGCAATAGCCAGATTATTCTTTTG
Organism: Varanus komodoensis; assembly: GCF_004798865.1. NCBI lineage: Eukaryota > Metazoa > Chordata > Lepidosauria > Squamata > Varanidae > Varanus > Varanus komodoensis. Next base: position 17,450,507 of record NW_025335317.1, read on the forward strand.
TTCAATATTACATAGTTACTGTTTGATTAAGGCTTTTGCTTTGCTGAGTCCTAATTTTAATAACTGCTGTGCTGATAGACATGAAAAGTGAAGTTTTTTGATGGCACACTTCATCCAAGCACTCTCATGGGAGTCCTGTATGATCAAAGAGGATAAACCAGGAGGGGTTAAATATAGCGGAAGCCAGAAATTAAGTGCCGTACACCTGAAAGTTGATGGAAGGGAAGTTAGTTTCCAGATGCAGCAAGGCATTTGGAGCACAACATGAAAGGAAAAGGTTTTTTTCTCAGGAACTTAGAACAGCTGCCATATCTCTTGTATGCTCATCCACCCAGTTCTGGCCCATGTAAAGTAGCTGTGCTAGAGAGTTAGCTCTAAAGACTTTGAGAGCTGATGGTATGTAGTTACCACCTTTTGTGTAGAAAAAGTGTGTCAGAATCTTAGGAGTCTGAGATGCCATTTCCACCACGAATTTCTGATAGGCTGACCAGGACCTTGTTGATTGAAAAAACACTCCAAGGTATTTAAAGACTAACTTGTTCAATTGACTGATTATCCACAGACCATCTGTGGACCCCGTGACTTCGAGAGAACATCCACAGCAATCTTCTTAACCCCAATTTAGTTTGGGATAGCAGTACAGCATCCCCTGTGTACAAAAGGATGGAGACAGATTTTGTAGCCAATTGAGGAGCATGAAATACTGGAGATACTAGATTCTTAACAATGTCATTTGTATATAGAGTAAAACATGTGGGAGCCAGGATGAAGCATTGTTTGACTCGCGTTGTGACAAGCAGAGGTCCAGTGAATTGTCCATCAGTGGAGCATCTCACCTTCAGCCAGGTGTTGTTGCAAAAACATATAACCAAAAGAGAAGTCTATTGTCTATAGTTAGGAGACTTAATTTTTCCCAGAGTCTAGTACAGGGAATTGAGTCAAATGCATCCCTCAGATGGATAAAAGTGGCATACAACCCACCATCTGCTTTCCTAGTGTATTTATCAATTAAATGAGCTAGAATAAAGCAGGGATCTACTGTAGATCTACCTAGTCTGAATCCTTCTTTCTTGTCTGCCAGAATAGTTTAATCGGTTATCCATTCAGTTAGCTTGTATATAATTTCCTAATTAAAAACAGCAAACTAACAGGGTGGTAATTCGCTGGCTCTGATGTGGGGCCTCTTTTGAATACAGGGACAAACTTCAGGCAGTTTCCCTGTTGAATCAAGAAATGTGGGGAAAAACACCAGGAGAGGGCCCCATCAATCAATATTGGATTTCAGAATTTCTGGAGGGAGAAAATCAATGCCTGGTTCTTTGTTGTTGTTTTTTCAGCTGAAGAATAAGGTTCTTAACCTCAGCTGGTGCTACTGATAAGTTTCCCAGAGTTCTCATTATCTGAGTGGTATCCTCATTGCACTCTTGACAGAATGAGCAGTAATATTGCATCCACTCTTTAGGTCCAATAGTGCATACAGGGACCGTGCAACCATTTTCTAGCATGCCTGCTATTATACCCCAGAAAAGGTAAGTATCCCTGTCATGAGAAACCTTTACTAACATTTGCCATGCTTGTATCTCAGCTTGTTGCTTTTCCCCCTTTTATCAAAAGTTTATGCTTTTGCCTAAGGGAAATATATTCATTAGTCAAAAAGCCAGAACTGGAATATTTACAGTAAAATCTCACCAGCTGTCTCTTGGCATGCTTACACTCATTGTTACACCAACTATAAGGCGCTTGAGTTTTCCTTGAACCATTATTCTTCCTATTAAATCTTAATTGATATTTTTATTTATTTTTATTTTTTATTTAAACATTTTTATGCCGCCCCATTCGCCGAAGCCTCGGGGCGGCTTACAACAATATTGCAGTCTGTCAGTCTGAGTATTAATCGATTTATAGTTTCGGAGAAGGAGTAGCGGAGAGGATCACTGCCTGAGTGGCTATTAGGTCCTTCATAGGCAGGAGGTGAGTCGCGGCTAAATTCGCAGCGGGTGTCCATTGAATTCTCCTGCCAGTATTTATAACCAGATCGGCATTAGAGGCATGTTGATTTTTTGGGTAAGGCTGGTAATGTTCAGGCCATGCCAGTACCATCATTAAAGGAAGATGATCACTTTCTATATTAAAACCAACCTCCAACTCAGAGACACGCTTATATACAAAGTGAGAGATTGCTAGGTGACTGATCACACTACCTCCAAAACTAGTAAAATGAGTATATTCCCCTGGTCGATCACCATCTGCTGTACTGCTTAAAATTATCAACTCTCTCCTTCTTAAACCAGGCTAAGCAGAACTCCAGATAATTATATCTAAGATCCTTGGAATATCAAGAGAAACCACATTCTGGGGAAACATCTGGCTCTAGAATCTGATCACAATGTTTGCATAAGCTCCTATCACAGATGCCCATGTGAGCCTTGAAATCGGCAGTAATAATAAATACTGTGTCAGGATATGTCAGTTCAAGAGAATCAATATAATTCTCAAATTCTATGCAATTTGCAGTGACCAGTGATTTTTTTGAACAGGGTGTTTTATAGACATCGACCAGCATGAGATGAGTTTTCAGGAAAGTAACAAACAGTGGTTGCAATAGGATTGCATGAGCTGGTAGCTGTTGTGCTTACCTCCAACTTAGTGGAAATAAAAGAGGCTAGTCCACAACTGAACCTAGCACTTTTCTTAGGGGAAATAGCTGTTAAAGAAAAGCATTTGTAACCATTAAGAGTTATAGGACAACAGTGCCAAGTTTCTTGCTGCAAGATGAAGCCAAATCAAAGTTGTATCCAGGGTGAGTCATATTTAGAGTAGACCCATTGAAAGGAAATGGGCCTGTGTTAGCTTGATGCAACCCTTGGTCTATTCAGCTTAGTGTGGTCTGCCTGGGATGGTAGCAGCTGTCCAGGTTTCAGCTGGGACTTTTTTCCAGCCCTGTTGAGAGACCCCAGGGATTGGATGTCTTTGCAAACAAGGCATGTGCTTTGCCTAGGATGGTCAAATGAGGAGGAGGATGGAACTTCCACAACTTTAGCAGATGTGCAGAAGAAGGACCTCTGGCAAATGTAGCTTGACAGGATATTCCCTCTTTTATCCAATTATTGAAGGTGCAGGAATCCCAACCTTGTTTGTTATATCACTATGGCTCTTATTTTATTTTATTTTATTTTATTTAAGTTTAAAGCTTTCTTGGCCTCCTTTTATAGTCCTCCCAAGGTATACAACAGTAAAATCCATATAATAAAAACTGAAGTGGTATTAAAAGCAGCAAAACCCTACAACTCACAATTCGGTCTGGTAAAATATAATAAGCGGAAGGGCAGAATAAAGTAGCATTTTTTTGAGGACACTCCTTAAAGGCCTGCACTGATGGGGTCTGGGGGAACCCCAATGACAACTTCTTCCAGAGGTGCAGGACCACTGCAGGAAAGGCCCTGTACCACTGTGGACTATCCTATTACTTCATGGAAAGCAGATTGCTATCTTGGACTTATTTTATGAGCTGAGATGGTGACCGTCTCTAGAACCCAGATTAGGTTGGAAGCAAGGTCTACTGGGTACAATTCCTCCACTGATCAAGAGAAGCCAAACACTCTGGCCTGCTTATCTGTCTGCAGCAGTGCTTTGGCATGCAGGAGAAGAGTTTCACACTGTTATCTGCATATCTCAAGCTGCTCTTAAAGCAGACCTACCAGGGCAAATGGAGAAGCTGGCAGCTTGACTTTAAACAGACAGAAACTCCAAATCAAGAAGGAAAAGGAGGCCATTTCAGATTCATTTCCGTGTTTAAACAAGATGCAGCAGTGAAGTCTTGACATTCTAGCAGTCTTAGAAGGTCAAAAATGACATTTTCACATGCCCAGAAATAAACTAGAAACTGATGACAATCTTTTGATAAAGGTTTTAGTATACACGTTTAAACTCATCTCCACTAATAACTTGGCTACAGTTTCCTGACAGCATTATATTCGTCAAGTCTGGATGTCAGAAATACATGGGTAATTTTTGCAGGGTCAGTTCTTTCCAGGAGGAAACCAAGCAAAGCTGGGGAAAGGCAGATGCCACTTGCATTTCTGATCTGTAAAGCTAAGCGGTTTTATACAATTAAGCAGCAGGAGAGTGCAACCTGCAATCTCTCATGGGCGACTTAATGACCTGGTGCCACCAAATTCCCTTCTCTGTAATGGCACAACCAAGCCAGAGCTCTTTTTTATTTGCAGGAACATGGATGCCATCTGCCACAGCCTTCTGACTTCCCTGTTCCTTCTAAACTTAGCTGCAGTCATCATAGTAGCCGGGGGTGGCTGGGTTGGGGTTATTTATTATATTCTTATCCCCCTTTCTTCCTTCAAGGAACTCAAGGCAGCTTGTATGATCTTGTTCCTTCCCTCTTAGCTTATCCTCACAATGACCCTGTGAGGTAGGTTAGGCTGAGATCTGTATCTGGCTTGAAGTCACCCGGTGAGTTTAGTGGCTGAGTGGGGACGAAAACCCAGATTTCCCAGATCCTGTTCTGACACTTCGGCCACACACTGGCTCTCAGTTAATTATCTCAGCAACAATATAGCGTTCCCTGAAGTAATGCAAAGAATAAACTGCCCAGAGAGTTTTTTAGTAATTGGGATGGCATACAAAGACCTTAAATAAATGAATAAATGACCAGTTGTTTTATACAGGATTAGCTTTACAACTGCTCATAACCCATGTGGACTGCAAAAACCGGCTTATGGAGATGGATCAATGCAGCAGCTTGAAACATTGGACTTTCCTTGGAAGAGTTCAAATTTAGAAGGCAACTGACACTTGCTCTAGAGAATACACATTTTTCTTTAATCACACTAATAAGACGGATGATTAGGTTGCTGATCATTCCTGCCTTATTCATCCAAATGCCCTCCGCACACACGCACACACATTTGCAACAATAGGCAGTCCAACGCATCTGGAACATACATTTTCCTTACTGGGGAGCGGGAGGTGGATGACAGACTGGGAGGAAGCAGCTATCTTTGTCTCACATTATCAGCATGCTAAAACATAAGGACATGTTGTCTTGGCTTGAAATTCTGCTGCTTTCTGAGAAAGGGGTGTAGGTTTGATTTTATAACACAACGGCACATACAAGCAACCTTTTTCTACCAGGATTTATTTGGATTTCCCCAACATTACTAACAAGGACTGGCCTAGAGAACTGCTTGTCAGTGCCTGGGCCCCATGCAAAGTGCTCACACTAACATATGAAGCTTTAAATCGCTTGGGACTGGGATGTCTAAAGGAAAGCCTGCCTCCATGTATCCCTGCTGGACCACTCAGGTCATCCGTGCAGGGAATCGGCAAGGAAAAGGGCCTTCTCTGTCATCACCCCTTACCTTTGGAATTCCCTTTCAAGGGAGGTGCAACTGACACCCACTTCATCTTGCTTTCAGTGCCTAGTTAAGACTTTTTTATTTAGTATCTGTCTTTAGGTTGGATATTGCTTTGCTGCTGGTTTATTGTTTTATTGTTTAATTGGTTGTTATTACTGGTTTTATTGTGTTTCAATTTCCTCCTATTCTATTTATATGGGTGTGTGTGTAACATTTATATACACAACTTTGCGACTGAACAACAACAATTTATATGGTATTTTAATCCTATTATGTTTTATGGTTTGGTTGTTATTGTTATTTATTTTATTTGCATTTTAATTAATTAATTTATTTTATTTAAAAAAATTTGTATGCCGTCCATTACTGTCATCTCTGGACGGCTTACAACATGATTTCGGAATAAAATAAATTAACTATTCCACACTGAGCATCATTTAAAATATAAATAAGTCATATCACAATTAAAATTATGTGTTAAAATATTGACTGAATAAAAAGGTCTTGACCTGGTGCCAAAAAACATATAATGATGGCGCCAGGCGGACCTCTCTGGGGAGTGCATTCCATAGTCAGGGCACCACCGCAGAAAAGGCCCTCCTCCAAGTACTCTGTCTCCTAACCTCTTTCAAAGAGGGTTCCTGGACGAGGGCCTCTGCTGCCGATCTTAGGTGGAGGTAGGGCATGTAGGGAAAAAGGCATTCCTTTAGGCAGTGCTTTTTTTGTAAAAAAAAAAAAAAAAAATGTACCAGATCTCACATCTTGGGGTCACACTTTTACACTAAAAAAGATTGTTACTGTAAAGCCAGTCACTCTACACGTACATAAACATAATGGTCACTGCCGGCAGTAAGCACAGACACAAAAACAGCCTGCAGGCACTATGTTAATGATGTTTGCTGCCGATCTGCTACGCCCGACAGGCGATTCAAAATCACTTAATAAAATCCATTGGGAAAACGGTGCCGGAACGCTATTCCGGTGCATTCTATGACAAAAAAGCCCTGCCTTTAGGTATCCTGGTCCCAAGCCATTTAGGGCTTTATAGGTAATAACCAGCACCTTGAATTGAGCCCGGACTTCGATGGGGAGCCAGTGAAGCTGATAGAGGACTGGGGTTATATGAGAATAACGCCCAGTCCCCGACAGCATCCTATTTTGCACCATCTGAAGTATCCGGAGTGTCTTCAAGGGCAGCCCCACGTAGAGCGCATTACATTAATCCAGACAGGAAGTAACCAATGCATGTGTCACTGTTGCTAGCCAGTTCTCCTCCAGGAAGGGTTGCAGCTGATAGATGTCCGAAGCTGAACATTTATATTGTGTAATGAGCCAGCCCAGACAGCCTCTGGCTATGGAGCAGCATACAGATGTGCTAAATAAACTGCAACAATATGTTTACTGCTTTCCTATGAATAGCAGGATACTCTTCTTTCACAGATATCCAGAACTTGTTCAGTGATCAGTCTGTAAAAGTCATCTTGAGTGTACAATCAGACTGCAGCTCACAAAATTTTTCCTCTTCTTTTAAAGTCATGTTCTTAGATTAAGCAGAAGATTCAGAATAACCCCTCACCCAGTCATGCACATGTACTGAAAGGCAGAGAAAACAGTTTTCTATTTCGGTAGAGAGTTTTGTTCTACAGTTTTTCACGATGGTCTTCAATAAAACTTGAGATTTGCTGATACTCTCAGGCTGGAGCAGCAGTACTGGAAACTGGAACAGTTCAAGATTCTTTTTTGCAACACTTTTTTTTAAAGATTCAGTTTCCTTTTAAACCAAGAATCTTGTTGCTCAGGGTCAAAACATTTTCCCCAGGCCATGCAGCAAAGCTGCAAAAAAATTATTTGACTAAAGAAGCTGTTCAACAAGCCACTTACAAGGTCAAAATAATAGGATGACCATACAGCTGTGCAAGATATGCAGCATTCCACTGTAACAGTGTTGCCAGCCATCAAATGTCAATTCCCCATTCAGGCCTTACTCCATTCACACCAAACAAACTTATCACAAAAAAATGAAAATGACTACAATGTACCATTTATTTCAGTTTTATTGCACTTGGTTCCAGTTAAACACTTACTGTTATACTATTGATATTAAAGAATGATCAAATAATTCATGTGTTATATTATAAACACACATAGAATCATATAGAATCATAGTAGAGTTGGAAGGGGCCAAGAAGGCCCTCAGGTCCAACCCCCTGCTGTTGTAGGACACCAATTTACACCATCCCACTCAGATGACTGTCCAGTTTTACCTTGAATGTCTGTAGTGTGGGGGAGCCCACCACCTCCCCAGGCAACTAGCTGCACTGTGTTGGGAAAATGTGGATAAATCCTGTCAGAAAAGCATTGCTTCTGTGTGCTTTTGAAATGGTAGAATTAATCCTGTACTCCTTCTCAAAACCAAGCTAAGTCACTGTTTAAAATGGCATTGGAATTCAGTGTACCAGGTAGTATCTTCCTAGCCCAGAGGGCTTCATGTGCCTTGGTCATTCAGAATGTCTAGAGTCTAGATAAGCTTATGAGTTCATGCATAGTTTCTCAGTAGCTTGAATTTACATGTCTAAGTAGACCTGGAGATGGGTTCAAGTTACTGAACTAAAGTGTCAATACACGGCAATTAGAAATATTGTAATCTTATTGTCACTGTATGATTGACTGACATTCCTTTATCTGTTCTGTATGTGATGACCTCAGAATCTTATTGTAATCTCTGCATTCTGTCATCAATTGCCCTGTACCTGTGACGTGACTGGGAGTGTATAAAAACTCTGTAGTTGTGTTGAAGCTTTGCAGCAGAGTTTACCTCTGCCTGCCCGGTAATGCATTATCATGAGTACGGACCCGCGGGGAACCTGGGTAATGCAATAAAGCCAAGATGGTCTGGATGCTTGATCTTTCCCACGAACCCGAGTTTTATTTCCTCTTCTCAAATTGAGATTCTGGGATTCTGACACTGTCATATTGCTCTGACAGTGAGGAAGCTTTTCCTGATACCTAGCCTGAACCTGGGTTGTCACAATGTGAACTGCTTATTCTGTGTCCTACACTCTGGCATTAGCAAGAAGAGATCTTGACCTTCCTCTTTGTGACAGCCTTTGAGGTTACTTACAGAGTAATATAATGTCCCCTGCTCAGTCTTCTCTTCTCAAGGCTGAACATGCCCAGTTCTCTCAGTCTCTCTTCACAGGGCAGTGTTTCCAAACCCTGAATCATTTTTGTCGTCCTCCTCTGCAGCCTTTCTAATTTTCCTGCATCTTTCTTAAATCTTGGTGCCCAGAACTGGACACAGTATTCCAGATGAGCTCTGACTAGTGAGGAGTATAGGGGAACTATTACTTCTCATGATTTGGAAGTAATACTTCTGTTAATCCATCCCATGTGCATGAATGTGAAAACACAATGTGGTTGTGTGCATTACAATCTCTTGCAGAACCCAAGGGTTTTGGGGATCCACAACTGAGAAAGCCTGGGATAAACTAATCTCTGGACACAGCTACAACCAGTTTCACCATTAGTGCTCATGAGGGGAAAGACACAGTTCTTGCAAATGTATTGTCCAATATACTTGGACTATCCTGAAAAGTCCCTACTCTAAGGTTACTTTTTAGTCAGAGTTGGCTTCACATAAAACACTGATGTGGCTTATCACTTGAAAAAAATCTGAATTACAGGGCATTGACCTTGCAAGCCCATGAATCACAGGGCATTGAGGTGTTTACTAATTTTGTGTATTATTTTGAGATGATATTCATGCTTTACAACTGGGAGCAATAGTATTGCATTATCACCACCTTATTAATTCTACATAAAAATTCTACTTGTGAGATTGTTAGGTTAATGAAGTCCTTTAGCTGCTACAACATTTTCCAACCTGGTATCCCCTAGATGTGTTTAGACTTCAGCTCCCAATATCATGAACCAGAAGGCCTGAGGGAATGATGGGATTTGTACTTAAGTCCAGAAAGCAACTGGAGGACAGCAGGTTGGGGAAGCCTAGTGCAGTATCACACCATATCCTCAGAAGTCAGAATACATTTTTTCCTACCGAGTCTATGGCTGTGTTCACACATAATGACAAGCCATGCTGGAAACGGCTTGTTGTTACATGTGAATCCAGCAAGCATGGTGAAGTGCAGTCCACCTGGTTACTGTGACTCCCCACTGAGAACCAACAGTCTGTTCAATGGTTTCTGCACTTCACCATTGCGTGTAATTTTGTATGACCCCAGCTGCAATGTTTTTGCACAGCTTCCCCATTTACGCCAGGAACAGCTACAGCAGATACCCCAGCCTCCATTTTCTGCTAGCGGCAGGGTGCTGACTGTGTGCCCCCACATTTCCTTTCTTCCTTGCTAGTGCATGGTCTCCAGTTTCCTGCTGCCACAACAGGATCTCTCTGGCAGTAGGGAATTGTGGCAGCAGGTTGGCTGGGCGTTGGAGAGGGCGCCCAGCAGGGAATGCCTCCAGCAGCATTGACTGCAGGGACAACTGTGTGTGGCGCTCTGGCTTGGTAAGTGTGCCGCCCTTGTGCAATACAGGGAAGCCCCCGTCTCCTTCCAGGTGCCTGTCCTGCTCACAAGGAGGCCCCCTGGCAGCACATCTCCGCCAGGGTAAGTGTTCCAGGGAGCCCATGCTCTCTTGGAGAAGATGGGCGCCTCCTCCACTCCGAGACATAGAAAGATAAAGAGAATACTTGTGTGTATGCAGCCCTAGGAGAACTGCAGCTAGATAAGAGAACAAGAAAGAACCAGGCCAAGGAGGAGTGCTTGAGCTGCACTTTGAAAGGGACGTCCTTAGATAAGGTATGAAACAAGGGAGGAAAATTCCCAGCCTCGTAAGGGAGGGCTGTCATGTGATGAGGACAATTACAAGAACTTTGTTCTAATAGTGCATAACACATTTCTATGCCTAATTGTGCATAGCACACTTCTACCTCTTTAAAAGGCATTTTAATATTTATTTGTCCCTACCTAACCCTCCATTTGTATTGTTTTTAATGTAATTTTATCTGGTTTTATATTAATTTATGCTATTGCTTTATTCTTTTATACAGTATTTTAATTGTCTGTTGTTAGCCGCCTAGAGATGCCATGGGCTAAACAGGCAGCATATATATATATATATATGTTTAAATAAAAAATAAAAATTTGTCGATCGCTTTGCTGTCACCCTATTCTTAATAAATCTTGCTGGCTTGATTTTTCCCCATCTGAGGTGGCTGGGTCCATTTCCCACAGGATCTGGCATCTCCCACTCTGCCTCCCACCCTGTCCCCAACAATCCAGGGGACTCCGCACAAGCCCCCCTCTCCTGGCAACCTGCTGGAGGAGTTTCCTGGGCAAATGCCCAGCAGGCACCATCAGGAACGTCTGGAGAGCCGTCTGTGCTCCAGGGCCCATGCAGCTGCAATGAGAGAGGGGAGACGGGGTGTTTCTGCGAGGGCACGGAGTGTGGGAGCTGCTCTGCCAGACCCACCCACCTACTCTAATGAGTGGACATGGCTCTGTGGAGCTGCCGGTTGGGGGCGGGGGGGGGGGAGAGCAGCTGAGAGCACATTAAGGAGAGTTTGTGGGCCAACTGGGGAGAGGCGGAAGGGGCAAGCAGCAGCAGTGTACACTGGGATTGTTTTCTAGCTGCAAGGCTGATGGGATAGATGTCACCATTTGGAAAGATGGGGGCATCTGGAAAGTACTCATGCGAGCAGATAGCATGCGAGGTGTGAAAACAGAAGAGGCCAGATACCATGCCGCTTGGGAATTCACAGCACTGTTTAGCATTGTGTGAACATGGCCCAACGCAGCCAGGTCATGTCTTAAACCAGGCATCCAGTGCATGCAGCCAGCAGCTCTCAAATGTCAATAAAATGCTTCAGCAAAATCTGTACCTGTGTGGTGCTTATTGTGCTAGAAAGGGGAACTGGGTTTTAATCCCCACTCAGCCACGACTTTGGGCTAGTCGCTGACTTTCAGCCTAGCCTACCTTACAGGGTTGCTGCAATTAGGATAAAAAGGAGAAGAGGATAAACTTAAAAGCTACCTCCTGCCCCTTGCAATAGGAAGAAAAGTAGCCTATAAATCTAATGTGATAATAATAGTTTACTCTCCATGCAAAGCAGAAGGAAGCTGTCTTCAGTTCAAACGGCAACCACCTGTTATCCGCCAAAGCCACTATATATTTGTATATGTATAATGAAAGAGAGAGTTTAAAAACCCAAATTGAACAGAAGTGAAACTTTCTGACAAATTCCCCCATCCCCCCATGACACACTCATTGGAGAAGTCTGCTGATGTTTATCAGGACTAACTGCAGAGATGGACTTTATCTGCACTCATTGTTAGGTATTAAAACTGTTTATCAAGGAAACAAAGGATTACCAAAACCTGAGTTAGGTAAAGTCATGACCTCCTGTCCTTGCTACTACCTGTCTTTTGTGGAAAACATGCTGCCTCAAGAATTCAGCAATGCTAAATTTCTGGATTTTGTTTTTTCATTCTTCTTTTTTTTTAACAAGGCTGAAATTACTTCCTATCTTTGAAGATCTAAAAAGGCTTAATTAACATTTCCAGAAGGATCAACACAGCCAGGTGATGGATGATGGATGTGTTAAACAGGGCTATATTCATTGGCTACAAACACTGGAGGGTGAGGGCAAAAGGAATGGGAAGAATAGCAAGCTGCACATTTTGCCTCTTCTCTTTAGTTGCAAAGGGCTACAGACTAGCTTTCTTCAAAACAACTCAAGGGGCTCAGCCTATCATGCTGGCACTAATATTTGCAGCTCTTCAAAATGGTCAGATCAAAATGAAAGAGTAAGGAAGGATCCACCATTGTGTACTATGTTGGATTTTTTTTTAAAAGAAAGAAGAGGCATTCTTACCACACCAATACTATCTATAAAATCCAAACGTCCCTCAGTATTAGTGTTGGGTTTTTGCTAAAAAAAAAGTGCTCAGGAAATCTACCCACAGTACTTTTCACTTGCTGCTAATGCAGGTGAAGGCCTCAGCTCTGATACGATTATGAAACAGACAATTTATGCATTAGTACCCTGCAGGCTTAGTTTCTGTTCCTCAATACAACTGGGGCAGAAGCCAGAGCTAGGAAGCCCTGCAGCACAGGGAAATGATGCGTTCATCACTCCTGCAGCCTCCAGAAACCTATTAATCACCCTTCCTGCTCTTGCATTTCCCTATTCCACTTTGTTATCTAAATATAATATGCTAGTTCATTTATGACATTTCTATACTGCCTGATATTTATTTAAAGCTTTTATAACTCATCCACCACTGATGTCTCGGAATGGCTTACAACAAAAGCTAAAGCTCTCTGGGTGGTTTAAAAGATTCAAACAGTTCCCTGAGTAGTGAGACGTTCCTGGTGCAGCTTGACGTGCGTTTTGGTTTGCTCTGGAGCACTGACCCCTTGAAAATGGCAGTATTCCTTATAATATGCTATTTTTTTACAAATACGTAAGTAGGGCAGATGCAAGCCACTTCTGTACTCCTACTAGCAGCAGATCTGCTATGAGAAAGGCATTCTGCAAACTAAGATACATTCAGCCTTCCCTCTCACATTTCCCTTTGCGTCTCCATCTCACACCCGTTTCCCTAACAGTGTGTGCATCCCCTTCAGAGAAGCTTCTCTCCCTGAAAGCACTCGAGAGAGATCACCAATATTTCCACAGGAGAAACATCAACAAAGTCAGGTCCAGCGCTATACAAGGGAGAGTGAAGCAGCAATTTCAGGCCGGTGGGGGCCGGGAGAAGTGCTAGAAGACAGAGCTGTGGGGTGCCATATGGCCAGCACTCCCTAAACTAACCCAGTGATAGTCTCCTACTACCAATGTTGAAGCAAAATTCAACTACTAGGCTAGTCGGCATTTGTCCCTGGAATGCAAGAGGAATGTCATCTTGTCATATTCAGGCAGCAAAGTGTCTTAGACTGGCACTGACAAAGCTATTCTGGATAATCATCGCACAATTCCCTTAAGAAAGACTATGGTCGAATAAGTGATTGGACAGAAGGTACGGCCACACAATACAGTGGAGGTGCTATGGCACAATTGGGCAGCATACAAATATTTTAAATAAATAAATACAGTACAATAAATTCTACTTCAGATCCAGTAGACACAAAATTAATTTCCAGGAACAAAGAGAAACAAGTTGTATCATTCTGGAGCAGTTTGGATCCAACTAGCTGCCTTTCATCTTCCAGGTTTCCAATCAGACATTTTCTCCTAGCTCTTCCTCAGATCCCAGCCCAAGACAAAAATCAGAGCTGTGTGTTTGCGATGGATAGTGAAAACCCTTGAATGTTTCCAAGCAAGGCTGGTAGGTGGTTGGGTCAGACATAGACTGGATGGAATCCCTGAATGATTGTGCAGTTTTATCTGAAAGGTTTGGAGAGGGAAGGCGGAAGCTATGTGTATAATCAATTCTGCCTGTAGATGTACTAAAAATGTCATGCCTCTGCGCCTCCTTGCACAGAAATATTTGGCTAATCCCAGCCTAGAGAGATAACAGACAAAAGGAACTTTGAGTTAATAGATGCATCAAGTTTCTCCTTCCCCTAGGTTTTAGGATCATAGCCAAGTATCCATATTATTTAGCAGTACAGCAGTTTAGAAACTAAAAACTGTTTAGAAACTAAAAACTTCTCCGCTTCTCAACTTGCCTAAGAAAGAAACTACCCCTGACACATACATTTCTCAGTTTTCTTTCTGCATGTGACCCATCACTCACAATCTAACAAAAGCACTGTTAGCAAAAAGAAGCTATTCTAATGCAACTGTCAAAAGTGGGGGGAAAACCACCCTTTGAGAGTCTACTGGAGGTGTACAATCAAAAGAACATTTACAAAAGAACATTATTCAGACATGAGGTATGTAGGCAGTCCCCAAAGATGGAGTCTGTATGAGTTACACATTTTGGAGGAGCGGTTGAAGATCAGGTGGGGGATCACATGTAAATATACTAGAGGTATATTAGAATAAAACAAAAGGGTTGGATGGGATTAAGACAACACAAAGAGAGTTGGTGTAGGAAAAGCTGTACTAAGATGGTTTTTCTTTCTTCTTTTTTACCTATGGAAACTTCTTTGTATTTAAATACATTGAATTCTGAAGGGAGTATAAGACATGATCTAAATTGAACAAAGAAATATAAGAACAGGGAGTTGATTTTTCTTGTTGGTGAAATAAGGGGTAGATGCAAGCGAGATATGTTAAAAATTGTAAAGAGTTGGGCTTTTATAAGGAGTTAATTGTATCTGATTAAGTGATGCTTAAGTTAGATGAAACATTAGTAACTCAGTTTAAAGAAAGCTTGTTTAAAAGGTATTATAGGTACTAGTTGTCACGAAACAGATTAGTCAAGATGTTTCTAAAGATGTTAAATGGATGTTGTATCTGATTTTACTTGTAACTATTGTAGGGAGGAGTCCATTTGCTTAATACTAGAAAAATGAAAAGATCTTGAATTGTGTAGAAATAGTTAGATTAAATTTACCATTGAAGAAGAAAGAAGATATTGACTTTTATTAAACTTGGAGATTTTTTGCTTTAATATTGGTTAGAGAAACGGGACTTTGCAAGAAATGGACGGACTGATTTTATTACTGAAGGAGAAAGAAGATATTGACTTCAATCAAACTTGGAACCTTTTTATTATTATTGGCTGGAGAAACGGGATTTGGCTTAGATTTAAAGATGTTTTCAAGTTATTATAAATAGATTTGAATATGATCATAGAATGTTAAAAGATGTGTAGTAGGGGGCTGACCCAGTATGTCCAATGTATGTGATGACTGATGTTTTTAGTATTAGTTTAAAAATTTTAATAAAAATTCTTAAAAAAAAAAGACAACACAAAGAGAAGAACTTTCAAGAAAGGCAGATATTAGCATGTCTAACCCCCCCCCCCCCCCAGGAAGCCCTTTTGGTGGGGGGAGCAAGACTTGTAAAATGTTAAGTCTAAAGCTACTCTTACAATGCCAGGCTTTTAGCAGCCATATTATGGCAAAGCTTTTGCTCATTTTATCCTGACACATCAATGGCAAAAAGGTTTAAATCATGGGTAAGCAACTTTAGATTGTTCTGGATCTATAACTTCCACCATTCCCTTATCATTGGTTATGCTAGGCAGGACCAATGGGAATAGGTCAAAATTACTTGCCCACTGACTTAAGGGCCAAACATCTGACCTATGACTTGACCATTCTTGATTGAAGATTCACAGAGATCAGGGTAAAATCTACTCCCATAGCAGTGGGTAGATGGGGAACTCAAATCCTTAAAAGAGGTGGATTATCCCAAATTAGGGTGGTCTTTTTCTCAGGTTCATACTACAGTTCTATGCACACTGAATATCCTGCAAGTGACTTGTAAAAAAGTATGATTAGGAATATAACCCCGCCCCCCTCCGCCAACAAAAAGCACTATGGGAGTGCAAAAGTGTTACTTCCTAGGATCTCACTATACAGCTGCATGTTAATACAAAGCAAATCCATATACTCCTGAGTAAACACACAGGGATGGTCTGCATGCAACTGAATTGGTCCTTCCTGTAACCACCACATGAGCAGTAGAATCTAAGGTAAAGGCCTACAGGCTCTTCTCCGCTTCTGTATCCAGTCTTGGGACTCTGAGCATGTGATTTTACTATCAAGTCAGCTTTTTTTTTCCCCCAAGACCTCTCTTACTCCTCACCTGCTTTTTACATCATCTGATCTGGTGACGAGATCTGGAGATCTCAAAAGCTTACACATAAGCAGGAGGCGGCAATCCTAATTGTCATCCTAATGAAGACAATACGGGCTTGGGATTTTTACCCAGGGTCCACCTTTCCTTATAATTAATTTTGTTCTCCATTATGAGCCTAAAGAGACCGCATTGCATAGAATTACTCAACTCCTTCTGAGTAAACAGGCACGGGATCGAGCGGCGAGCACCCCTCCCTCATGACTTCGCTTTACTATTCTTTCAGCCTACTCCGCCCCATGACACAACCTCTTTCTTTTCTCCCCTCCCCAGTCTGGGGCTTGAGGTGAGTCACTGTCAGCTGACCGAGCGGGTGGTGCTGGAGAAGAAGGGAGAAAGAGGAGCATCGGGACGCATGCGTGCAAGCGACATCCCCAAAGAAAAAATGCGGTTTCTCCTTCACTTAGTTCCACTGAGCTTGCGCAATAACCGCGCTTTAGAAGGGCCGGGCTTTCGGCGCCTGACGGCTCACCCGCGCGCACGCGCAGTCGTTCCTGCCTCGGCCGGCCTTGTTATATAGGCTGCCGGTCAGCTGATGCTCCCGCATTGCAGACGGCAGAGCCTGAGAGAAAAGACGAGGCGTGATGAGGCATTTCAGGTTCCTTGTTCTCCTTTGCTCGCTTGTGGCGGGTAAGAAAGTGAGGCCGCGCCCTCTTCAGTTACCTTTCTCCTTCCCTTGGGCTCAGGTGGTGCAGCTGAAGGGAGGAAACAGTTTCAGGGCTCGGCTAAGTAGCCCCAAGGGGCAAAGACCGAGACTTTTTTTCTACCTCAGAAAGCACGAAAGAACCATGGGCTGGGTTTCTCTCGGGCAAACTCACAAGCTGAGAGAGAGGAGTCGGGGATTACAATTTCAGCGGCATTTAACCTTAATTGGGGTTTCTTCCACTGGCTGCGGAAGCGACGTTTTCCTCTTAGTTCCCCTCTTTTCCCATCTACAGTAGTGAGTGGGCTCTCCTCTTAACTTGTTGCATGCTTTGAAGGAGGAAAAAACGCCCGCCATAAGTATCTGTTTGCGGCCGTGTAAACAAACGCGTCGCAATCGTGCTGCCACCCCGTTAATCAAAGGAAGCTGACACCTTTAACTCTTTCCACAAGCTTCTGTATAGCCCGAAGTGCCTGATCTTGTCTAATCTTGGAGGCTAAGCAGGATCAGACCTGGTTAGAATCTGGATGGGAGACCTGAGTCCTGCATTGAGCAGGAGGTTAGACCTGATGGTCAAGGTTTCTAGCAGTTGTGACTCACTCCATGCTTAAAAGTAAAAGCTCTCATGCTGGATTAAGTCTGTGGTTCTGTACATTAGCAATGACTATCTCAATATAGTTGGAAGATTGCAGGGCAAATGCAGGAAGCTGGTGATCCTCTCTTCCATGTCTCTGCCCAGCCTTGGACGTTGAGAGGTGCACTGCTTCTGTTCATGGGTGTTTCAGTCTGTCAACAGTGGTTGTCGCTCCCATAAATGTCATTTAGGAATATTATGCTTCCTTTGGACTTAACTCATATGCATTCTGTGTACATAAGACTGAAAGAGTCCAAAATTAATTATCGCGTTAATCTTTCCTCTAATATGTATGCGTGCTACAGTTCTCCATATTTCAGTTTTGCAGTGCAAACGGAGCAAGAGTCACCGTGCAGAAAAGGTTTCTTAGAGGGAGTGACAGCTGCAGTATATGTGGTGTCAGAAGCAGAGAAATAAAGCTGTTTAAACCAAAATGCCCAAACAGCATCTAGAATGTATAGCACAGCATTGTAAAAAAAAAACAAACCAAAAACAAAACTCAGGAGCTATTAAGGGATAAACATATTTTCAGTGTGGGCTAGTTCTGGCATATGGAAAGCCTGAAAATGGCTAACTGTGTGTTGTTCCCATCTGTGCAAGAACAAAATCACCAACCCTGTTAGGATGCAGTTAAATGCTAAGTGTTTAAAGCAGTGTGATTGTTCAAACACACCCTGAATGTTAACTTAGTTTGTAAAGTTGGGCAAATGGGTCTGGGATAAAAAGTGTTTTGAGCCTCAGTTCTTCTGATTTCATATGCAGGTATTGAAGAACCTGACTGGTCTGAGAAGTTCTGTTTCCCAGCATTTGATCAATACCTACAGTTATTTGTTAGGTTCCTACAGATTAGCCTTTAGTTTAATAATTCCTTCTCCTGGTGAGGAACAAACTTGGAAAACACTATCACAGGGTTTCCAAAGAATTTGTGGCAAGTGTTCCAGTACTCTCAGCATTTTTATCATTAGGTTAATAAATTTTAGAAGAGTTAAATTGGTATCCTTAAGTTTTTTTTTTTTGACATTTGTGATGAGCATATTTAGAAAATACATTTCTTTTGAGCAAGAAGTTGTTAATTCCTCAAAGCACTGCAGGAACCTGTGGGTGGATAATATAAGCAAATTTATGGTCTTGGTTCTTAGAAATTACAATAATTACACTGTGGTTGAACCATGATGCAACTTTAGTTGAATCAAGCTCTGAAGGTTTGCTCACTTAAAAATGCAGTTCTTATACTTTTATAGTAAGCAATACAAATTTTAAAATATAGAAGATAAGCAGCAAATCAGGATATGTGTAACTGTGATTCCTTGTGTGTCTCATATTAAAGTTACTTGTGCTGGACAGACATACTTAAAAATAAGAATCAGTAAGCAGATCCATGCTATCTACAAAAACAAATTATTGTTCTTGGCACTGTAGGGAACTGAAGTTGAAGGGAAAGTACCTTAATGGTTTCTCTCTCTGTAGTTTGGGTGCTTTATGATCAAAACAGCCCACCTGAGTGTCTGCCAGGTGGCTATTCTGAAAATATGGCTTGTCAAGTGAGAGTTCAGCATAGCCATACACTAGAGCTACTTGCGGCTTAAATAACCGTGCTGTTTTGAGTCCTCTGTAATGATTTGCTAAAGTACTGTATTTACAGAATTATTATAGGATAATTACATCCTTTCTGGAATTGTAGGCTGCAGTGATCAGAAGTGATAGCAGGCAGAAACTCTGACAAGCTGATGAGTAAACGTAGCAGAAGTAAAGAGTCTGTAAAAAACCACAGAATAGCTGCTCTGAGCATAAACTGGTAGAGTTCAGTTTAAAACTTCTGAATTCTGGGAAGCCAGCAGATGTAAGAACCTGTCTCACCTTTGAACTTGTCTTCTTACAGCTTAATAAGTGCAGTGTGAGACCCATCTTCAGGCCAAACTGGGGCTACTCCACCTGCTTCAGCTCTGCAAGGACAACACTGTGCTAAATCCACTACCGATTTGCAGTTGATCTACCTGATCTGGTTCCAGTATGTAGGGCACTATCAAATCACGGAATCATAGAACAGTAGAGTTGGAAGGGGCCAGAGGGCCATCAGGTGCAGGACTCCCAAGTTAAACATCCCTCTCAGATAGCTGTCGATTTGTATCTTGAATGCCTCTAGTGTGGGAGAGCCCACAAGCTTCCTAGATCATTGGTTCCATTATGGTACTGCTTTAACAGTCAGGAAATCTTTCCTAATATCTAGCCAGAGTCTGGCTTCCTGTAACCTGAGACTGTTATACTGTGTCCTGGCCTCTGGGATGATCAAGAAGAGAGTACCCTTCCTCTTTGTGACAGCCTTTCAAGTATTTGCAGAGTGCTATCATATCTACCCTCAGTCTTTCCTTTCTCAAAGCTAAACATGCCCACTTCTTTCAGTCTCTTCTCATAGGGCCTTGTTTCTAGTCCTGGTTCATCCTTGTCACCCTCCTCTGAACCCTTTTCAACTTGTCTGCATCTTAAACTGTGGTGCCCAGAACAAGACACAGTACTCCAGAGGAGGCTTAAACAGTGCTGTGTAAAAAGGAACTAGTACTTCACATGATTTGGAAGTGATACCTTTAATGCAGTCTGAAATAGCATTTGCTCTTTTTTGCAACCGCATCACATTGCTGACTCATATTCAGCTTGTGATCTACAACAATCCCAAGTAGTCCCCATCCTATAACGATGCATTTGGTTTCTTTTTCTTACATGCAGAACTTGGTATTTGTTCCAAAAGAATTTCATTCTGCTGTTTTCAGCCCAGTGCTCCAACTTACCCAGATCACTTTGAATCTTATTACTGTCTTCCAGAGTATTAGCTATTTCACTCTGCAAATTTGATAATCATTCCCTGCACTTATTACTATAAACCATTACTACAAATGTTGAAGAACACTGGGCCCTACTGGTTACCTCTCCCCAGTCTGAGAAGATGCCATTGATAAGCACTCCGAGTCCGGTTCTGTAGCCAACTGTGGATCCAGGTGATCATTGTTCCATCTAGCCCACTTTTAGCCAGTTTGCTAATCAGGGTATCATGGGGCACTTTGTCAAAAGCTGCTGAAGTCAAGGTAGATAATGTCCTCAGCTTTCCACAGTCCCTCAGGGAGGTTGCCCAATTAAAATATGAAATCAGATTAGTCTGACAGGATTTGTTCTTGCATTGCTCTCAAGGTGTTTCCAGACTGACTGCTTTATAATCTGTTCTAGAACTTTCCCAGGAATTGATGTCGGACTGACTTGCCTGTAGTTCCTAGGTACTTATTTTTTCCCTTTCTTGAAGATGTGGGACGACATTAGCCCTTCTGCAGTCATCTGGCATTTCCTCTCTCCTCCATGATTTCTCAACTATAATAGCGGTTCTGAGAGTTCTGCTACCTCCTTTTTGACTCTAGGTTGAGTTCATTGGACCCTGGAGATTTGAACTCTTTCAACCCAATTAGATGAACCTTGACCATTTGTTTGGCTATCAACTTTGAGCTGCTATCCCACTCCTTCAGCTTGTATGTCCCCTTTGTCGGGAAGGTCTTTGCTGCTCTTGTGGGAGAAGACTCAGCCAAAGTAGGAATTGAGCACTTCTGCCTTTTGTTATTTGTTATTTTTTTAATGCACATTGAGTAATGGAACCCCCATTTCTTTTCTCTGTTTTTTACTTCGGACATGTCTGAAGAAGGATTTCCTTGCTTTTAGCATCTCTTGCTAGCTTCAGTTCCTTCCTGATGCCATTCCTTGCTACCTGTCTGTATTCTTCCTTTGTAGCCTAGCCTTCCTTTCAGTTCCTGTACAAGTCCTTTTTGTTTTCAGATAATCTCTAAGCTTTGTATGAAAACGCATGGGCTTCTGTTGACTTTTACCGTTTTCCTTGTTGAAATTGCTTGTAATTGTGTCTTTCCAATGTCCTTTTAAAAAAATTCCCACTAATCTTGAACTTGCTTACCATGGGACTTTGCTTTTCATTGTTCTGAGTATATTAAAATTGGCTTTCCTAAAAACCAGGGTACACATTTTGCTACATTTGGCTTTTGTTTCCTTTAGAATCAAGAATTCAAGTATGGCATGATCACTTTCCCCCAGAGTTCCAGTAACTGTCACTTTGTCACTGGGTCTTCCCCTGCTGGGTAATAACAAGTCAATGATAGCCGTCCCTCTTATTTCTTCTGCTTTGTATTGGTCTGGCAGAAATTGTCTCCCAACTGATATTGGGGGAAATTGAAGTCCCCTGTAACAATGATATCATGCTGTCTTGAAGGCCTGGCAATTTTTCAAAGACTTCATCCTTGTTTTCTCCTTGGCTGGATGATTGGTAATCGACTCTGTCCACCATGTTCATCTTATTCCTTGGTCCATTTATATTAATCCATATGTTCTCAATGGGACTGCTAAACTCATCTTCCTGTATTTCTGTGCTGAGACATGTATCTTTAACATATAGTGTGACTCTGCCTCCCTTTTCCTTTCTTTTGTTCTTCTTGAACAAGTTATAGCCTTCAGTTGTTGAATTCTAGTCATGGGAGTCATTCCACCAAGAGTTTAAGTTCATGCTGTTTCTTCACCATATTCCAGGCATTAGTGTATAATCATCAAATACCATGTGTTTTATACTCTAGCTTTCTACTTACATTTTTTGGAAGACTATTACTGGGCACTGTTAGAGCTGCTTTCTCTGTTGTGGTGCATAAATCTCTGTTATGTTCTTCCTTCCTTATAGGATCTAATTTAAAGTCCTCCTGATAAATTACTTCATGCTGTGGCCAAAGTTTCTGAGGACAGTTTTTTCCCACTTCCAAGAAGTGTCCCAGAATCCAATTCTCTTATGTTGGGCCACCTTCACAGCCAGACGTTCACTTGGAATATTTTTATTTCCCTGTTTCTTTCTCTTCCAAGAACTGGAAAGATTGTCAAGAAAAGTAACCGAACCCCAAAGTTCTTGACTTTCCTTCCTGAAGCTTCAAAGTCTAATGTGTCTTCTTCAGAGCTCTGCTTGTCAGTGTCATTTGTTCCCACATGTGTAAGAATGAAGGGATGTACGTCAGTGGGCTGTATGAGCCTTGGCAGTCTTTCGGTTATATCACTAATCTGTCCTCCAGGGAGACAGCACACCTGATGAGTCCAGATCTTCCTGACAAACATGTGTTTCCATCCCATGCAACACGGAGTCCCCACAACTAACACCGTTCTCTTCTTGTTCTTACAGCCTCGGTATCATTGCCACTACTTGGTTGACCTGATGATTAACTGTTGTCTTAAAATGCCACTTCAAAGGACTCAAGGGCTTATTTGACTGTACTTAAGCATAATGAAAAGTACTGGAGTTCAGTAAAAGGAGCAATTAACTTATTTTGGCCATACTTTGATGAGGGAGATGATTGAACTGTGTAAGCATTGTAATAAGGCTTGGGTTTGGGCAATTGCTGAGTTGTCCAAAGTGGAGACAGTTTATCTTGTCTGGGGACAGCAGGCAGCAGACCATGGGTTAGTTAGTGATTCAATGAATTGCTTTTTTTGAATAGCAATTCAGATGTTGCATTGGACATCTTCTGGTGCTCTAGATAGTGAAGTAACTAAGCATGTTTATTTTTCATCATTTACTTAAATAGAGACCTCTTCAAAAGGTACTTCCATGTTTTAAAAAACCTCAATATTTTATCTGAACTATTTGAAGGAAAAAAATTAAACCACACCGAATGAGATTTAAAGCTTACATAGGAAATCTTACTGGAATACCTGTAATAAAAATTTAAAGATAATAGCATGTATTTCCCTTACACTAACCCCATTCACACATTCAGAACAGGCCAGCATGGCTTATTTGTCCAATGTTAGTGTGTGCTGGATGGATTTTGAAGATTCAAGGCATAGTTTGTTACATAGTGGGCTATGGAACAATCCTCACATGGTCTGTGCTTGGGTTATATGAACATTATTCAGCCTTTGCATAATCCACAGTATCCAGATTCAGATGCCACAGCTGGGGCTTGAATATTCAAATTGGCTGCTTCCTTTTGTCACAACCTACCAGTATTTTAAAAAAATATTTTAATAATTGATGCCACTCAACCTTCGTTTTGTATTTCTATCTGTATTTTATTACTATTCTATTTTTAATTGTTGTAATTAGTTTTTTTATTATGGTTTTTATCTTATGATTGTGAGCTGCTGGGGGGTGCTGTGGAACAATAGGCGGCACACAAATGTTTAAAATAAGCCACAGTGAGCTGTACAATTGTGCAAAGCAACAAGGGCACTGAAAACTGACACAGTAATACATTTCAATAAACTAAAGAATTTAGCATGATATATTGCCAGCCACTCAAACTGGCAAGCTTCCTTTACAGTTGGCATCCAATCATGGGTACTAATATATTTAAGGAATGGAAATTTTCGGCCCCATATTATTGAACAACAGTCAAACACTTAAAGCAATAATAAAGATCATACAGGGAATAGACTGAATGTTATTGCGCTATGCCTCCTCCTGATAGTTAAGGCTCCAGGCTTTGTGGGAATTGAGGCCCTCTCATGCCAATTTGCCAGCTTTCCAGTAAGCATTCAGCTTTCAGCATCACCACAATTACCCTTGGCTATATGGGGCAAAAGGAATTACTTGAAACCTGCAACCAGCTTTGTAGAAAAATATGCATGCTGTATATTTTAAACAAATATATGAAGCATTTGTTGATCATTGGTTAGGCTTATGTCCAGCCCCATTGTTCAGTTTAGATTAGCTGTTATGTGTCGGATATAGGAGCTCCTGGCCCTGTATTCTACTGTTAGGCTTACAGTGTAACATGTAAACCAACTATCCTAAAGTTCAGAATGCCCTTAAGGAGAAACCTTTCCACTATTATGGCAAAGATCTAGTTCTTTATTTCTATCCTCCACTGTCTCAATTCTGTGAGACTTGAGATTAAGACTAGAACCTGCATACAAAGGTAATGCAAAAATGAGAACTCAGTGATTGTGCATTAAACGAAAAGCCATGCCACACCAGGTTGCTTATGATTATGAGCTTAACCCATAGGAAAGCTGCAACAATAATATGTCTATTAAAGCTTTTCTTTTATAAGCACTGTTCCCTTTTAACATGTGTTTGTAGTTACAGTTTATTGTAACTTCATGGGGTATTCATACGAAGTTATCTTCCGGGGTTGGCCCATGCTTTATCTCTGTATATTTTCCTGCTCTCATCTGTGGCATGATCTGCATTTTGGGGTGTAGTTTTCAATAAATATGTATGTTCTTTAGTAGTGTGGTGTGCTGGGCAGGACATTGGATGGGGACCCTAGGACACGATGTTTATGGGAGTGAGGAGGGCTGGGAGGATGAGGTGGGCAGGACAACTTTCTAGAAGACAGGATGCACTTACACATTATCTATCCACTGATATGGATGGGACATGATGGGATTCTTTGCCATAACATGCAACAAGAACACACTACAGTATGTAGGTTACATTGCTGTTTCACACGCTTGAATAAAATTGCCACGTTTAACCTGTAGAGGGTGTCTTTAGCCTTAGCAAAAGCCCTTCTCTTTCAGTAATGCAGATTATGCAGTTGTTAATCTCAGTTTCCATCTGATAAAAATGACCAAATACAGGTTCGTGCTTGTAGGAAGCTTTGGGCATTCAATTCTTCGACTGTGCATGTACAACAGACAGGCTGAACAGGGTTGTTATTCTGTGCTTATGGGGTGATAGAATTGAGCCGAACAAGCCAGAGGAGTGAAGACAGAACCAAGCCACTAGTACAGCAACCTTGGAAATTAGCAGCGATTGCAAGCTACTGCATCCTGAGATACCTAAGTGTATCTTATGTTTGGGAAAATAGAAATAAAAATGCAAATAGAAACCGATTTTGTTATGTAGTTAAAATATAAACATCGACATTATTGAGCAGAAATGGAGCAGGTCACATTTGGGAAAACTCAGACATGCAAATAATTATAGTGTAGGGTTAGGACTAAGAAAATAAATATAGGAAAAAGCCTTATCTACTGCCATTTCATGTGTGCATAGCTTGTGAATCATATATAAGGAGGTGTCAGCAAAACTGAGTGATTCCAGCAGAGACAAAGGGGGCTGGATTTATCCTTGATGGTCTGTTGCACAGACAAGAAGTGTGCCCTTAAGGGTTAGGGTAAAGTATTTGTATCTTAATTAAATCAATTTGTAGTTGACAGTTTGCTGGGCCATGCAAAAACTACATCACTGTTATATTGTACTGCACAGACCACTAGTTCAGTGATGTTCTCTATTAAGTATTCTGTGATATTGTTAACAGTAAATTTAAATTAAAAGTATATTTGTATGCTTTACTGTAACATTTCATTACTAAACATATAACAAGTTAAATTTTTAAAATCATTTATGTTCAGTTGGAAGTAATTACCTTATTACATAGACTAATAACTTTGACTAGTGCAAATGTGAATAATGAGACCACTTCATGGAATTGAATAACTGCAGTAATGGAGACCTACTTGTATATCTAAGTGTGCAATTCAGGCTCCTAAATTTTTCACTTCCTATTCAAGATAGGAATTTCGAGGGGCTTTGTATTTGAAGGAATGCCTGTCTCCATACATACCAGCCTAGTCATTGAGGTCTTAATCTGAGGCCTTTCTACGAAATTCTCCCTGCAATACTCTTACTGCAAGTGGTGATGCTGGTGGTGGTGGTGGTGGAGATGGCTATGAGAAGGGCCTTTTCTGCAATAGTGCCCCTGTTGTGAAACATGCTTCCAATTGAGATCTACCACACAACTTCTCTTTTTTCATTCAGATCCCAATTAAAAATATTTCTTTTTTGCAAATAGTTTGGTAAGTAAGTGGGTTGGTATTAGAATGGTTTGTTATACTGGTTTTTATTGCTCATATGGCCATGTTAGAATTTTAGCCACCAGACAATTTTATTTAAATTATTGTTTCAATTTGATCATATGGTTTTATTAAGTGAATGTTTATTTTTCTTTTTATCATAATTTATTTTTATTTATTGTTCATATGGTATTTTTTATTGGTTGGATGTAATGTAAGTCGCCCAGAGAGCCTTGTGGCTATGGGTGCAGCATGCAATAAACAGGTAGGAAAATCAGAAAAAAATATGGAAGCGTCTTGGTGGGTACTGCTGTGTTGACCCCTGCTCTGAAGATGCTAGGCAGAATGAAAGCGTGACTGTTTCAAACATTTGAATTTTCTTTCCTTCCTAGGAGCTTTGGCAAGTCCCGTCCTACTGCAGAAAGATTGCACAAAAGGTCCTGAGGTATGGTGCCAGAACTTGCAAACTGCATCTCACTGCAAAGCAGTTAAACATTGCCGGCAAACTGTCTGGAACAAACCTACAGTGGTAAGTTGAACAGATGCAAGTAGTATCTGTTTTTGTAGTAAATTTATTTCTTTGT
The DNA here is from genome assembly GCF_004798865.1 of Varanus komodoensis. Lineage (NCBI taxonomy): Eukaryota > Metazoa > Chordata > Lepidosauria > Squamata > Varanidae > Varanus > Varanus komodoensis. The sequence goes on from NW_025335317.1 coordinate 17,477,334, forward strand.
AATGTATAGTTCCTGAACAAAGCAAGCATACTAAATAGACACTGTAGTTTCGTTGTTTCATTTATGAAGTATAAATACTTCACGCTATCTAGAAGCAGATTCAAAATGTTGCTTCTGTAGTTAGAGGTCTTTTATACTGTAGCATTATATTTGCTTTATGCAGCTCTGGCACACTATACACATGCAGAGACATCAAACATAATAGTTTAAGCTAAACACTCACAAAAAGGATTAAAAGCAAGAACTGGTTGTCCTTGTGCACAATTATATTTCAAGAAGAATACTTTAAATGCTCTCTCATTCATTCTGTCCATACTAGAACGGATTTTGGATCTGTTAGAACTTTTCCTGTTTTGTCTGAACTGGGAAGTTTGACAATCTCTGTTTACAAACCAGGATATGAAACCCTAGGTAGATTCCACTTTGTAAGGTAGATTAAACAACAGCCTCCTTATTCGGATGTAATGGAGCTATGGTTCTTGGATCTACTCTGTCCTCAGATCATCCAGGCTATGATGGCAAAGAGTATACTGGGACAGCTGCAGCTAGTGTGGGGCAGGCAGAACATCTATTGTAGCCAACAGCAGCCAATTCAGGCTCCGAAATTAACCCTATCTCACTTGCCACCGAAGTCTCCTTGATGCAAGGAGAGGGGGAGAGGGAAGGAGGAGACCAGTGGAGGGTGGCTAATATGCTTGGAGAGAAGCAGTGCTGTCTCTTTCTCGTAACAAAGCTTTCTCCCTCCTCCCACAAAAATGGAAAAGGAGTGTGAAAGAGAAATGAAGAGGAAGTGTGTTGTGATGTGTTTCAATTCCCCTGCTGCCAGTTTGTAACTCATTGTGGGTGATGGATCTTGAGACCCTGGCAAACAACAGCAAGAAAAAAGTAGACCTAACAATCTAAAACTAGAGTGTACCCTTGCTTACGCTTACCCTATAGTTAGCTTGAAGCACTAAACAGCTCAGAGTCCAGCCATCTGAAGGACTATTTATTGTGATATGGAGCTGTTTGGTTGAATTGAACAGCAGAGACCTTTTAAAGGTGCTCTTACTTTCAGACATGCCAGGAAGAGCTGTCTTTGCTCTTGTTTCCTTAGAATGCACTTCTTGTAGACTTGTGACTTTTTATCTGGGCTTTAAAATCATTGTTATAGTTTTTGGTGTTCTTAAAATTTTATTATATTTTTGATTATGGTTTTATGTTCAGAACCCTGTATAAAGTTGCTTTGTTTTTTCCCAGGAATCTGGTATATTACTATGATTTATAGTACAATAAATCATAACAGAAGCACTAAAACTAGTTGTGCAAGAGCAAAGCATGTGGTTTTGTTCTTGGTCTAATAATAATGGTTTTTGGGGAATGGTTAAACTTTAAATTGTTACATTTGTACTAGGTTAGTGTGTCCTGTTGTGATACTGAGTTCATCAGATACTTTCTTGTGGTTCACTCTTTTTTGTAGAAAATCAGGTGTGCATGTAGAGGTTATATCAGTTTTAAAAGATGTTTGCATTTGAACCTTACCCTTGCATTGAATCAAACTATCTTTTAAAATCATTTATCTTTCCTAGAAGATTTATAAAGTTATAGAATTACTTATTGTTACATTGTTGTCTGCTATCCATGCAATAAGGGGAAGGTTTTCACTCTACATGAAAAAAAGTGACAGGTGGAGTAAGTTTAGGAAGGTCTGTCTTGTATACCAGAATGAACTTTACTGGTGACACTGGCTCTGTTTCTTTTTGCATATTGGGAATTTGGAATATAATTTTATCTCAGTTCTCTACTGTATAAGACAGCACATAGCTTTCTGCAGTTCATTCTTTTTAGGGGAGGAACAAAACTGGTGTAGTATTAGGCAGTAAATATACATGGGCCTTTTTTATTGATTGAGGCTGTATTTTCTTTTTCTTCAGAAAAGCATTCCTTGTGACTTGTGTAAAGAAGTTGTAACTGTGGCTGGGAAGTTCCTGAAGGACAATGCCACTGAGGTAAGAATGGTCCTTTTTATGAAAAGCATACAGTATTTATGATCTTGGAGATCAGCCAGCTGACCTGCAGTTTATTACTTCATGATGTGCATTTTTAAGCAAAATTTACCATGAGTATGTAAAATACTTTCCACAAATGAAAATAGCCCTGTTGAAATTGGGGGCGTGTTAGATCACCCCCTCCCCCAACTTATTGCTTTGCAGATTTTTTGAACTTCAAGTTCCATCGGCCTCAGTCAGCATGTCTAGTGGTTTGAAATGTTAGGACTTACAGGTTAAGAGAGACTGCCTTGAAAATTGTCCCTGGGACATTTATGATCAGAAAAACATGTGAGCCTCTCTGTCTTTTGATATAGACCAACTATAAAGACACCTCTTTCCCCCCTGCCCCAAGTGTCTCTTAGTATTGATTGATCTTTGTAAGTCCAAATACTGCAGTCTTGCAGGTGGGAAAAGACTGTTTTAGGGTATTTGGTTGCAGGGAGGTTTTACTTGTGTTGCACCACAGCACAGAGAACTGCAGGTTGCAAGGGTTGCTTGTCCTTGGGATGTGTTTAATGCTGGTTTTAAGGAACATTAACTGTATACTCACTATGATGGGGCTGTATCATGATTTGGGATCATTAAAGGTTTCTTCCTTAACATGAATGGGTAAATTTGTTTCTTCCTTAACTTGACTATGCTAACGTCCCTATTTTCTGTCATAGGAAGAAATATATGCTTACATGACTAAGGCCTGTGAGTTTCTTCAGGACCAAGGCCTAGTAGCTGAATGCAAACAGATGGTGGATGCTTACTTGCCAGACATTCTGGATATGATCAAGGAGGAGCTTGTAAGTAGACTAATCAAATTGAAGCAAGTCTATACAGTGGTACCTTGGCTCACGAATGCACCTCAGTTCATGACCAAATTGGGGAGTCGTGAACAGAAATTTCTGAAAAATTTTGCCTCGGGTCATGAACTCCGCATTGGGTGGCAATTGTGCCCGTGTCCCCCCGAGCACGCCTGCTTCAAATTTTTGTGATTTAAAAAAATCATTACAGAATGGATTAACCTTATTTACATTGAACCTTATGGGGGAAATTTGACTTGGCTCACGACCAATTTGGGTCATGACCAGAGTCTTGGAATGGATTAAGTTCGTGAGCCAAGGTACCACTGCATTAAGAAAAAACAGATTTTTCAACTAAAATGAATTTGACAAGCTAAGTTGGTTTGCACAGCTTGTTTAGTTAGCTTGACATTTTTTCCAGAAGGAACAAAAAAATCTGTTATAGCAAGAACTAAGAGAATGGAGTGACTGCAGTTTACCTGCGAAGAACAGGTTAAGGTTGTGCAGCTATCAAGTTCAGAATTCAGATCTTTTCATTAAAAAAACTTAGCAAGAACCAGCAAAGTACCCTAAGAGCCAGAGCAGAACCTGATATGTATAAAGTTGGTGGAGAAAAATGTCTGTTCTTCTCTCTTGACATTTAGGACAACCCTGAAGTCGTATGCAGTGCACTCACACTCTGCCAGTCTCTTCAGAAGCATCTGGCAGAAATAAAATTGCAGAAACAACTTCAGTCAAACAAGATTCCTGAATTAGACTTCTCTGAAGTGGCATCTCCCTTCATAGCTAATGTGCCACTTCTCCTTTACCCCCAGGACAAACCCCAGCAAAAATCACAGGTGAGAACGTAGTATCTTAACTACCTTGTACATGAAGGTGTTTTGTTTTCCTGTAGAACTGTCTATACTTGAGAGTTGGTTCAGTTATATAAAAATAAGCTCATTTTGTCAAAACACTGCTGAAAACATTGGTTAAATACAGAAGAATAGCAAGATTTTTTTACTTTATATGTAAACTGCTGAAACTGGTTGTTAGTTAATTGCCTTACCCAGTCAGAAGCAACAGAAGACCAGTTTGCATGGTATGATGCCCATTATGTAGTTAACTTGCAGCAGAGTGTTTTTTCCCATAGTTAAGCCACTGGTGGTCTGCTAGATAACAAGCCATGCTGCACTCAGTTATTCCTTTCCTCCCTTTTCTTCCACTCCCAGCATGTAACCCTGGAGTCTGCCTTTCCATGCCATGAAGGCAGCTGCCGGCAAGGCTTAGTAGATAAGCAGCCTGTTTATCATTGATCTGCTCATGTTTGGACATGTATTAATCTTGGTTGCTCTCAGGAATGCTGGTACTGGTCTGATGAAAACTTCCCCTTGCTCATCCGCATGCCCTTTTCCTGCTGTACTGTTAACCTTCTCCCACCACATTTCTAGCAACAGCCTGCCAGCTTTTCATTCACCCATGGCTGCCCTCCTCCTGTGATGCTACTCTTCTCTCCTCCTCCCCTTTTCCTCCAGGTGCTCTTTCTTGCTGTTGACAATGCACTGTGTCCTTTCACTCACCTGTGCAACCTATCCATTTGCATCCCCTGCTCTGGCTTGCCAGAGTGTCTAGTGCTTTGTTACTTCTGTTCAAGTCTTCCATCATCATTTCCCGGCAGGAGAATAGTAGAGCACTAGGAACTGATGCTTCAATATTCTTCATTATCCTTCACTTGTTTCTGAGTAGCTAGCATTCCCAACCTTGCTTACTGATGTCTTCAACCTTTCCCTCTCTTTGATGGGATTTCTTTACCATTCCAGAGTAGTGGAAGACTCCTACTTGTATATTAAGTAAAAAATCCACAACTGATATGGGTAATAAAAGATGAAAAAATGTATTTAATTGGATAAATATATACTATCAAAGCCAGGTAGATTATTTTGGGGAATGAGGGTCCAGGATGCTGAGGTATTTCTGAGACTCTAGGATAATAGCTACTTAGCTTCTAAAACAAAAACAAAACAAAACAAAACAAAAAATGTGTGAGCCAAAGAATGTCAAGGTACAGTAGGGTTTTATTTATTTATTTATTTATTTATTTATTAAAACATTTTTATGCCGCCCCATTCGCTGAAGCCTCAGGGCGGCTTACAACAATAAATTAAATAATTATAATCATAAATTAAAAATGTAAACATTAGAATAAAATACAAACCTACAATATAAAATAAGCCGCTCTGGCCAGATAAAATTCAATAATATTAACATTTAAAATGCCGCTTAAATAAAAAGGTCTTCGCCTGGCGCCGAAAAACAAATAACGACGGCGCCAGCCGGACCTCTCTGGGGAGCACATTCCATAACTTAGGCGCCACCGCAGAGAAAGCCCTCCTCCGAGTAACCACCCTCCTAATTTCTTTCACGGAGGGTTCCCGGAGAAGGGCCTCTCCCGCCGATCTCAGGGGGTGGCTGGGCATATATGGATGTAAGCGCTCCTTCAGGTAACCAGGACCCAAGCCGTTTAGGGCTTTATAGGTCATCACCAACACCTTGAATTGGGCCCGGACTTCAATGGGAAGCCAGTGAAGCTGACGGAGAACTGGAGTCATGTGAACATAACGCCCAGTCCCCGTCAGCAGCCTGGTAGCTCTGTTTTGAACCAATTGAAGTATCCGGACCGTCTTCAAGGGTAGCCTCACGTAGAGCGCGTTACAGAAGTCAAGACGGGAAGTCACCAGCGCATGTGTCGCTGTTGTGAGGCAGTCGTACTCCAGGTAGGAGTGCAGCTGATGGATCAGCCGAAGCTGAAAGAAAGCGCTCCTTGCTACCGCTGTCACCTGAGCTTCCAGTGAAAGCTCTGGGTCGAGGAGCACTCCCAAGCTGCGAACCTTGTCCCTAAGAGGGAGTGTAACCCCATTCAGGACTAGGTTCAATTCACCCTCCCCGAAGCCCGATCCGCCAACCAACAGGACCTCCGTCTTGTCTGGATTGAGCTTCAGTTTATTGGCCCTCATCCAGCCCATTACCTCGGCCAAGCACCGGTTCAGTACAGCCACTGCCTCACCTGGATTGGTGGAAAACGAGAGGTAGAGCTGGGTATCATCAGCGTACTGATGGTTCCGCAGCCCACACCTCCTGATGACCTTTCCCAGAGGTTTCATGTAGATGTTGAACAGCAAAGGGGACAAAATGGACCCCTGCGGTACTCCATGGCATAACTGCCATGGTGCAGAGCCATAGTCCCCCAGCACCACCTTCTGAGACCGGCCATTGAGATAGGAGCAGAACCACTGCAAAGCAGTGCCTCCGACCCCCAATCCCGCAAGCCTATCCAGAAGGATACCATGGTCGATGGTATCGAAAGCCGCTGAGAGGTCCAGGAGAACCAACAGGGATGCACTCCCCCTGTCCTTCTCCCTGCACAGGTCATCGTACAGGGCGACCAATAAGGGCATATTTTGGGGCTAGGCAACTTGGTGCCTGACACATGATTTAGATTGGTTGTCTTTTTTAACTTCCAATGCCAGCCAGCATGACTAGTGATCAGGGATTATGGAAATGGTAGTCAAAAACATGTGGGGGCATCAGGTTGCCCACCCTGGATATGTAAGATCAGGCATCTTCTTTCAGAATGTGTGAACTGCAGTGTAGTTTCTTCCATGGGGTTAAGGATATCAAGTGGTCAGTGGATTCCGCTGTAAATACAATATAAATCATGCAGTATTCTAGTCTTCTGTTTTGTTTTTAGTTCTGCTTTAACGTACGAGAAAAATTGGTATGCTGTTGGCTAAGTCTTCAATAATTACATGTTCTGTTACATCATGAAATTGAAATTGGTGCAGAAGCTACATGGGTCTTCTAGTCTAGAAATTAATAAAGCAAGCTACTTTGGCCGTAATAAGGGTGACAAAGCATAAAGAGAATTCAGTGCAACTGAAATTATTGAGGAAAGAGGCAATATTGGAACCATAATGAAGTGAACACTGGATTGGAGTGTGACTATGAGATTAAAATGTAGTGAAACAATATTTTGTGAGGTAAATTAAGATCAAACATATATATCTTTGTGTGCCTAGGTAAGCTACCTGCCTTTCAAAGTAGCTGTGTAATAAGGCTTTCTCCTAAGCATTACAAGTCTTGCTGTCAATGTGAATTTACTTTCTGGGATTATTACATACATAGCACTCAACTCTGCATGAGCAGAATTTATTACTGTATTTTGGAACAACAGTAGTGTAACCTTTTCAAGGTTGAGGTTAATGCAATAGTATAAAAGAAAAAATTATATGTATCAGAATTTCACTTGGTGTGTGTAAGCTGCTTGCTATGAATAGATTCCATCAAAGACCTCACCAGAGATGATTCGAGAATATTTTGAGGAAAGATGTCTTCCATCATCTCTGTTGGAATTAATTATATAAAGGCATTTTGGAATGTACGCATATGTATTTGGGTAGAGGCAGGCACTAAGATGTTTCCATATCAAGATACACTAAATACCCTTTTGTTTGCTTGCAGGATGGTGGGAATGTCTGTACAGACTGTATTCAGCTAGTAACTGATATTCAGGAAGCAGTAAGGAATAATGCGACATTTGTGAGCTCTCTGATTGACCATGCCATAAAACAGTGTGAACTTCTGGGACCTGTCTTTGCTGATATGGTAACTGAGTGGATTTGATCATCATTATTTTGTCAGTAGAACATTATATATATATATTCTGAAACTGCAACAAAAATTAGTTAACTGCCTAAATATGAATATATTCATCTCATGCATGCATATGATGTTTGTGTGCATAGAAAATTTTGCTTTCTGAGAATTAGGCATAAACTGACAAAAACAGACTGAATATCCAAATAAGTTTCCATATACAGGTGGCATGCATACATTGCTTGTTCAAAAGCTAAAAATGATAAATCTTACCAATCTTTAAATCTTTGGATTCAATTTAGCATGAAAATATAGAATTATAATGCCACCCATTAGAGAGGATCCTGATGAGAAGATTCCAGAACTGACCAAGGTTGAATGCCTGATCCAGAGAACAAAATCTAATAAGGTTAACAGCGAGGCCTGATGATGTAAAGCAAGATCTATAAAGTAAAACTCACTTTCTTGAAAGAAGCATCTCTTTCAAGGATATTTGTGTCTGAGAGACACATGCTCCCCTTTACAGAAGAAAGAACTTAGTGTGTAAGAAGCAAGTAGCTGGCTTTCATGCTGCTTAATCACTGATTTGTCTCTGTGGCAGCTCTGTCATTCTGCAGTACTAATTGGAGTGAAATGTGTCTTCTCACAGTGACTAAGATGATGCTACTTAAGTTGTAATTCGTTCGGCAGGTGCGATGGCTTATATGGTCAGTGTAGAAGCAGGGAGACCATGTTCAAATCCCTACCAAGTCACAAATGTCACTGGGTGATCTTTGAGCAGTTGCCATCAGTCAGCTTTAGTCAGCCTCACAACAACCCTGATAGAACTCTGTATGCCACCTGGAGCTCCTTGGAAGAAGAGTTGGGTAAAAATGTAATTAGGGGTATAGATCCAAAATGTAAATTGTAAAAGAGACCAGAATATTTTTGGTGGAAAGAATAAAATGGTTTACATGATATATCTGGTTGGAATGTGATATACTTAGGCTTGTAAATACTGCAACAGCTAAATACTGTTTCTATTTTCTCCAATAGTGCAAGTCGTATATTTCCCAGTATTCAGATCTGGCTATCCAGATGATGATGCATATGGTAAGATGAATATTGCTTATTATTCAGTAACATATTTCCTGTACTGTAGAAGTCCCTTTACTATTTTGCCATTAGATGTAATACAGTAAATGTCCTAAATCAGCATAACAGAAGGTTGAAAAATATCATGTTCTCTTGAATTGAAAGTCTTTTACTTAAAAGACTAAATCTAAACTCCTTGTAACAGAAGACTTACTTTAAAGATTTGTTTCTTTAGACTATAGTTGGGTCTTCAGGCCCAACTGTCATGAGTTATTTATGTATAAGTAGAAGTTGAAATAAAAAATAAAGCTCTGTCTGGGACTATAGCAATAAGGACATGTGGTACTTTATCAAAGTGAACAGCATTGTCTTTATTTATGCCTGTATTTTTCATACTGCTTTCAGTGGTCCAAGTCTATCAAGGATGAATAAATGTTTCATTTAAGTTTAGCAACAAAAAATAACTTTTTGCCCCTTGCAAGATTTCCTGCCTGTGAAATCTCCAATGCACCATTCAGTTGCTTTATCATTTCCCCTATTGTTAACTATCTTGTCTGTCTTTTTCTCCATTCTGTCAACAGCAGGAGCAGGTATGTGAGAAGCTTGCTTGTGTGCTGCCTTGCTTTTTTTCCTGTCTCCTGCCTGAGAGGCTATAGTATAATTTCTTGCTAACTTAGTAGATATAACTTGACCAAGTTCAGCTTTGACAGATTCAAGGAACAAACTATGTCTTTGGAAATAGTTACTTCAAAATGCCAATTTGAAATTTCATCTTAATTGTTTTGAATCAAAACTGTGAGCCTCTTTGCCCTTCTGTTGACTTTGAAGCTCAGTTAACTAAAATTCACACGAAAGGGCTGTGCGCTTTACCTCCCAGGGTAGCAAGCAGGTTTGGTTTTGCTTTATTTGGTTTGGTTTGGTTCTGTTTTGGGTTTGGGTTTGGGTTTGTTTTGCTTGCCTAGAATATGGCTTGGGTGGCTTGATTTTTTTTTAAACATAAGTTTTTAAAGACCTTGTGCCTGTCATGGTTTAGTTGGCAATGCATGTTGCATGTATATAATGCTAGCTCTAGTATTATGTTTGGTATGCTAAAAGTGGTACTTTAATGAAAAAAACATGAAGCGTGGGGTGAAGTGGGGAGAAGAAAGGCTTCTCTGGATCTAACCAGGAATTGCGCTAAACTCCTTTTTCTGGCATGTCTGTGCTGCATGAGAATATTATGGAAAGCTGACTAAAACAGTATGGCTTACATGAAACTTGATCACTTGTCACAAAGGAAAAATGCCTACTTTGTTCTGACCACAGGTTGTAACAGGAAGAAAACATCTATTTTTCTGTTTAGAGATAGGGGAGGGAGGAATGGATGAATTCTGTCCTCCTCCAAAGATTGACTGGAAACATTCATACTAGGTTACTTTCTGTGATGCTGTAGTAAGAAGGCTCATTCGGAAAAAGTTGTATCTTGTGCGCAAAATTGAAGTATCTTCATTAAGCATGGGGCCCTGCCACTTCCCAGGATCACATTTAGTTGTATAAATTATGACTAAATGCACTCACATTGTTATCTGTATGGCAATAAAGATTGCCACCAGATTTCAGCCACCTGCTTTTTAGTTTTGTTTCTATAAGCCAAAAAAGGGATATAAAATGTTCCAAATTCTGCATTGCAGTGACTGTTGTTGTTTTTTGTTTTGTTTTGTTTTGTTTGCAGTCCCAACAATGTAAATATCTTGGGGCACAAAATGCCCCCTTTTGAGGTTGCTACAGGTCATCTTAGTCTGTTTTGATTGAGAGCCAGATAGAGAAGCAAACCCATCCCTCACCCAGAAACTGAGAAGCTGAAACTGACTGTTATGCTGACTGTAAGCAGATAGGTGTGTGGGAGGGGGGGAATCAGTCAAATAATGGCCTTTTGGATGAGGTATTTGCTTCACCAGAGAGAGTTCTTTGTATAGGGTTGAAAAATGACCCCAAAGATAAACAGCACTAGCATTCAAAAGTTATACATGTGTGTTCCCAATTCATGCTGCTCTGTGTTAATATTCAGCCTTTTCGGTTCAAAATCATTTTATTTCTAATGGAAAACTTTAAAGATGATTCATTTTGAAGCTTCAAAAATATTGATTACTCTGCATGGAAAAACTAAGGATTAATATGTGTTCAAACAAATTATATTTCATGGGTTGTGCCCTTTCTAGGCTTAACTGTTTTGGTATTTTCATACACAACCATAATGGAAAAAGCCAAATGGTATTATGGAACATTTTATACATTCTTTTTTTTTTTCGCGGGGGGTGGGAGGGGGATTCAGGTTGGGTTTCAAATGAAATTTCGTTTGCTTGTTGATGGTTTAAAAACCTGCATTTATAAATGCATGTGTAGCAAATGATTGGTACAATGCTACTTGATAGTCAGTTCTAAAGAAGCTATAGCTTACAGTGATGAGAAAACAAAGGGGTAAATTAGAAAGTACTTATTGTAGTTTTAATGGCCCCTCATCAGGGAATTTCAGAAAGTCAATGTGAAATTCAGATATGCTAAGTCTTCACCAGTGTATCTATATTTGAAGTCTTCTTTCTGAATTTTCCTGAAAATGCACCATTAAAGTCTGGAATAAATTAAGACTGCTATAAACACCTTTTCTTGTTTACTCTTTTAGTTTTCAGTCTTTCCTGTTTTGGAGTTTCCTATTTTTTTTCATGCTACAATGGGAACAAGCTTCAGCGAGTCTTGGCCTCTCAGGCTCCACCCTTCTCTTCTTTTATGGCTACAAGAAGCTTTGTGCCATTGCAGTTGAATGCCACTTGTCATTTTACTACAAGTCAACAAATCTGTGCTTAAGCTTAACTATCTTACTTTAATCATAAATTGTAGAGTTGGTTTGTTCAAACAAACTGTTGTTGTTACTCATAGTTTAAGATTTGCACCTGAAGTTAGCTATGGTTAATCAGAAGTTAATGCTTCTAACCTTCTTGTGGTTGTTCTGGAGAGAAGAAAGGAGTGGATATTATGAGTCCAAAGCTTACTGCAGCTCCTTTTCATAAGGATGATAAACCATGATGTCAGAGTCAGCTCACTCATTCCTTAAAGGTGTTCAGTTTGTTTTCAGGGAGAACAAAAAATATGTATTTGAGAATGTTGGCAAAACTTTGGAGAGGAAACCTTTCTGTATGCTTCCTAGTCTTCACTAGAGAATTGAATTAAATTAAATTAAATTAGAGGAACACACAGTAATGGCAGAATTAACTAGATATATAAATAGAAGATCATCCAAAATATTTAATGATAAATGGAAAGCTTACTATACATATTTTATGTAACAATTGAGAGAAAAACAGAATTTATGTAAGGATGACCTGGCTGATAGATTTACTAATCTGCTATAGTAATTGAGAGGAGAGAAAAGAACTAATAGATATTAGTGAACTCAATTTCTAGATATTCAAATAACTGGGTTCTTTATCCCCAGTTGTTTTCAAATGGCAAGCTACTTATATTCTCACCTTTGCAAGACTTTAAAAGTAGCTGCTATTAACTAAGGAATATAATCAATGTAAGCTTAAATTTCAGAGTGGCTTGCTACTGTGTGGAGAGGAAGGGATTTGTTTAAGCTACTTGGAATGATAAGTTAACTGCAAAGAAGTGGGGACATCTTGTGGTAATACCTTTATTTTCTAGTATAAAAACAAAACCTCAATGGAATATACTTTTTCTACAAGAGAAAAATCAGCAGTTATGGCAGTTCAGCATAATGTAAGCTCTGCATATAATAGGTTGAAATAATGCTATCTATGCTATAATACATTGTTGAGAGAAAAGATAGAACCTCTTTAGAATATAAAACATTTTCTTCTCAGTTTCAGAAAGATTGCCAAATTATTAAACCGCAAGTCTGTGACAGATATCTGTGTAGATAATGTTCTTTTCTTAGAGTAGTGAATTGAGAACAGCTATTAAACTATTTTATATGAACTGAAATAAGGACAGGGAAAAAACATAATTGCTTTTATATTTATTTAGTGCCAAATTCTCTTTCATATCAGATGTAATGGGTTGTGAATATACTATCCAATAAAACAACTTTAGATGGGTTTTATAGAAATCTAGATAGCCGACTGGAGCATTTCTTGAATTCTGCTTTAATGTACTGTTATGTATATCAAGTGCAAGAAGGAAGTGCCTTTGATATCAACTCCATCTGTTTCTTTGTGGCTTAGTGTTAAAAGTAGTTTTGTGGTGAAAATGCTTTTAGAGTGTAAACAAGCTGCTGAAACTTGTTCTGATCAATTTCTATGCAGTTTGTTGTACTATAGAGTTGAATTGCCCAAAGCCATGGACTTAGTGGGTCGATTCAAACAATGTACAAGTAGCATCAACTGAAGCACCTGCTTGCTAATGAACTAACTCAATGTAGTAGTTGAAGATCAATGTCTTTCTATCTGCAAATTGCAAGAAATAACTCATGTAACTGTTCTGTATATCTGCAGCAACCAGCGGATATTTGTAACCTGATCGGATTTTGTTCATCCCTGAAATCTGTGCCTCTTCAAACTCTGGTGCCTGCTAAAGTTATTTCTCAAGTAAAGGAGGAATCAATTGAGGTAAAGCTTTTGCCTTCAGACAGTCTACTTTGGGAATGGGGAGCAGACATGACTCTGTGGAAAGAGTCTGCGTGATACTGTTTTTGGGGCAAGAGTAAAATAGTGTAAGGGTATAAATAGTATATGTTAAGCTTCTGTTTAGGATCAGTGCCATCCAAATGTCCCAGTAAGTTCCTGGCAAAATAGTTTATACTTGGTGTAGTATTTGAAAGAATGCTTTAGCTTTTTACATACCCAATATGTCTGACTTTCAATGCAGTCCTTGACATGTCAAGCTGATCCATAATGGGATGGGAAGAAGGAAGAGAAATTGCATCCTGTAGGCAGTTTCTTTAAAAAAAAAAAAAAAAAGAACGCTATCCATATCCATTCATTTGAATAATGGGAGTGTTGTAATGGCCAAATTGAGAGCATGAGGTCTAAGCTATGAATCCCCTCCTCTCTTTTTTTGTTAGAGGGGTTTACTTTTGGCATGGTATGGCATTACAGAGTTTGGTGTTTCAGCAGCTAAATTCTGATTCTCTTCCTTAATGTATCACTCTATCAGCGACAGCCTGAATAGATTTGTCCATTTGTATGTGAAAGGCCTCTCTGCCTTAGACCCTGGAAAACTGCTCTCAGTCTGAGTAAATATTGGCTAGTTGAATAAGAGGTCTGACATGGTACAAAGCAACTTTGGTGTTGTAAATTGCCCAGAGAGCTTCTGCTGTTGGGCAGTCTAGAAGTTAAATAAATTTCTTACGATTTTGGGAGCTAGTGATTAAACCACACAGTGAACTTAATGGACTGCTTTTAAATTCCAATTGCTTATAGAGCAGTTCAACCCCTGATGTTACATGAGCTGTTTAAATGGCTAAGAATTGGCCTTTCTCCCTCATCTCCCTACCGACACAAGTAGTTGCTGATGTATAGCAAACTTGAGTAGCTCTGTTCACCTTTCCCCCATTGCTCATGTATGCGTGAGCTGCAGCCTGTGGCCCAGATCTATGTAAACAGAGCCTTTGTTATATACCTAGGATCATTTGTCGCTCTGCACTTAAAATTTTGCTGTGCAAAAGGGAAAGGAAAAAATGTGAGTTTCTGTTGATGTTTGTTTCCAACTACAAGGACATTGGCCAGGAATTTCAGAACCAAGTGCCGGCAATTTGAGCAAAGCAGTGCTTCTCTGTAAGGAGGAAAGTAAATGTCTGTGTGCTTTAAAAAACAAAACAAAACTGCTAACATTCATAGCTTGCTACAATAACACAACCTGTTGAATGCTACTTATAATGTTGATTTTCAAATACAGAGGTTATCTGTGGTTTTTAGAGCCACGAATTCATGTTCCTGATGAAGTATGGAAGTAATACAGACCAAGTGATTTTGAGAAATGAGTAGTATAGCTAAATATTAAGATATAAACAAATACCGTTTTTAATGAGTGGTCCATTCTGTAAAGTCTATGCAGAAGTAGATTGGAACCACACTTTTTTCTTGGTTTTATAGCTCATTCTCTCCTTGACTTCTTACTGACAACTATCAATATTTACTCTAATGCACAGAATAGTCTGAGTCAAGTAGAATCTTTCTCCCTTTGTGATGCCTGTACGATTATGGTGGAAGAGGTGGCCAGTCTTCTGGAAAGTAACAAGTCAGAGGTATGTCTTAAATTTTGTTGAACCATTTATTAAGTAGGGACACTAGAATTACCTTTCATACTAAATACAGTTTCCTGATTAGGGAATTAGTGTTTCCTCTGTGTTTAAAACAGCATTAATACAGAAATAACTTCCCCAGGGTTTGTGGCATCATTTCATATTACACTCGTATGACATCTTAGAAAATTTTCTAACCCCTCAAAGTTAATATTTCATGTCATAATACTGTATATTTTTACTGCTAGTCTTGTGTATTCCACATGAAATGGTTTTTCGCCAATATGGATAGAGTGGGGAAGGGTAATTTGGAAAGTGAGGGAGATTGCTCATCTTTCTAGAAAGACCTATTGACTTGCCCAAAACTCAAACTCACGTGCCGGCTATCTTGACCTTTGCTAGCTCTCCTAACTAGGCAGGAACACAGTACCTTCCCACAAGGGCCTGTAATTTTGACAAGAAAGTGTATCCCATCTTTAGACATTGCAATGTGTTCTTCTACATTTATGGTCTTTTAAACTCTTAAGTGACCTTGTTTATCCAGAGCTTTTAAACCAAACAATGTTTTAAACAAAAATTGGGCTTTTGCTGTGTAAATTGTATTGATTTTGTAAATTTAGATTTTTAAAAATGCTCTATTTTATTGTCTTGATGCTTAATTATGAGGGAAATATGATAGACTGTCATTTAATTCTAACAACAGTAACCCCTTATTTTGCATGCACTAGGAGGAGATTGTACATGAAATGGAGAAAATCTGTTCTGTGCTACCTGAAAAATTCCGGGAAGAGTGCAGGGACTTTGTGGAAGTCTACGGAAAGTCTATCATTGACATGTTGTTGGAAGCAACTAATCCAAAACTTGTGTGTGTGCTTCTGAAGTGCTGCACAGACAATGCCTTACCTGCTGGTAAGAATGTGAATACACCAGCGCAAGCACCCTTCTGCATGCTCCCTTGCTCATGTTCCGCTTGCTTTTGCAGCATTGCACTTTGGATTGCTTTACTGCTGTGGGAAGTCATTCTGAACAGAACATCTGACTTTGTGTATTCTCAGAAAAAATTGTTCCAGCAAAGACAGAGGTTGGGGATTTTTGTGATGTATGCAAGATGATTGTTGCTTATGCAGACAAGGAGTTGGCAAAGAACGCTACCACTGCTGAGATCGAGGCTTTTATGGAAAAAGTCTGTCGCTTCTTGCCAGAATCTGTTAGTGATCAGGTAAAACAACAGGGTTAAATTAAACTGTGAAGAATCCAATACTGTGTATTTAATGTTTGGATATTGTATGTGCGAGACAAGCCTTGGCTTTTGATTAATCTTCTGGCTGATGCACTATAAAGCCTGCTTGTGTATGGGCAGCTTCAGCTCATGAGGAAGAGTCAGAGCACAAACTCCTGCTGGGAACTCCAGCATTGTGCTGCTTCATAATTACTTCTACTCTGCCTTCTGTATTTATTCCCTGGTGAGCGGGAGCTGACCATTTAACCCTGCCAAGTCCTCAGTAGGGTAATCTTTAATTGGAGTGAGGTGCTAATGTGGCAGTGAGACCACTGACCACCCAAGACTTCATAGGAAAAGAAGATGGTGTCCCGACATAGTGTAGGATATGGAACAATGAACTTAAATGACAGGTTAGACACAAAAGAAGAACTTCCTAACCATCAGACCAGTATGATAGTGGAACCAATTGCCAAGAGAAGTCGTGTACTCTTCCACACTAGAGATATTCGAGGAGATAGTTATCTGAGTGGGATGGTATAACTGGTTTCCCGCATCAGCAGGGGATTGAGCCTGATTACCTCCTTGGCCCCTTCTGACTCTATTGTTCCATGATTCTATACCCAAAGACACTGCAAGTGGATAATTTCCATATGAAGGAGACTGATAGGTATGTGCCTGCTTCCCAGAGTAGGACAATATGCTTTGGTGGGAGCTGTTGGAATTAACACAGATATGATGGGGGATGGAACATCTTTAACTCTGTAGAGTTTTCCATATCCACCTGGTCTCTCACAAATCCATTTCACACGTTACCTTATATGCTAGCAGCTTATATATTCAAGTACATTTGAATGTAACGGAACACATGTGAAACGGGCACATGCATAAAACCATGTCCCATTCTTGTTTCAACTCTTGAATTCTGGGAAATGAGTAGCAGAACTTTTCTCCAGATTGATGTCTTATGTCCTAATTGAGTGATGATGGCCTTATTGAAAGAAAGCCCAAGCAATGTTCTGGGTCCAGATAGGAAGCTGTACTGTTGCAAAATCCATTATAGCATTCCTTTGCTATCCCAGTAAAGATAGCCAGAACACATGCAAGCCTTTAAAAATATACAGGCTCTAAAAGAAATAAGCCATGCCCAGGAAAGTAATTAAGAAATGCCCAGACTGTGCTGGGAATGAAAGCAAGCCTCTGTTTAAATAATTCATTGTGGCTCATTTTGATAATGTGAGCTGAAAATCTGCCAGTTGCATCCCAGATCTGTGGCTATAGAAACCTTGACAGAGAGATATGCTTAGTGCAGGTTTCTGTGGGACTTACAATGGGTCAAGATGAGTATTGTATATGATACTTGTCAGCTTGTAATAGCAGAGTTGTATAAATCTGACTTCTCACTTCTGTGAGTGTTGTAAGTTCAGTGGTTACATTTCGCACTAATCAGATTTTGCCCCAATAACTTAGTTGTGCAAGGGTCTTTCACCATTTGTACCATGGTGATTTAGTGCTTCTGGGGGCAACCTGAAACACTTGTTGCCTGACCAGAGGAAATCAGCAGAGCTTGTATGAGAACTCTGCCAAAAGGCCACTATCCAGAAGCAAATGTTACTGCTTGTTTTGGAGCTCCATCTACCAAATGGTAAATGCCAATCGCATAAGTAATAGGCCCCACTTGTGCAGCAGAATTTATCTTACAGAAGGGAATCAAAGGGTGTATAAATGCCTAGTTGGATATTGTACAATCTAAAAAAATGGCCCTAGTACTATGCTGTTTATCTTTTCCGTGTTCTCTGGTCAACTGGAAGAGAATCCTGTCACATAAACGTTCTTTTTCTCTCCTTTAAACAGTGTGTTCAGTTTGTGGAGAAATATGAGCCAGTAGTAATAGAGCTCTTGGCTGAAATGATGGACCCCGCTTTTGTGTGTACTGTAAGTACCAGGACTGGGAAAACTGTTCATGGAATACACTTTAATGCAGAGTCCTTTATATTAAAATTGGCTGTGCAGTTAAGTGCTGGAAGTGTTACATAGACAGCCCTGAAAAGTGAGAACATGAGCCTATAACATTTTATTTTAAAGTAACATGTGGCTGTTTTAATATTTCTGAATATATGGAGTTTCATCCTGTTTTGTGTCCTTAAATTACGATTCATTGTCCTGGACAATTAACCCATCAAGGTTGGGAGCATGTGGGAACAGACATGCAACCTGGCTTCCAACTGCCTGCCAACTAATGTGTTGCTAAACACCTTGTCTTTAGTTGTTTTCCACAACATGGGACCCCAGAACTCTGGGTAGTTGAGGGAGAAATAGCCCAATTGGAACCCATGGTTTGTTTCGGGGGTTTAAAGCAGATGTAGGTAAGTAATCCTGAATTAAAATTGAGGATTGTTTGTCTTTACTTGGTCAGTAATGTGTTTTAAAGCAGGCAAAATTTTGAAGCCAGCTTGACCAACCAGCACTTACTCCCACCCCATTTTGGCATCTGTGTCAGCTTCTAGAAGCAATAATGGCTAGAGGGATTAATCTAGATTTTCTGTCACAATGAAGTAGTAGCTGCAATCATTCCCTTTTTTTCATTGCATAGAAACTTGGAGTTTGTGTGGCATCCACACCACCTCTTTTGGGTACAGAAGTGTGCGTCCAGGGACCTGGCTATTGGTGTAAAAACATGGAAACTGCATCTCGGTGTAATGTGAGTACATGAGATTTCTATAGATAGAACACAGATGACCCAAAGTTTCTGACAAGTATAGTCTTCCTTGTAATATCAGGACCTAATAGAGCTTCTAGTCATCCTGTCCATAGTTCTGGTGGGAACAGAATTCACTCTGACCTTTTCTTGCATATTTCTTGTCCTTTTCTCCTAGGCTGTTGAACACTGCAAACATCATGTGTGGAACTAGAAGAAACCCCATGTTGGCCATCTCTTTTCCTCCCATAATTGAAGAAAACGAGAGGCAAGGGTTAGGCTAGCAAGAGCTAAATCTTGGTACCCTGATCTCTTGTCACCCCTTCCACCCTGACTTTCCTTTGAAGAATTGTTTGAAGAATTGTTTGGTAGCAGTGCTACGCATCTAGAAGGATCTACAGTGTTGATTTAATTGTATTTCTGATGCTAGTTTTAGTTTCTTATGGTAATATGAATACACAATAAGTCATCAGTGGTGGTCAGTTGGTCCGAGTGCCTCAGAGTGCTGATATAAGTAAATGTAAATAAATTAAGGACTGTCTGGATTAATTTGTAAAGGCACTCTTGTAGTGACTAATTTGTCCTAATCTGTGTCTGTGAGCACTGAATTAAAACAGTTATTGAAATGATGCTGCCATCTGGACAGTTAATTGGTAGAAGAAAGAAGTTCTAAATTGTTAACTAAGCACCTGTAATATTAGGATTTTTTAAAAACTGTAATACTTCAGAACATAAGACAAAGTTGCACAAACCTACAGGGAGTATCTTGTCCAACTGCATCTTCCATATGCAAGGGACAAGGTGAATATGCCCATTGGAATTTCCATAATTAAGGCTAAAAGTCCTTATGCCATCATGGAATTTGCTGAACTAGGTGATGGATGGCCCATGTAGCAAATGCTGAGTCTTCATTCAGGACTTGTTGTGCAGATACTAACTATGCTAAAAGAGTTTCAGATTTATGCAGCCCATTCTTTTTAAATGACCTTTGTTGCTTTGTGAAAGAACAAAATAGTAAATTGCCATGATTAAACTAGAAAATTGAGTGATGTACCTGGTTTGTTTTGGCTGAAAACTATGATGCGTGCATCTATTTTCCTTTTCTAAGGGTATAACTAATGACCTGTCACACCTTTTGGTAAGAAGAGCTTATGCAAAGATCTGAGAGAAAGAAGCAGGAAAAGAACAATATTAGTATGGCTATAAAAATTCAATCATTTTCAGTTGGGTTTCAGAATTGTTAGTCTCTGGCATTTCCTAATGTTGCCACCTATCCTTCTGCAATGCTTCTGCCCATGATTGTAGCTATTTGCATGAGTAGGCGTTATCCTGGATAATTCTGCAGGTAGGTGGGAATGCTTAGAAGCAAGAAGTTATGTGGAAGTAGTTTGCATAATGAATTTTGCTTAAGGGCAGGTGTGTGTGTGTGTGTGATTTAGCTCTTGCCCTTGTCACTGTAAGCAGTGCCACTGATGGCACAATCTGCCAAGTCTATAAGTCCTGTATCATTTACTGTGTCCATGGGTAGCACATATTTTACACTTCTAAGTTTTCTGCAGGCAAAGCATAGAAGAGTACTTGGTCATGGTGTGCAAACTATTCACAGAACGCTTGAAGTCCTTTAACC
Source organism: Varanus komodoensis (assembly GCF_004798865.1). NCBI lineage: Eukaryota > Metazoa > Chordata > Lepidosauria > Squamata > Varanidae > Varanus > Varanus komodoensis. The sequence goes on from NW_025335317.1 coordinate 17,497,640, forward strand.
AGAATGTATAGCTGTCTAAACAAGTAGTTCAAAGTATGGATATATAAAACCAATTAACAAATACAACCATGGAGAGGCTAACTAGCTCAGCATGGAAAACACACAGGAGCTTTAACAAAGCTATTGGTGTAGAGTTAGGGAGGGAACTCATTTTTGTGGCTTTCAACGTGAAAGTAAGCTGTAGGAGGGATCTTCATGCAGCTTAATTTTATACATCCTAGATGCATGTAAAGGCATTGACTTGATTCCTTGAAGCTGCTTTTTGCCTGCTACTCACCTTTTAGTTCTTGCTATTTGGAAGTGAATAGGATACAAAGCAACTGCTGTGTGGGTGTTAACAGTGACATCTGTTGAATCTTCTGCAGTTATAGAGTGAAGGTTTGCCTTGTTAGCAACGATCTCTCTTCCTCTGGAAGTTGTCAGACTTTTACTGGACTTTGTAGTGCAGTAGACCATTCTAGACACTAGTCCTTGTTTTGGCTAACTGTTTGAGCTATATGCAGAGTTTGATTCCTTGCTTTATAGGATGTGAATTTTTTTGGACATAATCTTGAAACTGGGAACTTTGTGTGTATGCTAGCATTCAGTATGTGTTTTTGTGATAACATTTTCTATCATCTAGGTATGAACTGGTAAAACAAGCAATTGCTTTAACAAATCACTCTATTTAAATTTTTTTGGTGAATTAAAGCTTCTGCAATTCAACAATAAAGGTGGAACTAAATTTGTTAGCTGTGTGCCTTCTTTAAAATATGTAATGTGAGGTGGCAATACAGTTCACAAGTACTTTGTGTATTATAAAGTTCCTACTGCAGGTTTCTAGAATAGTCTGATTAAAACACTTATGGAATAACATGGTAGACAATCTAATGTACACTGCACATTGCTAGGAGCTCCTGTACCGAAGTGTTGTAGAAGCTGAGGGTTTAAATATAGACCTTGTCTTGGATTCAGATCTGATTCTTCTATGGTTCTGAACAGTGCATATACTCAGACCCATCCCCCAGCCTTGCATATGGTTGGCCGTACCACCTATGTGCGTCTCCTTTCCAACAAAAATGTAATACTTTACCTATTGTGATGTTTGGATTTGTTTAGAGCTGGCTTGCTTGGGGCCTCTCGCCTAAGGTTCCTTCTATATCAGACATTCATTCTGTGATTTTGCTTCATCATTCCATTTTACAGACACAGTCTCCCACTTGTAACCCCCCTTGAGTTTTTCCAGAGTTTTCTTGCCTCCGAAAATCAGTGACAAAGGAAAAGATAGTATAGCTGCATACGGTGCATTTGGATTGATAGTCCTAGGAACAATCCATCTGGAGGCACCTGCAGTAGCTTAGAGAATAGGTAGTGTGATCTCATGTTCTGATGCTCCAGTATTCCCTTTACCATCCCTCCAGTCCTACTTGTTGTAGCAAGTAGAACAGGATAGACAAACGGTCAACTAGTGTCACAGGTGGTGGGGGTTGTACTGTTTCACACTGACTAGGTTCAGATAACAGTCCACGTTCAATGGTAGAGTACGGGTTGTCATTGATGTCATGGGTGATGCCGTCTGAACCCAGTCAACACAGTGAACTATGATGAACAACCTACAGTTCACAACTCAACAACCGTAGCTTCTCTTGTGGTGTTTGCAGTTAATCAGCCTTGGCTTAACACAGGTGGGTTCATACAACATGATAACTCAGATTTCAGTAACCACTCACAATTCAGTGATAACCCATACTCAAGCCTTGCGTGTGATATATTAGTGATGTAATGTGCTGTCTGAATTGACTAAATCTGAAGTCTTCAAGAAACAAGAGTGAGTTACTAAATGGAAAAATCCAATTGCAGTTTCCAAACTTGTAGGTGACTTTGATCATAACTTGTATTTGGCTTTGAAAGAAGTCACTTCTCATGAACCCAGTCAACACAGTGAACTATGATGAACAACCTACAGTTCACAACTCAACAACCATAGCTTCTCTTGTGAGCGGAGCCGGCTGGAGTCGGGGGTCAGACTAGATGGCCCGGGAGACCCCTTCTGATTTGCTCTGTTTCTATGTTTCATAAGTGAGGGGTTTGGTAAAAGGTTGAAAGAGAAAGGGATCGAATATTGTTTGGGATGTTCTCAAAACCACCATAATACAAATTTGACTAGATTATTGCAGAAAGCACAAACTTCCACAAAATATATGCCTGCAAGATAATAAGGAATGCAAAAAAGTATGTTAAGCATACTACTAACTCTATCAAGACCAAGTTCTTGAAGCAGGAAACCAGCTAGGGAGACAATGGGGCCACTGAATGGAGAAGTGTCTGAACAGTTGAATTGAAAAGGGAGCAAAAGAATCCTGACAGATGCTTGTTGACTAAATGGTCTGTTTCCTGGTGTGCATATGTCCAAAATACACAACAGAGGAAGATTTTCTTTTTAACTGGCTACCTACTAAGTTCCAGGTGGTGCACCTGAGCAGTCCTCTGTTGGCCCTTTTAGACATGGATCATTAAAAAGTTACACATAACACACGTAACACTTTCTAATAGGTTACAGAAGTAAAGCTGCAATGGCATGAATTTTCCTGCCCACATACCAAAGCAGAAAGAAGATGCTGGGAAGGAGGAGAGGAGGAAGAGGTAGGTTGATGTGAGTTGCCCTTTGTTTACTCGGCTGTTTTCTGTCAAGTGCCAACTAGCTTTCTCTGGTTAGTGCCAGCTACATTTCAAGGATGCACACATGCTGATTTCTAGAAAAGAGGGTTTTTCTTTGGCCTGGCTATATCAATGATTGCATGATTTTACCAATGATAGTTATACCTATTGATCTGTATATCAAGCTGAAACTAGTCTTTCTGCAAAAGGTATAGTCCGATAACCATGTCTGAACTGAAAATGCCCATAAGGGAATGGTAGAATCGAGTCATCCAATGAAAATGGACGGTTGGAGGTTCAGGACAGGTAAGAGAACTTAGCACATTATGCAGGCATCTGCTTGGCCACTGTTGGAACAGGACTTAGCATCCTCATGAGGCATGTGGACAGTTGTTCTGGGTTACAGCTCCCATGAGTCTTCACCGGTGCTTTTGTTGGCTTGGGCTGATGAAAGTTGTGGCCTTCAGGCAACTTGGCCTACAAGTTGCCCACTCCTCTAGAGAGTCAAAATGTCAACTCCTTTGTCAAATCCTTTAAACTCTACTGGGTGTTTATTTTTCTTTTTTAATGTTCCACTGTGCTGCCTGTGTGGGGTATGCAGAGTATAAAAAGTTGCCCACCTTTGTTTATTCAGGCTAAAGTGCATGTAGGATGGAGACAAGATACACATCCATGGTCAGGCCTCCATCAGCACTTGGTCCCACGCCCACCCCCCCTCCATTGCCTTTATAGCCTTTATCACCCAGGCCAAATGAGAGAAGCAATTCCATTAGCTTGCAGTTGTGGGGGAATGCTCTATGGCATCCTTTTCCAAACCCTTAGATTTGGGACACTTGGCCCCAGCCATATGGATCCTGAAGAGCTTGTGTCTGGTTCCAGTCTTTAGTCAAAAGCAAGCGAGGCTGTCTGTGTTAAGATGTTTGTGGCAGAAATTAAAGGCCTCTCAGCCAGTTCTTTCTCAACAAGACAGAGCTGGATTTTAAAGAGACGGCAGAGACCTACGGCAAGGCACAGCTACAAGCCTGGATGATGTGTGCAGCCTTACTGAGTTCAAATCTCTTATTCTCATCTGCAAGCAAGAAACTTAAAAGAAGCTACATTCTTGTGATCTGGCAAGGATTAGGCACTTCTGTAGAAACTGGAGTCACCTCATTTGGGAGTGCTCTTGCGCTTAGAAATTAGGTGCCTTAATTACATGAACCTGTGGCTGGGTGTGGTCCATGGTACTTGTGAAACTTCCAGCGTGGGTGTTCTCTCCATCCTGCTGCCCGCACTGGGAATCACTCATATACGGGAGGCAGCATCTCTCCTCGCTGCTAAAGGTTTCATTAACACCAAGAACATGGAAGGCTTATGGAAAGGGTTGGTGCTGCTGACTGTATTCTGCTTAGCTACTTACCAAGGTAAGGGGAAGGTTGCCTTGTAAAACTGAGTGGAAAGCATTTGTATTACTTCATGGAAGGAGAAGGGATAGGAGGAAAACTTGCACTGACTTACGAAATGTGAGAATGGCAAAGCAGAAAAGAGTAGCTTTAGTTTGCCCTCCAAGAAGGAAGGGCAATTTTATTTGATGTATCAGTGAATGAAGAAGGGTTTTTGTGAAACATTGTGAGGCCGGGGGCTCGGATGAAATGTTTTGGTATTGAAGTTCTTGCGGGAAAGCACATGCTTGTCCTATTTTGAGGAACAGACCCATAGCTTGCTTACAGTGCTGCTACACCATAGACTACTCTTGTGTATTCATGTTATTTTTAAAGATGCATGAAGTGTGTGTAATTTTCCTCTGATTACGTTGTTTTTGATTATGTTTCAAGGTCAGGTGGGAAACTTAGGTTGGGGGGTTGCTTACCAGGGATGGGTGAAGCTGGGGTGGGTGGGGCAGCGTTCCACCAAATGCTCGTCTCCCAATGCCACGGCATAGCATGAAGAAAAGGTGCCCAGTTCTGAATAGGAGCTTTTCCTGGGGTGAGGGGAATCTAACTGCTGCTGGATGGAATGAAGGGAGAAGTTGGAGACTAGGGCTAGCAGTTTCCTACCCTTGTTTTAATCCAGGCAAGCCATTTACTCCAGTGAAGGGGAAAAAAATCAATACATCTACCCAATGTATTGGAACATTCACATAACTACTATACTCCTAATTCTGAAACTTGGTTTCTGTTATTAATCCCAATAAGGACCTTTTCAAATAATTTTTTGACGTTACTACTTTAACTATATCTTATTTCCTGTAGTTCAGGGACAGACCCACAGACACCTTGATTCCTGCTTACCATTAAATAAATAACTAAAACATTTTGTTGGCATCTGGGAGCACTGTGAAATAGGTTTTCATTAGTGCTGAAAACTGTGGGTTCAAAGGAGTTGTTTAGTCTCCTGGGGTGTATAACCACATTTAGGGTATTTAGTCCTTTGAGAAGCTTATTTGTTTTTCGCCATCTTGTATGGGGCTGAGGACTGTTGCTGAAATTGCCAAATGTGGCCATGGCACAAGAAGTTTGCCTACTCCTGCTTAAATTGCACAACTACACAGTTTCACAGTTTCCTTTTTCTTGGCAATTGGTGGAGGAGAGTGCTGTTTTAGTACTGTAGAGCAGATAATTGACACACAATCTTCATTATAAGGCAGGATGGTATTTAGATTTGGGAAAAACTATCTCCTTGCTAGCAAATGCATTCTTGCAAGACCTGTTTTCAGAGTTACAAGGTGTCTTCACTTCAAGGCAGGACTTGTACAGCAGCTAGCTTGGATGATAAGGTTGCATATAACAGAAAAGTTTCTGTGGCCTTGGAAACTTCTGACACAATTGCAGAGTTAATTCAAAATAAGCTCCTATTTTCCTTTATTGTACTGATGTCATCACTGTGTTTGGGTAGGAAATAGGGTGATCTTTCTGTACTTTGAAAGCTAAATATATGCCTTCAAAAATGGGTTGGCCAAAAATATCATTCTTGTTAGACCATGTGGTGATGTCTGTTCCAGACAGGGTGGAATACTGTGACTAGTGGGCCAGGGGCCATTTTATGTTAGTCGTAAGCCATAAGCACTGCTTTATATAGAAACATGGCTAATATTGGCTTTGCATTGCTCTCTCTGCTTTGGATTGCTTTACAGCAGAAGCAGGAAGACATTTTAGGTCAAGGAGCCAGACTCCCCCTCCTTCCCGAGACCAGTCTAGCAAGTTGGGTAATGCCAAGAGTCCATGGTCCTGCTTCTTGTCCTGTCTGTGCGCAGATAGAAGTGCACCACGGTGGCTGCAGGTGCCAGCTAAGACAAGGACATACTTTGCTCTCAGCTGCGGTGGAGAATCCCCTTCAAATGGAAGGAACACAGTTGGTGCTTGGATGAATTCCCCTGAGTACCTTTCTCCATGAAGAGAGAGGCATGGAGGATAAGTGGACAGGAAGGACGTTAGGGGATGAGCTTGTGGGAGAGGTAGAAGGGAGATTCTCTGCAGGTCAGATGGAGCACCTTCGAAATCAGCCAGCAGGCCAGAGGTTCCCCACTGCTGCTGTACATCAGGCCCTAACCTGATGGGATCCCACACACGATCCCAAATGGTGATTGATTATGTGTACAAGTAGCTCTAACTCCCGTTTGGCATTTTGCTGGGCGTGCTTTAGTGTTGCACTGGTATTTCCTGCGACAGACAGTATGAACATAGAGTTGTCTACAACCGTGTTGACTTGTCTATGAGCCCAGACTTGGCTACAACTTTCTACATGCAGATGGATATTCTATGGACCTGTCTCACCACACTGCCATGTCACAGAAAACACTATTGCCACACATGAATACTTCAAGTGTGGTGCATGGTTCACAGAAGGTGGAGGCTGGCAGGTAATGGCTGAGACAAAGTAACCCTATATTTATGTCCCACTTCATAGCCAATGGCCCACGAGAGAAGCTAGTAATTATTTCACTCCAACACACTTCTATCTATACAATAGAAAAACCAGAGCTCATAATGACAATTTACCAGCCCCACTCCCTCTATTTCTGGAAGAGAAACACCCTACTTTCCTTATAGAATGGGAAGAGAGTGTTAACCCGCTGAAAACACCAATGCTTTACCATTTGTCATCACCTAATTAAGATGAGGAACTTGGCACAAAGCACTTTGAAACATCTGCTAATGGAGGCCGGATGCCCATAGGTCTGTCTAGACCTGCAGCTCCCTACCAGGTGTGTTGAAAGGAAACCCTAATAATCACTAGACCACAGGTCGGTGACCAAAAAAATTTGCAGTCTTAAAAAGGTGGGAGCCATGTGTGACCTGAATACCTTCTGTGCTGGCATGGTAGTTCAACTTCGTTGTTCTTGCTATGAAAAAGCCACAAGAAATATTCAGAGCTGCCCCTACTAAGGCCACCCTCCTTGGAGCGTAGGCAGAGCAGTTTTTCACGCCTGACTTGCCGTAAGGAAGGGCTACAGGAAGTGTGCGTGTGTGCCTGTAACACAGCCGTTCCTGGGATACTCTGAAGTGCAGGAGACACACCCCGACTCCTACGAGGTTGCACCATAGCTGGCTGCACGGCTGGCTAGAGGGCTGTGACTCATCCCTCCACCCTGGAGCTCCGCACTGCTCAGCTGAACACAGGATTCAGCCGAGCAACATCAGGAGATGAGGGGTGAAATGCGTACGATCCAAAATGCTCTGAAAGCAGTGCCAGTGTTGCCTAAGGGCAACAGCGAAGGAATGCGGGGAGAGTATTCTTAGGATGTGTAGCCCTTTGACTGGTCCTGCTCCATGGAAAACCGCTTCCTGAAGACTGAAATTTCGAGATGCTTGCCTCTTTTCTGGCACTGGATGTGAGCAAAGGTCTATATAAAAGTACTATGTTCTTGGAATCATTAGACTTTTTTTGGGGGGTGAGGTATAAAAGAGGCACACCCCTCTTCACCCCCCCCCACTTGGGTAACATACTTGTTTAGGAGAGAGGATCTAGGTTCAAATTGCATCTCCACTTTAAGGCACTGTAAGCTAAGTAAGGCTTCCTGATGAGGAGGTAGAACTGGGGATCATATCTGGGGGAAGGGGAGGGAACAGGTGCCCAAAATAACAAGTCCTTGCACAAAGTAGTATCCCTGAGCTTTAAAATGGGGTGTTTCATGGATCAGGAATACAAAGCCATCATGACTAAAGTGGTTATTCTCTAGCACCCCCCTCTGGGGTTGTGCAGGTTTATTTTATAATTAAGAAACCCATATACCAGTAAGTGCCTTGTAGTTGCTTATTTCTGTTTTTGAAAGCCCTATTGGTAGGGTGGGAATAGGGATGCCTGCCAGAAGCTGCACAACTCAAACCTATCTTAGGCCAAAGATAGGAAAAATGCAAATCCTGAAAGTCATTAATTTATGCAGAAGCTGCAAAAATATCGATTTAGTTGCTGGCTATAGGCTATTCACATGAAAATGGCTGCAAAAATGTGGTCTATATGTCTTTGCCTGTGGGTCATCTGACATACTCATACTGAAATTGGATAAGGCTTAGGATCATTCACAAAAATCATAACACCTCATTATAACTCAGCCGCATAAATGCTCACTGGAGAACATCATAATGCATAACTTATGACAAAGGTAGCAATTGTCTTTCTGCCTGAGGGCCAAATTTAATTCCCGAGATGCACTCTCGCGCTGTACTCCAGTGGTGGGTCAGGACGAAGGTTGGGGCCAAACAGCAAGGTTTAAGTGAGCCTTAGAATTTATTTATTATTTATTAAAACATTGTTAAGCCGCCCCATTCGCTGAAGCCTCGGGGTGGCTTACAACAAATCATAGAATAAAAGAGTTGGAAGGGGCCACGAAGGCCATCAAGTCCAACCACCTGCTGTTGCAGCCGTGAAAAAGGCATTTTGATATTTCAGAATGGGATGGGGGAGGATAGAAAGGTTGGGAAAGCATTGAATGGTAAGGAGAAGGGGACATCACAAGCTGGGGGACCCCAGGTCAGGCCAGAAAGGGCTGTGAGCTTGAGGTTCCATACCTCCTTTATGGAATCTGCTGCCACAAGGGGTGGTGATGGCCAGTGACTTGAGTGTGGGCTGCGGAGTTTTCTGCAGGCAGGGGTTATCCTTGGCCACTGACAAAGGTTCCTCTGCAAGGGGTCGCAATCAGGAGCAAGGGGTCTTACAAGGGCTCTTGTCAAGTCTGCATTTGGGCTTCCTTGAGGCATCCGGCTGAGAGAAGCAAAAGGCTGGGCTAGATGGGGCTAGGCTTGGCGTGCAGTGTTGTACTTTGAAAAGAATTGCAGAGCGCTTGGAAATACGCATCTGAAAATGAAACACGCTGGTCTGCCTTTATTCTGAGGGGTGCTAGTATATGGGTCTCCCAGAATAGCTCCAGTGGGATGGTGGGAGAAGGCGTTTTGGGGACATGTGTGCATGTTCCTTGGGCAATGTTGTCAGGTGACACTGGTTATGAACTTCTTTGTATTTTATTGTGCAGCATTCTGCCCTCCTTATCACTTCTCACATTTGTTCTCACATTTGAAGGATACTTAATTCTCCTGTTTTTAGATAGCATGACTGTTGAGGCAAGAAATATTTGTACTTCAGAAATTCCCGTTCAAAGGGCAGCATGTTCTATTCCAAGACGGCTACAGTCTGAGTAGGGGAAAGGTTATTTGGAAGCAAGAGAGCTTTGCAGCAGCGGCGGCCAGTTATCCAGGGTGGGAACACTCTGGACTTGTGTTCACAGAAGAGCGGCACCCTCGGTTCTCCCCCACCTACCACCCTAGCTGTGCCATCACCTTGGGCATTGCTGAGGTGCTGATCGCTTCCATGTTAGCACAGTCCTATTTATATCAGCCACTGGGGGACTGTACCCCATGCTAAGGAGAGCTAGATTTTGCAGGAACTTTGTGTAAGTTGGAACACAACGCATTCTGGTTTGTGTAACTGAGTGAAATGGTACATGGACTGGAAAAGCACTGAAGCCCAAGAAAGACAAAAGTTGCAGGTGCTGACTCAGGACAGGGGAAGCTAATAGGGACAGGACTGACCAATAACCATGAGTCGGGCACCTCTATTGATCACTGGCAATCTTGTCAACGTCTCAAGTCTGTTCCTGAAACAGGCACTGCCAGTCTTCTCCCTCAGCCATGATGACAGAAAGCCCTCAGAATCTAAATACTGAAGAACTCAAAATGTGGAGTTTCAGTTCTTTGTTCTATAGGAAAATGTTTATCCCTGGACACTAGAATCCCCGTGCTTAAACTATTAACAGCTGGCAATGTTGCTACCCATAAACATGGCCACTCCAGGCTTGAAAAGCTGTCTCAGAGAGCAGAAAACTTTCAACATGGGACAGAGTGCAGGAAGCTATTCCAGCATGCATGCTCACTGAAAACACATTGTATTAGCTGCTGGTTATTACTCCTCTGTTTAAAAGATACCTACTGAACCTTCCTTACAGGTCATTGGAGAAGCATGTTGAGAGAGGATATTGTATCAAGGAAGGTGCCTGAGGCCCCATGAGTGAGGGTGTTCAAGGTGGACGTCCACATGTTGGGGATTACACGAGCTGAGCTGACTGGAACCAGGGGTCAGACTAGATGGCTCAGGAGGCTCCTTCTGACTCGTTTCCATGTCTCTATAATTTTAGGGAAGGCTAAGGAATGGGGCAAGCAAGATAAGCTTTCTTCCCTACCCATTCATTCACTTTTGCTTCTCTGTATGCTACACACATGCCCATTTCATCACTTGGCGAATGAAATAGTATGATGGATGACTTGTGGTATGTGACAGATTGCCGTTACAGATCAAATATAGATCAAGATCAGGACCTAAACTACCAGTGGAACGAACTAGCCTAGGACTGTGTCCATGAAATCCTTGTGCTAGATGAGAGGGGAGGCCATTTTTGCCAAGCCCCAGTTCCTGTAGTGTGAACCGCTACACAAAGCATCAGGATCCAGCAAATAGAGCAGGGGCCAGTGGACCCATTCAGAGCCCTTAGCATTGCTTAGCCTTTATCCTGACATGGCCTCTGGGTTTAGTGCACCTTCACAGCCATAAAATCAGAGCATTCCTTTTTAAAGCCAAGCCATTAAAATGGGTGCTTTCATTCTATGAAATATGTAACAATTTATATATTATTTTAAGTATATATTAATTAAAATATAGAACATTATTCTATGTTCAGCATCAGCACCAACTACTCTTCTGTACTTGCACAGGATTGTGGTACATCTACAATTTTCAGGGTCTCACTGATTATCTTGAAGGACTGGAAGAATTTGAGCTGGAGTAAGGGCTGCTGGGTTGAAAATTAAAATTAAAACAATTGTAGATTTTGTGGACACCCTGAGGTTTTTTGGAAACTCAAGGCTGTGGCTTCCTTTATGGAATTGGTCCATGGCATAGTTGGCTTCCCCTTCCTCTGGCTTTGACTTTCCCTAGCATGCTTTTCTTTTCCAATGACTCTTTTTCAATGACTCTTCAGGCATGACGTGCCTGAAGTAAAACAGCTTCAGTATCATCCCTTTTGCTTCTAGGGCAACTTCTTGCTTGATTTGATCTAGGATCACATGCGTGGCCTTCTGTTGGTCCAGGACATTCACAAAGCGGTCCTGCAGCACCATGTTTCGACTGCATCGATTTTCTCCTCTACCTTCGCTTTATTTTCTCCTGGTCGAACAGCATGCCCCCTGTTTGTCTTTCAACATTCCTAATCTAGGTTTGAATTTCCCTTTGGTTTGTTGAATCTTCTGGAATAAGCCTCCCCTCCCCCACTTTCGTTGTTCTAGTTAATTTCTTTTCACTGACCATGGTAATAGTTCTTTCTGACTCTGCATGACACTGAAAAATCCTATTCAGGATCCTGACCCTATTTTTGCCACCTTTGGCATATCTCCTTTCCTTAAAAATTGCAAATGTTTCTTCATCATCCATCTAGGATTTTTCTTTCTTTTTGCCATGAATGGTCTTTTGGCAATCTTTCCTAACAGTGATTCTGGTTTCAGTCCACAATTCTTCTGGTTCACAGTAATTTAGTTCAGTAATGCAAATTTGTTCTTGATGTAGTCTTTAAATTCTTCAGGAATGTTACTTAAGTTGTATTTTAGCACTATGCTTCTGTTAGATCTTTTCCAGCTCTGCTCTGATTTTCGGTATCAAGAGTTCTAAGAGCGTAATTCCATGTGCTCTGCACTTGATGCACATAAGCATTGATTCTTACATGTATCCAGTGCACAGAGCAAGGTACAACGGCAATCTAGCTGTTGCTGGCATGTCTCGCACCCTCATTTCATCTAGATGGTCATGTTCAGCCCTGGCCCCTGGCATACCCCTTTTCTTCCTTTCTGGGGTGGATTTCTGATCTCAGGAAGATAGCTGGTGTGGTTCTTTCTGTGCCAGCTGCATGGATAGCAGGGCAGGGCAGGGACTCCAGGTTCAGAGAACCAGCTCTGAGGTCATCTGGCCGCCCAGACTGTGTCCTAATTGTGTTAAATTATGTTCACATCCTTGTCAGCCTTTCTGTTTCCCCACATCCCTCTGTTTGCTTGTAACATTGCTACTAGAACTAATTGATCTCTCAACTATTGTCCATGGCGTGTTCTTCCTTGCAATCTGATTCTGCTGTTTTCTGTCCTCTGTTTTGTATTACTATTCCTACTTCACCACCATATTGAATGAGATTTCATTAGTAATCTTACTGAATTAAGTTTGGGAAATTGGGTTTGGTAACACATCCAGCTCAGTGAGCATTGTAACTTTTACAGACGCTGGTTCAAGCTCTGTGATTTAACACGAAACTCTCCATACAGATATGTGAGGGGATGTCACATGGAGACAGAAACAGAGAGATGGGAAGAGACCTGTTCTTCCCTGCAGAGGAAGGCAGGACGCACTCCAACAGAGCAAAGCTCAGGGAGCCAAGGTTCTGTATGGATGCCAGGAAGCACTTCCTGACAGTTAGGACCCCGAGGGTGTGGAATGGGCTTCCACGAGAGGTCGTTGAGGCCCCATCGGTGCGGGTGTTCAAGGATAGGCTGGACGGCCACATGGTGGGCATGTCGTGAGCGGAGCCGGCTGGAGCCAGGGGTCAGACTAGATGGCCCGGGAGACCCCTTCTATCTCACTCTGTTTCTATGTTTCTATACAGAAGTCCCACTGAGTTCAATGGGATTTACTCTGAGGTAAGGAGATATAGTATTACAGCAATATTCTACCTTTCCACACTCCTCATTTACCTTCTGTAAAACTTTCTAAGCCTTTTCTTCTCCTCCAAGGGATCTTCCTCAATCCTTGCTTTTTTCATGAAAAAATCTTTCACCAAGATGCTTTTTGATGCAGGAGGCCAGCTTGTGGGTTATCTGAATCTCTCTGATGTGAGAGGTTTGTGCGGTTGAAATTACAGTCAGCCCTCCACATTTGCAGTTATTTTAATCACAATTATTTTAATCACTCACCCACATCCTGCCTTCCAAATAACCCAAAGAGGCAAACATGTCCCACTGCTGTTTTATCTTTACAACAGCCCTGTGAGGTAGGAATCAGAGCTACAAGCTGGAGTGGGGATTTGAACCTGCATCTTCCCAGACCTTGTTCCACACTCTAACCACGATGACTTGTTTCCCACGGACCTCCTGCATGGCCAGAAATATGAAGTGATCAGAGAATGGATGGGTGGAAAGCTATTTTGTTATATAATTCTGCACGTACTTCTCTGTGTGTGTCCTTCCTGCTCCACCCAGTCAGTCCATGCTTTGATTTCTTCTGCTTTGCCATGTAACTTCCCAGGGATCAAGGAAAACGCCAAGAGGCTTGAGGTGAGGCATGCTAAATGCATAATGCCTCTCCAACCCCCCCTCTGCCACCAATAGATAGCTTCCACTGAGCTGAAATGAAAAACTAGGATATCTTAGAGAAAATTCAGAAAATTCATTCTTGGAATTGTGAATCGGAACCTCTCTGGTTCTTAAATTTTTACAGTGTCCTTAAGATTACTAAGCTAGGAACTTGCTATTTCGAACTTTTTTATTCTTAGGGCTTGCTCTTTGGAAACTTTAAATGGTTGTAGAATAACAGAACAGCTTTCAGTATTTGATCTCACCCGGGAGTCCGCCAATGAGATCCTGCTGTCTCTTCCCCAGTTCAAGCAAACAGGAGTGCAATTCAGCTACTCTGAGCTGAAAGAAAAGAACAAGTATCTATGGGTCTCTCTCTGGACAAGGTATAAATATGTAATGATACATGTAGTATAAGGTTACATCTAGAGCATGGGCCCTCAAACTACGGCCCGCGGGACGGATCTGGCCCGCCATGGCCATCCATCTGGCCCACGCGTGTGCTTGCTGCACAGGCGGGGAGGTGGTGGCTCGCTCACTCGGAGATGGTTTTGGACTGGCTGGGAGATCTCTGAGCGAGCGAGCGAGCCACCGTCGCGGGTGCCCAATGCCGCCTTGTGTGTGCCCAACGTCACCTCACCGGCCTGTGCCCTCGGGCACTCCTACCTCGCCGGCCCGCAATGGTCACTACAGCCTTTCAACTGGCCCCCTATTCAAAAAGTTTGAGGACCCCTGATCTAGAGCCTTACAATACTATATTTTTGTTCTCTTCAGTTGCAAAGTCACATAAGTATTTCCAGCAAACACATCTGTCTGTAATGACACTGATGTGTCCAATGAAAATATGTATAAACTGAAGAAATTAAAATTCTAATTGAAATGGGGAAAAACTTTGCACCAAGCACCCATCTCCATAACAAAGTCATATTGATTTCATAATCATTTGATTATATATATTTATCTCTTGTCTCAAAAACGGCACTCAAGACATCGAACAATACAATCCAGATTTAAAATAACCATAACTGAAATAAAATATTAAAAACACAAGAAGAAATAGCACTGACAACAGAGCAGTTTATATGCCAAAATACAGCCTGGAGAAAAGCATCTTTGCTTGCTGGCAAAAGGACAACAGAGAGGAGCCAATCTAGCCTTCTTCAGCAAGGAGTTTCAGAGCCTGGGAGAAGCCACCTGTCCTCACCAAAGCTCTGATAGTGGCAGCATGGAGCGGAATAAAAATATAGTTAATAAGAGTATCAAAAGAAGGGTCTCCCCTGGAGATCTTAAAACCTGAACAAGGCCAAGTGGTAAAGAGAGTCTTTCATGAGCAAGTTGTAACTTCCTTCAAACTGATTTGTTGTTCGGGGAGAGTGCTAAGATGGTGCTGCTAGGGAACCTGCCGACCCTCTAATACCATGATGGGGCGGCAGCAAACCTACACAAACATGCTGTAATTTCAAGAGAATGTGTGAAATGCAGGTCCAGGCTCTACCTTCCACTGTTAGAATTTGTTATACTTAAAAGGCATTTTAATGTGAGAGAGGAGTGTTCAAAAATGGTACCCTCTTCTACTTGGCAAGAATTCCATCTCTTCTACCATCCCATGCCCAGTTACTTGTACATTTTGTATCCTGCTGGGACAATTTACATGGTTCCCCTTTCCTTATTTAATTCTTACAATAAATGTGCAAGGTAATTCACTGGTGGAGCACCTGCTCTGCATACAGAAGTTTCCAGGTTCAACCCCCTTCATATCTAGGTAGGGTTCGGAAAGCACATCTGAAACCCTGGATTGCTGATGCAGCTGCTGCCAGGCAATGTGGGCAATGCTAGGCCAGCTGGACCAGTGGCCTGATTCAGCGTCCTGGGTTACATAAAGAGAAGGTGACTACAGTGAGCTTCAGGGCTGAGTAGGGGTGTTAACCTGGATAGTTCAAGCACTAGTCCGAGTAACCACTCCATCTGGCAGAGAACGGGGCTGGGTAAGAGATCAATTTCTCGCCCTTTTGGACTGCCACTCCCAAAAGGCCGATGGTCAGGAATTGGGGGCTGAAGTTCAAAACAAATGGCAACCTACATACTGCACATGTCCTGGTGCAGAGAAGTTGTACGCCAGAGATGGGAAGCAGGTCAAGGGAATGGGGTCGAGAATGGCAAAACAGTGAAAAAGGAATGCCACTCCATATTTTACTTCAAGTGTTTACTGCCACTAATTTATGGGAGAACAATTTCAACCTTTTAGAATGGGAGTGGGCAAGTAGGGAAATGCACATAAGCCAGGAAAACTGCCAGTCTGTAGTTGAGGAAAGAGGTGCGGCCAGGAAGGTTGACTTTGGAGCCTGGGATTGAGGTTCTGACCTCTAAAAAGGTAGGATGCAGTGTAAAATCATTGAAAGACAGAAATCTTAAATGATAATTGAAATTCTAGTGCATTTTGAGCCTGTTCTCAGAAAATAAAATTTTATTTGTTCAGTTATTAACCTGAAGAACAGCATTTAAAGTGTGTAGAAGCTTATTTTTTTAAAAATGTTACTTTGAACCAGTTTATATTTTCTTCCTCTTTATCCTCTTTGTAATAATTTGTTGTTATACTTTGTACAATTTCTTGACACTCAGCCCAGTCTTTGCAAGGATCATAGAATAGAAGAGTTGGAAGGGGCCATGAAGGCCATCGGGTCCAACCCCCTGCTGTTGCAGGACACCAGTTTACACCATCCCACTCAGATGTCTGTTCAGTTTCTTCTTGCATGTCTCTAGTGTGGGAGAGCCCACTAGCTCTCTGGGCAGCTGGTTCCACTGTCAGGTTGCTCTGACAGTGAGGAAGCTTTTCCTGATGTCCAGTCTGAATCTGGCTTGCAACTTGTCCTGATTATTCTGTGTCCTACACTCTGGCATCAGGAAGAAGAAACCTTGACCTTCCTCTTTGTAACAGCCTTTGAGGTACCTATAGAGGGATGTCATGTCCTCCCTCAACATTTGTCATTTTGGCAGCCGCATCCCATTGTGGGGTCATATTTAGCCTCTTGTTCACAATTACTCTGAGGTTGTTTTCTGTTTCAGTCCTGTTGAGAAATACATTACGAGCAAATCCATTTTCAATGGCATTTCAAATGTGCAGCTGGGTTGTTTTTAAACAAAAAATGAAGGGAAGGTATCTTACTTCTTTTTAAATAAACATCACACACACCCACCAAGGGAGGGTGTGGATCTGGGTTGTCTTCCTTTCCTGATCCTGGCTAATTATGGATAGTCCAAACATTCAATACCTTGGTGGAGCTCAACTATTAGGCTATGCTATTCCCCACACTATAGTATTAATTTGCATAACTAGTTATTAAACAGGGAGCTGGAAAGCAGGTCACCAGTGCCTAACGGTCATTAAAGTCTGTGTCATATCACACACAGCAATCTCTGTTTCACTATTTTCAAATACAACTTACCCTTGTGGGGGTATCTAGGAGTTCACACATCTTTTTCAGAGACAGGTGTGCCACTCTTATGCTGAATGCAAAGGTAATCTCAGGAAACTAATGAATGATCTAATTGGAGTGGGTGTGAGCTAGTCCTGTCTGATGATGAGATGACAAAGCTAGGTGATTAGTGCCAGTTGGAAAGGGACAAATGCATTCAGTAGTGGGTTAGCCATTCCCAAATTCTATGGAGCCCAAATCTAATGGTGTCACATTTGCAGAATTACTCCTTTGAAATAATCTTTGTTTTCATGTGTGCTCTGCCTCCTAAAACGTGAGATGCTCTCTCTCGTGTTTCTTGACCTTGCTATATCTCCTCCTTCCTGTGCTTGCAAAACAGCAGTGGGAAAATTTCATAATCCTCTAAGATCTATTTTGTTTTTACTGGAATATGGACACTAAGTAGAACCTAGTGCAATAAGAACTGAAGAACGCTGAGCCCAAGAACTTGAGTTCCAGATTGAAATGAAGCTCATGGTTTTTATACTGAAACATCCATTGCTGCTAACCCCAAGGGATTTTTAGGCAGTGTAATTTTGGGCAAGGGCTCTAAATTTTGTTGCTACTTTTGCTGAATAATTGTAAACTTGACAGTTTTAGTTCTGAGATCACATCTTGCTGTAGGAACATCTGCATGAATAAGATGGTATAACTTGCTCCCACCCACACCTTTCCTGGAACAGGTGGCAGAGGCAACCAGTACCAAAAGGAATCCATTCCTTCAATCACTCACCTTTCAAAAGATGCAAATATTGGTGTGGTAGATGAATCTGTAGGAACTGCTATAGCAGGTGAATAGATGTGAACATGTATCTGGCACAACAAAGGTTGCATCGCTGAACCTGTTTGTTTTGTAACCCTGGCCCATTCCAGAGTTCTGAACTTACACAAGTGCCTCTTGAGAGAAGCCATCGGCTCCTCTGCACGGTCCTGCCCTGCTGCGGATTTCTCTTGAGTTGTTCTGGTATCACCACATCTGCTACGCACATTGCACTGAAAAGACTTGCCAGCACTTGCTCTTTCCACCATCCCTAAGTATGACAAGTAGGGCTACCCTTGCACCTACTCTGGAAATGGCAACTAGGACAAAATAGGGCAGCCAGAATGGTGTTTTGGACATCGTGGGGAGACCATCTATTGCCAATGTTAAAGTCTGTGCACTGGCTGCCAATACATTTGTGGACGCATTACAAGGTGTTGGTATTTACTTTTAAAGCCCTTCACGGCTTGGATCCAAAATCCCTTCAGAGGCGCCTTTGCCAATGTATTCCACCTCACCCGGTAAGATCTTCTGGGGATAATCTTTTGAAATTTGCTTCTGCAAGACTAATGTCAACTACCCAGAGGACTGACTTAGTGGTTGACCCTTAACTGTGAAATGACTTGTCGGAAGAGATGTGTCAGATATTCTAGACTGCTACTTTCAAGAGGGTGGCTATAATTGGAGCCGGAAACTCTTGACTGTTCTTTGAATGTCAGCATATTCTTCAAGGTGGGACACAGTTGATATGCAGCCTATATCACAGCTATATAATATATTATCTATTGCCCAGCTTGATTTTGGTTTCTGTAGAATGCCTCCCACCTTCACTGTTTTGTTCCTGATCATCTGAACTAGCTGTTACTTCTGCTTCAGTTATAAGGTGTAACTAGGACCCTGTTTTAAAATAAATATTTCAGAAATGTATGTAAGTAAATTAATACACTGGCAATACTTGAAACTTATTTCAGTGCTTGATGCTGCCCATTATGATGCTATTTGAGAATGGTCATGCAGAAGCATTTAGTAAATGATGGCTGTTTTGCTCATTTAATCAACTAGTAAGCATTCCTATAAGCAGGTAAGAAACAAACAATCAAACCAGAGGCTGAATTTTCAAATTTGGAAGTTCGATTTCTAATTCAAAATCCAAAACTGACATTTTCCCAGCTCTGACATGTTGCTTCAAGTTCTAGCCTCTGAGTCAAACATCAGCAATGGAGTATTCTCCAGATATGCAAATCCACAACTTTCATCATACCCAGGGCTGATAAGAATCACAGTCCAACATTTGGTGAGCAGCAGGTTGGGAAAAGCTATCCCAAAGTCTGTCACAGCAATAGACATTGTGCAGCTGCAATGCTTGGAGAATCTGACTTTTGCAAGCAACCTAAGACTAATATGCCAGGCTTGGCTGTTCATTTTCTCTACCAGAAATGCCCAGATCCATGTCCCTGCCCTTGAATAAAGCTGTTAACTAATTTATGCACCCGTATGGGATAAATAGCATACCTATTACCTACCTCTGGAATATTTCCTGTTGAGCAAGTTATCTACCTTTGGAATATTTCCTGTTGAGCAGAAGAAACAAATTACTTTGGTCTCTAGCTTATTGGAAAATCTCAAACTTGCTCTACTTAAACATAGCCTTGAAATAGGCTTGACCTGAAAACAGTGGAAATTATTACACTTACACTAATAAGGAATTGGTAATTACTTTAATATGAGGGTTGGAATCTTACTTATGTTTCAACATGGCTAGCTCTATGGCTATCTTAAATAATTCTGAGAAGAAGACGGTTTTGCAAGGTTTTGTTCTTTCAGGCCTGGACAAAGGTGTTCATCTGAAACAACTTCAAGGGGCCTATCACTTTGAAATGATCAGAGGATACTTGTAGGGTCGGGATCAGCAACTGGAAATCTTAGCACAAGATCCAGACCTTCATGTAGCATCACTTGATCCACAAGGATTCCAACCTACAGGCAGGAGGAGAGAGCAGACAGGACAGTGACTATCAGCGCAGGAATTGCCATCTCTCTACCTCTGGGGTTAGTGAAGGGTCTTGGACCTACAAACTCCAAGCCTTCTTGGCATATTATATCCTTCCCCTTCTATAAAACAGTTCAGGAGGCTAACAATAGTCAACAAAACAGCAATGTTTCATTTCTCTAAAACCCCATAGCTGATGCTATCTGGGCAGTTTACAACAGTGCATTAAACAGAACAATAACAGACAATACAAGTATAAAAACAAAATAACTTTAAAATTAATTTTAAATGGCTAAACACATACAGGCAGAAATGAACTTGCAGAAGAAAAAGAATCACCTGGATAATTACCTCAGGCCCCTGGGTAACCATGTAGTCCTTAAAGGCCTCACCATAAAGAGCTGTCCTTGACTTGGTCCCAAAAAGATGGCAAGTTTGGCACCCACTGGGGCTCCGTGGGGAGGTTGCTCCAAAGATGGGGTGGGGTGGCACAGAGAAGGCCTGCTGCTTTGTTGCCACCCTCCAACCTCCCTTGGAGGAAGGCCCAGAGGATGAGTGTCGTGCCTGAGTAGATGGTGGTTGGAAGAGGCAAACAAACCAAATATATTGCATTTTAATTGCCAGTTCCAGAGCTAGCCACCCCAACATAGGTTGTATTAAAACAGGAAATGCTATGATGCTGCTAGGAAGATGCATTCGCCGTCCTTTGCAGCTACTGTCAGGTTTGCAGCAAAGCTCAAGAAAGCCTGAAGCGAACCAGCTAAGAGAGGACATTAGCTGCGGTGCAAATTAGGAAGTGCTTGCAACGTGTTCCTGTGAGGCCAGGCTCCTACCTACCATACTTCTATTGAGGGGAAGACAGAATCCATGTTTGTGCTATAACAGTGAAATGATCTGATGCCTTCTGTGGACCAAATGCTCGGTGTCCTGGTGTGTGTACATCCAACATACACAATAGAGGAAGGTTTTCTTTCAAAAGCTTTATTCTTGAGAATAACCGACAGCCGACCAATTGTTTCAGATGGTGCACCTGAGCAGTCCTATGTCGGCCATTTTATACGCTGATCGTTAAAGGGTTTACACGGAACACACCTAACACTTTCTAATAGGTCACAGAAGTTTAAAAAAGTTACAATGGTGCGATCTTTCCTGCCTACATACCAAAGCAGAAAGAAGATCTGGATGGGGAGGAGAGGAGGATGGGGCAGGTTCGTGTGAACTGCTCTCTGTTTGAGCTGCTTTCTGTTGAGAGTCAATCGGCTCTCTCTGGAACGGTGCCCGGTTAAGTTCAGCTTCATTTCAAGGATGTACCATGCTGATTTCTAGAAAAGAGGGCTTTTCTTTGACATGGCTATGTGTCAATGATTGCACAATTTTAGCAATGAAAGTTATACCTGTAGATCTGTACATCACATTGAACAACTCCAGTTAAACCCCGGCAGTCACATTTTGAAATTTGCATCTTCAGAGGTGCAGCTGCATGACGTATTGAAAATGTTTTGCGGCAATAAACTTAAGGCAAACTGTTTCAACCCGGTGCCCACCAGATGCGTTGCACGCTGCCTGAAGATAAACGTAGTCCAGTACAACGGGAGGGTACCAGGTTGGGAAAGCCTGAGCTAAGGTGTAAATGCCCAAGGTAAGTAAAAAGTGCTTCTTGGAGACTGGAGGAATCGGGTCTCTCTGTGTATCAAATAAGCTAAAACCCTGTGCGGTGTAGTAGTTAAGAGCATGGGACTGGGACTCAGGAGATCTGGGTTCGAGTCCCCGCTCAGCCATGGAGCCAACTGGGTGACTTTGGGCCAGTCGCTGCCTCTCAGCCCAACCTACCTCACAGGGTTGTTGTTGTTGTGGGGATAAGATGGAGGAGGAGAAATGATGTAAGCTGCCTTGAGCCCTTTGTAGGAAAAGGCAGGCTATAAATTGAAAAATAAATAAATAACAAATAAATTTATATTAAATAAGAGCACTTATTAAGCTAAATGATTTAACAATCTCGCAGCCTGGGAACCGCTGCATTATGGTGTTAACCCAAACTACAGGGCACTTCTGTGAATTGTTCAAGGCACAAGAACTCAATGTACGTAGCACTGCTGCATTTTGGGTACTTCACACCCTTCTGAAGTGGCTGCAGGGGATGTTATGAATTTGGCAAGCATGTGGGCACTTTGTTTATTCATTAGATTTATATCCACCTTTATTCTTACAAAGAACTCAGACTGGCTTACATAATTCTCCTCTTGCTGCTCTCAGTCTTATCCCCACAACGACAAACCTGTGAGGTTTAAAATAAGTATGAGCTGCAGCAAAGCATTTCATTGCTTATTTCATCTTTACATTTATAATACTGCTACAACAAAGCAAAAATAAAAATTTTTGGAAGAATATTTATATCAATAAACATCAATGCATAGTAATAATTAAAAACCTTCACTGATATGGGGGCAAAGGGAGGATAGACCAACAGGGGAAAGGATCTAACATTTCTATTTCATTAATACATTAATATAAGCAGTCTAAATATCTAAATATTCACCCATATGACTTTTGTATGAGATAGGCTCAAATGTAGCTAGAGCAATGAGATCTTCAGTCCATTAAATGTAGGTCTTTCTCCTTAAAAATCAGAAGTATTATTGCAACTAGTAGCATCTTGGAATCCATTTTTGCTGTCCTTCTGTGCACCGACAGATTAGATATCAGAAATTTTTAAGAAAAAAAAGAGCACTTGTAACCCCAAGGAAGATGTCCACATCCTATGCCTCATTGTTTGCATTACATTGCCAGCTTTCAGCAGACCTAGTCAGCTTCTTAGCAAATCTATGTGGAGTCCAAAATAGATTGAACACCAGCACCCTCTTCAGTCTCAGATTCCAACAAATACAGAGCCCAGATGGGCTACCACCAGGCACAGGACAGAAGTATATGATGTCTAATCTGTAATGATGAATATGGTAAATTTTGCCTCTCCAAACTATGTACTAAAGTATAACTTCAACCAGCTCCTCCCCAGAAAAGTCATCTCTCAATTTTCAAAACTGTATTCCAAAACTTAGTTTAGCATAAGGATCAAATTGTAGCTGATGAGCCATTGCATTTTAGTCAATCTTGATGTTAAAAACTATTATTGGAGTCATTCCTTGCCTTTTTACATATCTAGAGCCAAACACCATCTGTCCAAAACAGATGAGCAAACCTGACTCCAAAACAACCTAAGTAGTAACAAAGTATTAATGGTATTAAAAGTTCTAGTTGTTAGTGTACTTTAACACATAAGCAGTGAAGCATTTAATGACGGAAGAGCTGAACATTATCACCTGCTAATACACGCTGAAATGGGGGGTGGGGTAATTCTGGAGGAATCTACTCATTAGTGCTGCTTCTGTTTCATTTCTTTTTAGTTTGTATGTAAATAGAGCTAAGAGAACTTAAATGAGGGTTTGATCAAAATCGCAGCCAGAGAGGCAAATGTGGGCTTTTTGATTTCATTAAAGGCCCTCTTACTTTCCACCCACATAATTTGAGCACTGGTAGCACGATCAGTGGTGTGGTGGTTAGAGCATTGAATGGGAGAAGGGGGAAACTTCAGTTCTAGTTCCTACTTTGCAATGAAACTCACTGAATGACTTAGGCCAGTTGTGATCTCTTGATCCAACCAACCCCGCGGGGTTGTTGTTGTGAGGATAACATGGAGCTATGCAAGCCACCTTGGGTTCCTCACAAGAGGAAATCATATGGGATATAAATCTAATGTAATAAGTGTCATGAAAAGACCAAAAGCATGCATTGGTATTTTCCAACAAGTCACTTTTATTTTCATTGTTTATAGTATGGCGGCTACATTTATGATAGTGAGAATAATTGAGATTTATGATTTAGCTAGTGATTTATCTCCAGTGTCAACCTTCCATCTGCTACAATTACTGTATGCATTACAGATTGTTGATGTCTGACTTGAAGAAAAAGCTATGCTTTTTATAGTACTGTTGTTTTAAACTGGCTGTGTTCCATTGTTGCTAAAATGATGATTTGCAAACACAATGAAGTGAAGGAATTGTAGCAAACATGCAGAGAGCAGAGGACCCTTGTACAGTAATAAAACATGATTTAGTATGATAAATGAGTGAGTCATCATGTGAAGGGGGTGTTTCACTATCCCACCAGAATAAGGTTTGCAATATTCCCTGCAGCCTAGCTCACCCATTAGACAGAAATATTATCAGCAATGTTTTAAACTATCATATTAGGGGTTTTGTTTTCAAATATAGGCAGCCATTTATACCGCACTACTGTGCTTTTCAGATTTGATGATGCTCCTAAGTCACTGTTCCCATTTTACACATGGCTGAACTAGGCCTCAAGGCCTGGCCCTCTGGTCCTAGATTCCTCCTCCCTTCGGATGCAAAATGAAAAAGACATAATTTTAAAAAGACGGTAGAGAACAAGTCTATAACTGATTGGAAACAGCACTTATTTTCATTGTAAGTCGACAAATATTTTCAGTGTGCAACTGAAATCTAAGGCTTCATTTCTTCTCGTGGGCAGCTGCTGCACGCCCTCCTTCCGGGCAGAGAGAGTGTCAAGAGAGCCCGGAAACATGGTGTCAGGACTTTCCTACAGCGCTGAAGTGTGGGACCTTGGATTACTGCCAGCAAGTGATGGGTCTTAATACCCCAGTGGTGAGTAGACACTACAGAATATAGACACCTTTCCAACCCCCATCATAAGTGCCCTTTCAGTTTTGTTTGTTTGCTTGTCATTTTAGTAATAGATTTGCCCAAGGAATATGAGAATGGATGACAATGTGTTCCAAGCATGCACAGAGTACATTTTGCTTGCGCTATGTAAGCAACATAATCTGAGTAATCAGATTGCCAGAAAAAAAGGACCAGGCCAGTGTTTCCTTCTCCTTTGTGCACTCAGAAGTCACCCAGTCCCCAAGTGCAGTTAAGACCAGCCTTGCCCATATGAGTTCCCTCTGCTTGTGCAGCATAACTGTGGAATACAGTCAGTCTTGTATATTGTGCATCTACACAAAACAGTCCTGTTTAAGTTAGTACTGAAAACTACATTTGGTTATTCTGACCTTTTAAAAAAAACCCTTATGGAATGTCGGTTTGAAGTGGAGAGAGTATTTGCTGCCTGCCTAGACAGGGTAGGCGACCTTTGTCCTCCAAATGAGTTGGAATGCAGCTCCCATCATCCCCAGTCACTGGTCATGCTGGCTGTGGCTGGTGGGAGTTGTTCAAATCATCTGGAATGTTTTATGTTGAGGCTATAAACTTTGGAGGGCACCTAGATCAAAATAACTGTTCAGTCAATTGCATTGCATTGCTGACCTCTCATTCTCCTGGTAAGAGAGGTCAGAACTACATATAATTATGAAAGAGGTAGCCACTGGCAAAAATTCATATAAACTTTAAGTCCTGTTGCATAGATTTCAGAGGGAACTAGGTGCAATCAACATAGACAGAATTTAGCCCAAGATCTCTTTCACATGCATATGACATGCTAGTCAAGTTTTGTCTAAAAAGAGTGGTATATTTTAGGCGTTTATTGAGAATGTGTATTTTTGCTTTGGCTTTCCTCTAGTCATGAGCTGTTTTGAACTTTCTCTAATTTTATATCATTACTATTTTATTGGATTGTTGCAGGATGTTGTAAACCGAATCAAGATTTTTGCAAATGAGAAACAGTATAGAAATGTTTCTTACAAATACAAAAATATACCAGTCTCATAAGTAACGCTCTCTTCTTCCTCAGAAAAGCCTGAAATGTTCTATGTGTAAACTCATTGTAGTAATGATGGCGAAGATTGTACAAGACAATTCCACAGATGTAAGTAGATCGGTGGAGGAGATTTTCATCCCATCCCAATCTATGAATTACTGTATCTGGGAATGCAGTTAAGGTTGGCAACTCACTGGGATTCAAGCAAAACAAGCAGCCAGAAAACCCAGGCCTGGTTTTTTACTTTGAATAGTACGACAGCTTGATTTGCAGAAATCCACAGATGAGTCTTTGCTATATGTGAAGAAGGGTTATTTTTTGAAGTTACTGCTAAAATGTATAACTACATGATATGGTTCCCAAACTGGCAGCCCTACATATGCTATAAAATTATTTTATTCTACCATCTATGTTTGATGAACCCATTGTATTGAAGTCTGTTTATTTCTAAATTAGGGAAAGCACTCCTCTTTTTATGATTCCAAGGAGCGTGCTTGATGTGCTTAAATCTGAAACTGGAAGGAAACACCATTCCTTAAGATGTTCTTAATATGCTCTGTGCTCCTGGACTTGCCATTACTTGATTTCAAGTACCCTCAACTGAAGCTTGATATGGAATGCTTTTCTCTCACACCCTGTTTCCCCCCTTTTCCTTAGGAAAAGCTCTGCAAGGTTTTGGAGAGGGGATGCCAGTATCTCCCCTTCCAGGACTGGTTAGTCAAATGCAAGAAGATGGTGGACACTGGAGTTATCATTCTTGTAGAGCTTGGCAAACAAATGCAGGTAAATTGGCAAGGAAGTTCATAGCTGGTCCAAGATATTTTGCTTGCCTGATGGAGGACAAGCTGGTGCCTCATCCACTACACCTCTTTCAGAAGCCACATGACCTGACAGTTGCATCTTAAGTAAAGCATATATTTCTTTCACACCAGACCTGCTGTGTTTCCTCTCTAAGAGTCGAGTGTTAACAGCAGCACAGCAACTCCTGTGCAGGATTGCAGGGTATTTCTGGCTGATTCCAACTGAGCTGGATGTGTAAGTTGGATTTAGATATTCCCCAGGACAGAACTGAGAAGAGAATTGATTTTTCTTTTGCTCACACCGGTACTGAAAATACATTCCTGCCTAAATTATGGTTTTCCTAATACGTCAGTGATTATTTATTACATTTTTACACTACCGGATAGCTAACATTCTCCATCAGGTTCACAAGAATCAATAACATACAAGTGAAGATAGACTATAAAAGTTTAAAACTATAGTATAAAATGTAAGTAAAACTCAAACTAAAGCCTTTACAAAGCCATAGCTTTGAAGCAGCCATACAAAGATGTATAGATGCATGTTTTCGATACGATCGTGATGGTTGAAACAACAGATACATCTTTCCAAAATACAATAGCGGATAGAACACAGATTTAAAAGAGAAATGGAAAGGCTAAAATATCTGGAAAAATGCCAGGGTCTTCACTTAATGCTCCATGGTCACATAACTAGATTTTGAACAGAATAAATTATTAATTAGTTGGGCTTGTTGAATTGTAAATATTTTCTTTCTACCCAAATAGTGTTCAGTCATTTAACAGAAGCAGGACAATGGAAGGTGTCTGTGTTGGGAATTTGCCAACTTTTCTAGTTGAGGTTGAAGACACACAGTGCACTGAATTATTTATATTTTTCAAGCTAGTTGAAACTCTTTAAAAGCCACTGGTGTTCACTGCAAGTCAAACAGGTTTTGCAAGTGTTTGAGGTACTACAGAAACCTGCAAAACCTGTTTCACCAATGGTGATAAAGGTATGTGTGCACACTACGGAGAATGTGGACTCCATCATACAACTTCAGTACCCTGCAGGAAAAATGTCAATTTCCAGCCTCATGCCTTAGGTTGAAAGGCTTCAGTAGCTTTTTGATGTTTGTTTGTTTATTTAAGGTGTTTTCATCCTGCTGCTTTGCCACAAAGGCTCTCAGAGCAGTTTGCATACAATTAATAAAATCAAGGCTGTTTTCTGTCTCATGCACTGACCATCTAAAAGATACAATAAAAAGGATGGTGAGAGAAGAGGGAAAAGGACAAATTTGGGCACCAATTCTTGAAGTTAAAAAGTTGTTTTTAGTACATGGAGAAGACTTTCCTATTTGGGTGTTTTCTCCCCACGTCTTTTGAGGCAGAAGTGTGTGTGTCTCTTGTGAATTCTCAAAACAGCAACAACGTTCTTATGAGTAACTACGCTTGCCGTGAGGGAGTCATTTTCGTTTGCACGGGCAAATTAAAAGAGACAACTTCAAACATTTTAATTGCTTCTCCTCTTTAGGGATTGGCTGTGTCCTCTTATGACCTAGTTTCTTGCTTTCTCTCCTGCTTTTTCCTAGGATAAACCGGAAATTCCGTGTAATGCTTTCAGGTTGTGCAGTCCTCAAGAAACCCTGCAAGGACCCCTGAAATTCCAGAAGCCATTAAAGTCGGATAAAATTCCGGAAGGGATAGACTTTGCTGAAATGTGGGCCCCCTTCATAGCTAATGTGCCTCTTCTCCTCTACCCTCAAGATGAGCCTCTCTCTCAACCTTTGGTGAGGAAGTAATCAGGGTAGATCTGACTCCTGCGTTCCAGCAGCTCTACACAAGAAGGATGGGGAATTCTCAGAGCAGGCGGAAAGGGGCCCTGGCTGCACCATCTTACCCTGGGAGGGCTGTGAAGGTCCAAAGCAATTTCTCATTTCTCAGGACCACCTTGTCCAAACACAGTTCCATGCAAGTTTTTGGAGGACTGTGTGGCTGGGTGCCATGACATGATATCCCACCTTATTACCCAGGCAGGGTGAACCTGTTGCCCCTGGCTTGTTCTAGGGGTTAATTGACCCTCAGGCAAGCTGAAAATGAAAGATCCCGTTGGCAGTGCAACAGAAAAGCATTGTCATTCACCAAGGGACTCCAGCTGATAATGGTTAGTGAAGTGTGACTCTTGTCAGTTCTCCTGGATTCCTACTGATGCAGGAGAGCAAGAGGGATGGCACATGGGCCATCTTACTCTCCTGCGGGGGAGTCCTGGGTTCCTCAGGATGCCACTTCCCTACACACATGGTGGAAGGACTGGGTACTTGGTCTTACTTCTTCGGAGGAAAGTGAGACCAAGTGTCTGGATCCTGCTTCTGCTTCTGCCAGAGGAAGGCAAGCACTGTGGCTGGTAGCCCAGCCCTGCTCATCCTTTTTGCCAGGCTGGAGAGAGGAAAACAGCTGAAGGAAGACAGGGGGCTACTGTGCTTTTCTTCCTTAAGGCAAATGCAGTGGTTAAGAGCCCCCAACTCCACTCCTCCTCCTCCTCCTCTCTGGACAAAGGGGAAATAGGCTAGGAGGTGGAAAGGGTTTATTCTTTTGTCTCAGACTCCAAAAGGTGCCAGGCTGGCCTAGTTCATATTAGAATGATATTCTATATTGGACCCATAGTCAGCCCAAAAGTTTGTGACCAAAAATGCTCATTTGCTCCTTAGCATTTCTTGTAAGTAAATCCTCTCTCCTTGCATTACATTTGCATTTCAGGGGAAAGCTCTGCTACCCCCAGTGGGACCAGCAAACGTCTAATGCAAACAGCAGCCTCTGAGACCATGGCAAGGAGAGGGAAGGAACTTCACCTCTCCAAAGTCCATGTTCTTGGGCTGTTCAGACTTCCTCTTGAGCAAGTATTTCCACTAGAAGTAGATACAAGACAAATTCGAAGGTGTTTTGAACTTCATTCCAAGAAGCCCCCATCACCATGGCCAGTGGCTGGGAGCTGATGTCCAGGACATCAGGAGATCTTTTTCTGCCCTCCCCTGATTAACCCCCCCACACACACACACACAATGTGCAGGTGGACTACATTCACCCAGTTGAACAGCAGCAGTTTGTGTGCATCCAGATAGAGGGCTACCAAAGCCATTGTGCAGCCTTTCTGTCTTTCCCTCCTCAGTCAGTTTTTTCCTGGTAGGAAAAAGCAGCTGAAAAATGTGGGAGGGTGACAGGCATCATCTGGACTCCTGTAAAATTCATGAGCAGGATTCTATAGTGAGAGCCTCCTCTGGAAACACCCCCAGCCATGGATAGGCTCAAGTGCTCGCGAGTGCATCACTCTAAACAAATTGCACTCGCTGTTGATTATACAGATTGCTCATACCTGCAGGTACAAATCTTCACCCATTTCTAGTCTGATCTTCACTGGCATGTCAAGAGAATGGGACTGATTTGAATGTGTGTACACCAAGCAAAGAGTGCTTGCGTAAGGTTTTTGCATGCAAGGATGTTTCTTTCTTGTTGGCAAACTGAATTAATCCGGTTTTGCCTGTCCAAAGGTGTGCTTATCCTCCTCTGCCCCAGATGTGGGCTTTTCAAAGCCTTCATAATAACTAAATCCTAAACGTCACTGCCTTTGCTAGAGCAGCTTTGGCAGCACTGTGGATGGACTGAACCCTGTATTTCTCTCCTCTCACCTTCTGTTTGTTTAGAAAGAAGAGAACCCCTGTCGGGACTGCTCAAAGGTAGCTGCTGAGATGCAGGAATCCATGCGGAACAGCCCCTTCCTTGTCCAGTCCTTAGCTGTGCATGTCAGAGAGCGTTGTGAACATCTGCAGCCTGACCTGGTAGAGGAGGTAACCCATTCAATCTTCTACTCAAAGGACTGGGTGAATATGACAGGGAAAGGCCTCATGAGGTTTTGTACTGGTTTGGCAGCTGACTGGAAATGCGATATGTGAAAAAAATAAATAGCATGGCGTGTGGTAAGGTGCTTGGTGACCAGTGGGACCGGGACAACCTTTTGTGTTGTTATATGTAGAAAAGCCACTTTTCAATAAAGCTGCTGTTTCTTTGACTAGCATTGTTATAATATGGCTTAGTTTGTTTAGATGTTTAAAAAAATGTTTAGATTTTTAAAAAAATCAACCAATCCATTTGCTCATGGAAAACTGATACCTTTTTGATCCAGCAACAACTGTACCTGCAATTTGTTATTGAAAGGATAGATTCAGACAAGCTTCACGTGTCCGATCTCATGTCTAATCATCACACAATCATCCGGATAGGTCTTGTTCCCCCTGTTCCATGATAATCTTGTTTAATGCTGGAAGGCAGCAGATGGGCTTGGGAAAGATGTTGCCTTCCTTGCATGTAAGTTCACAAAGATGAAGCTGAGAAATCAACCCGAGTTCCCTCATGATACTTGGACTGTCCAACTCGGGTTGAATGGAAGGTGAGCTAGAACAGCAAATAGTTCTTAGTCGAGCCTCGGCCAGCTTGGTGCCCTCCCCGTGCAGCTAGGCCGGAGTTCTGCAAGCTCTGTGTGTGTTGACGATCATGGGCTGATCTGGTAGTACTTACTGGAGCTGTTTTTCTTCCGCAGTGCAAGAAATACGCCTTCATGTACTCACATGGTTTTGTGCAATTTCTAATTCACCTATTGGTAAGTTCATTCTTTATTTCTTGATATATTTATATCACACCTTTTTCCTTTCAAGGAACTCAGGGCGGCCCTCACAGTTCTCTAAATGGCTCAAAGTCACCCAGGACGTCCATGGCTGAACGGGGACCAGAACCCAGATCTCCTGAGTCTCCGTGCCATGGACGGCTGTCGTTCTGTGTGAATGCCAGAGGGGTCCCCACTACACACACCTCTTGCCCCACCCTGCCTCCTGCCCTCTTCCGTGGGGCGGGAGTGGGCAATCAGCGGGGCAGCACTGCAGAAAGGAGCAGTGCTGCTCAGCGGATCCCCCCACCAAACCCCCAGTGCACAACGGCAGCAGTGCCTGCTTTCCTGCCGCCCCCTACTCCCAGCCCCACTTGTCCGAGAGGCCTCCCCAACCCAGGGAACAAACTCCGCCCCCTCCTGTTGCTGCCCCTTGCAAGAGAGGTGCGTGGGCGGGTGCCAGGCTGGAGATGCCTCTCTGGCAAGCGGGAGCAATCGAGAGGGATGGATGGGCAACAACGGCTGAGCAGTGCAGCCCCGACCTGGCTGATGTCTCCCTCCCGCCTGTGCACACGCGGCGTGTATGTGGGGCACCGAGAGGGGATGAGGCGAGTGGCGCAGCTCCTTTTGGCAGGGCTGCCCGGCTGATTCCCTCTCGCTTGCCCGAGTGTGGATCGAGCACGGCTCCCACTCCTTCCGGGCAAGGATGCCTTTTCACCTCCCTCCTCCTCTCTGCCGTACTGCAGAGCATGAGCCCTGTCTGTGTAACCACGACTGCTGGACAGCCCCAGGGAGCTGAGCCCAGCATGCTCTTGCAGCTGTCCAAGAGAGGCGCCTCGTTCCTTCCTTTGGTGTCTGCTGAGGTACTGCCTGACAGACTGAGAGGAAGGGGGACGGTGGGTGGGAGGAGAGTCACCACCATGAGAAGGAAGGACTCCCTGGAGAAGACCCTGATGCTGGGAACGTTTGACAGCAAAAGGAGAAGGGGACGGCAGAGAATGAGGTGGCTAGAGGGAGTCATTGGGGCTGTCAGCGTGAGCTTAGGTGGACTCCAGGGGGTGGTGGAGGACAGGAAGACCTGGAGGAGTGTTGTCCATGGGGTCGCGATGGGTCGGGCATGACTTTACAACTAAACAAACAAAAAAAATGTGGGAGGAAAAACTTCCTCACTGCCAGAGCAATACAACAGTAGAACCAGTTCCCAAGAAAGGCCGTGGGCAATCCCACACTAGAGACATTCAGTACAAAACTGGGCAGCCATCTGAGTGGGATGATGTGACTTGGTGTCCTGCACCAGCAGGGGGCTGGACCCGATGGTCTTCTTGGCCCCCTCTGACCCTACTATTCTATGAATCTATAATCTACCATTGGTACGAGAAAAGGTAGCTAAAACTGGGTGCTGCTGGGTGAGGATTTCTAATTGTCTGTTTTTGCTAATTCAGCTTGTAGAAATTCTCTGAATACTTTTTCCTTTTTTCCCTCTTTCTCCTTGCCTGCCATGTCACTGATCACAGGATCAGGTATGTGAGAATACGCTGCCTTCTGGTGGCCTGCTCTTCATTCTTAAGTTATGTTTTGCGAAGTACCTGTGGGCTGGGTAATTGCAACCAGATACGCCTGGCTGAAAGGAGCTCTGGTTGAGGCACCGTGAAGTGAGAGCGCAGTGGCAGGTGATAGAATTCCTGATTTCGAGGGTGGGGGGCAGCAGGGGGCTTTCGCTGCCCTTCTTCCTGCAGTAGCCTGGCCCTGAATATTGCGCCAGAGTATTTAAAACAACAGCACCCTGAGAACAAGGTTGCATCATGGCGACAAGAGCAATTGAGCCCTGGTCCCTAAAGGAACTTTTCCACATTCCAGCCACCCAAGGGTGTTTGCAGTCAAGCCGAAAACTGTGGAGCTGCACAGCCGGAGCCTTTTCATACATTGCTGCCTGCCAACCACCACCCACAGGCCTCTTACCCAGCAGCAGCTGTGGAGGTAAGTTTAACGGGGGCCCTTCATGTTCTGCCCAGCAAAGAAAGAGATGGAGCTCTGCTGCAGCAGAGATGCTGCTGCTCAGGTTTGCTAGGGGAATCGGGAGGCTCTTCCTTGCGCAAAACATCAGAGGCATTTCAGGAGAAGCAAAATGCATAGTTATGAATACAGAAAGGCATTGCAAGAGTGTTCAGCACATGTCTAGAGGATGCTGAATTTTGCCTAAAACAAAATCTAAGGATAATGTTAAGGGTCTGCCAGATGTTAAACCTGAGTAATGTAAAATCTGGATAAAGATTAATAATGGGCAAAACAAAGTTAGTGGGGGCAGGATTCAAAATCTATATAAGGGCCAGCTCAAAAGTCACAAAATTATGTGCAGGCTTTTGAATGTTCCCAAACTCTTCAGTTACTCTATTTGCATGAACCTACCATGCATTCTGTTCATTGAATAGAGCCTTCCTCTAGGTCCCTGCTCTAAGGGAATTTGGGAAGGTGGGAACAAGGAGGAGGCCTTCTTGGTAGTGTCCCCCAATTATGGGACGAATCCTCCCTGGCACTGCATTGTTCTCTTTGGGCATTTGGCTAAGGCACTCTTCTTGGCAGCACATGCTGAAGTTTTAATTAGATCTGGAATTTTTCTTCCTGATTGTTCTTCTATTGTGCCTCCCTGTGGTTTGTACATATGTACGTATCTGGTTTTTATAAAGTGGGTTTTTTTGGGTGTTAAACAGCTTGGAGAGGTTCTCCTGTCGGGTGGTTTAGAAATGTAGTAAATGAAACCTGTCTAGATGGAAAACAATGTGGTGGGTAAGAAAGGGCAGGTGATGCTGAAGCCCTGGAGTCCGCATGTGGTCAAGGCTTAAGATGGAGGGTGGGAGGAGGCGACAGATATTCACATTAGGCTCTCTGGGTGTGGTGATGGTTTCAGGTTGCACCCGGGCCTTGGGAAGACTTGGGAAGACTGGGATGAAAAAACCCAACAAACAATTGCTGATCCCCCATTTTCTAAATTATATACTCCAACTGTTTCACCCCCCCCCCCCCCCGTGTGTTGCTGCTTTGGTGCAATTTCCCCCCTGCTAATTTCTTCTTGTGTCTGGACAATCCTAGTCATACACTGGATTGGGATTGGGATGCAATCACAAAGCTGGTAACTTCTGAGTTCTGGCTATGTGGCATCATTTGAGGCAGGTGTGGGCAACTCATGGCCCTCCAGATCTCTCTCTCCTTCACCATTGGCTGGGTTGACCAGCGGTGATGGGAATTGTAGGCTAAAACATCTGGAGGACGGCTACTTGTCCAGCTCTGATTTACGGGGAAACGAAATCGGTGGAAAGGAAGGGGTGATTCTTCCTGTGTCAGTCACGTCGGCTTTGTATCAGATCCCAGTCAATCAGGGACACGCAGTGAATGGAATGATCCTACTGCAATCCAGTTTGGTTATGTATGGAAGTACCTGAAGGAAGGAAAGGGACGTTAATTCAGAGTGAGGACAATGATTCCTAAATAGACAGAACAGTTTAAACAATTTCAAAGCAATCATTGGAAAAAATAACCAAAAATCATGTGCCCTTTTCTCTGGAAGGTTTACTTCTGCCTTAGCACTCTGATTATTCTTTTGTTACATTGCTTTCCTTTGCCCCATTTTAAATAAAGCTGCATTTGATTTAACAAGCCTTCCTTTTGCAGAAATCTCTAAATGGTGAACAGACGCCCATTTTATGTGGCATATGCAAGAACATGGTTCAGATAGCAGAGAACATGGTGGAGAGCAATAGCACAGAAGTAAGTAAGGCTGAGGTGACCTCTGGTATGTGGGGGAAGCTTGCTGTCTTGTTGCTGAGAGGGACACGTGGCTCAGCCGGGAACTGACTCTTGGGTTCCTCAGGTTGGGTAGTTCAATCGGTGCCTAATTTCCATTTGTATAAAGGCCTTGCATTTTAGCCTGCACTTGCTATGGAAACACAGGTAGGTTTAGCTTGACTAGGCAACCTCTGAGGGCGGTATAGAAGGAGAAATAATTGAGGAAGCTTCCCTCCAGTTTTAAGGAGATGGGCCTGCTAGAAGGAAGGGATTCAAGCAGGTGCCACTTTTCTCACCCCTTCATCAGTCCAAATCCCCTCTTCCACCTAACACTCTAAGGTCGAGACCCTTAATCTCCTTGTCTGTGGTCACACCCCAGCTGGGTTATTCTATTAACTAGTCAATCTAGTTTTCGCTGTTCACAGAGCAAAGGAAAGAGATCTATTTCCCTTAGTCAGTCTGACCTGGCAAGAGTTTTCTGCTGTAGCTTTGTCATGGCTAGATTATGGCAGCACAGTCTAGAAGGGTGCATCTCTTGAAGAGGGCCTAGAAGCTTAGACAGGTCGACAGTGTTGGTGCCTGCAGTATCTGGATCACCCCAATTCCGAAAGATCTGCACAGGTTACTGGTTGTTTTCAGGGCTCCGTTCAAGAAGTTTGTTTTGACCTGTAAAACCATGAACAGATTAGGGCCTGGCTACCTTGGTAAACACAAGGAGAATGGGCCTTTTTGAAGACACCCTGGCTTTCAGAGGTAAGTCTGCTTGGGGGGCATGCCAGAAAGGGCTTTCACCTGCATTGCTCCTAAACTCCTGGACTTCTGCCGGTCTCCACTCTCTTTGCATGCAAGAAGTGCTAAGGATGCCTCTTTTAAATTTGTTTTTAAATTGTCATCTTTTTAAGGTTACTTTTATTGTTTTATTACATCTGTGTGTGCTTATGATTCTTGTTCTCTGAACTGATAGAAACAACCATGGCTGGTTTTGGAGAGGCAGTACAGAAATACAAGTTGTTTCATTCTTGCCTGCCTACCTGCCAGCCTTACCTTTCTACCTTTATGTTACAGGAGGAAATAGTCCATCAAATGGTGAAAGTCTGTGATGTGCTGCCCAGTGAAGTCTTACCCACGTGCAAGGACTTTGTCAGTTCCTATGGAAAAGCTGTTATTACGATGCTCCTGGAAGCAACTAAACCTGAATTTGTGTGTATTAAAATCAAATGTTGCCCCTCAGACACCTCTTCAAATGCTGGTAAGTCATGGAGCTTGCTTGTGCATTCCAGCGGGTGGCCTGGAGTGAGTTTATTTCAATGGTGCCCTTTTAAAAAGACTTCTATTCTGCTCTTTTACCAAGAAAGGTGGTTCGCAACGTTCTTGTCAGGGGGCTTCTAACCTTCTCAGGGTGAGCAGGTGCTGACCAGAGATGCGGCCTTCTTGGTGGTGGCACCCCAGCCGAGGAACAGGCTTCCCAAGGACACCTGTCTTTCACCAACCATATTTTCACCTATTACCTAAATTAATATATTGGATGATATATTAGCTTTTACTGTTTTACTGTTGCTATGCTTTAGTTGATGGTTTTGCCCTTTGCTGTTAGCTGTCTTGGGGTACTTTTAAGCTGAAAAGGCTATAGATAGATAGACAGAAGCTGTGTTTTCAGGTTGCAAACTCTCTGGTGTCTTCTTCTTTTTCTCAGAGCCGGTAGCTCTTCAGCAACTACCCAAATACAACAAAAACGAGTTCTGTAATGTATGTACAGTTCTCATTCAATACTTGGATGATGAGTTGGAGAAGAACGAAACACAGGAACAGATTCAGTCCATGCTTGCCAGAGGTTGCCAGTTGCTCCCAGAAGCTTTGGTGTATTCAGTAAGTATGTCAAGTGGGGACTGTGGAAGAGAGATCTGAACTTTTCTAAAGAGGAGGGAGGAGACTGGGAGTTTTATTTCCTACTCTCTTGCACAGCTCATCATGCTATTAGACAGAGGGAGGCAGCCACCTCAGACAGCCAGTTTTGTGCATCATGAAAGGCAGTAAATGGCTATTTATTCAGCTTGTAACTATTGTATTTTCACTGTCTCAGATTGGAAGGGTTCCTGTGGGCCGTCCTGCCTCAGGAGCCAAATCACGTGACTAGACGTGGCTGCCGTGCATCTCGACATGCGTGTGCATGTCAGAGGGGCACACACATCTTGGGCCAGTTCTGCCCTCCTGCCAAGCCCGTTGGGCAGTTTGCCAATATGCCAGGCTGACGCTGTGAGCAAGAGGAGAAGCGTTTTCTGCCGAAATTACTCTTACCGTAAAAATATATTAGAAGAAAATGTAGCTCCTCATAGACTCACCAACAAGATTTGCCTAAAATAAGAGCTGGGGATTCCTGAGTGGGTGGAACTTTAAAAAAACCCAGCATTTTCCAAAATACTGTTGAGAAGATGAGTAAAAATGCATGATAAATGTGGGAATTCCTGCTCAAGAATTTTGGGGAATGAATGAGCCAGACTTAGGAAGCTTTGTACATAAAGCAGTTCCTGTATATGCTGGAACTAGCTTTCTGACCAGGGATCTTCCAGGTGTGTTGGACTACAACTCCTATTGTTTTCAAACAGCTGATGGACATTGTAGTTTAATACTGCATGCACTTGGGCAAGACTGCTGTGGACCCTCTGCCTTCAGCGTAATTCATGAAAACATTTGATTGAAAGGTTACTGTGCAGGCCGTTCCATGGCCTGAGAGCCGCCTGCAACAGCAGGTCCAGCTTTACTCCTTTTGTTTGTTACAGTGTGATGAGCTTGTGCAGCAGTACGAGCCGGCTGCGGTCCACCTCCTGATAGAGGTCATGGAGCCAACTTTCGTGTGTGCAGTGAGTAACCTTTAAAGCTGGCTCTGAGCCGCAGTAGAAATCTTGATGAGCAGTTTAGGCTGCAGATCCGTGCACACTGTCCGGGAGTATGTCCCATGGGACTGAACAGGACCTACTCCTGAGCAGAGATGTACTTGATTGCACCGTTGCTTCCCAGAGGCTGGCCTGACTTCCGAGAGCCATGAAGCAACGGGTAGACTGGGCGTGCTCTGCAGGGCCGAAGGTCTGACAACTCCCCCCCTTGCTAGTGGGCGCTTTCCGAGAAGACTCTTGCTCTGCCAATGCTCTTCTGCATTCAGGGATCTTACAGCGGCTTCTGCACACCTCTGTCTTCTGTTTGTTGCCCTCCCATTATTGTCTTGACATTTCTTCTATCTGCTTTTTTAAAAAAAGCTATTAGCTAAGAAGGGGTGGAATAGCCACTAATTGCTTTCTGATTAGGAAGCATCCATAATCGAAGTCTGAATGTGGACTGAGTCTCTGGTAGTGACTGAGTCTCTGCTTCTCTTGGGATCTATGGCAGTATGTAATGAAATCTGCAGC
Source organism: Varanus komodoensis (assembly GCF_004798865.1). Classification (NCBI taxonomy): domain Eukaryota; kingdom Metazoa; phylum Chordata; class Lepidosauria; order Squamata; family Varanidae; genus Varanus; species Varanus komodoensis. The sequence continues at coordinate 17,535,637 of NW_025335317.1, forward strand.
TGATGTAAAAGTAGAATAGTCTATTGCCTGGGTGTTCCGAGTCCTCCGACAGACTTAATGTTTGTTTCTGAATCGTATTTGGTCATTCCCTGTGTTCCAGCTTATATTAGAGATAGAGAGAACCTAGACTATTAGTATGTGTCACGCTGCATTGCGCTGCAAAAATCTCTTGCTAAGCCTTGCATGGTTTGGCTAATAAAACAGGAGATCAAAAGGCAGTTTGCTCAGTGATTCACAGTGACCTGGAAAGCTGCCTGGGGACTTCTTGCAGCCGAGGAGGAAAAAGGCTTGCCATCGCTGCAGCGAGACGGGAGTGCCGTTTGCGTCAGCGCTGATCATTTGTACTCTGCTTGTTCACCGCACAGAAAATCGGAGTCTGCCCTGAATCGCACCTCCTGGGCATGGAGGCCTGTGCCTGGGGCCCTCGCTACTGGTGCACGAACAAGGGAACAGCAGCACAGTGCCGCGTAAGGCCGGGGGGCTCTCCAGGGGGAGGGAGCATTGCGACGCCATGGGACGCGGGTGGCAAATCAGCAACGGGCGTTTGCCAGCGTGGGGTGCAGCCTGCTCTGTTCATGCAGGATGGGCAACCTGTGGCCTTTCAGACGTTTGGGCCTACAGCTCCCAACAGCCCTTGCCAACACATTCAGTAGGGAGGAGTGATGGGAGTTGTTGGCTGAAACATCTGAAGGGCCTGCAGTCGAGGAGGTGAACCCTCGATACACATTGCCTTGTGTGCGTGGATCTGCTCCCTCCTTTGTTAGCAGGGTGGTGCAAATACATAGCAAAGTGATGCAGAACATGGGTTGTGAAGGATGGGTTTTAGAACCTTGTGTCTGAAATACCTTGCTGAGAAACACTGACATGCTGACAGCAGCTTTGCACACCTCTGTTGTCTGGTGAAGTCCCGTTACTTTCACGTGTGAGTGTGCTTCTGGTCCTGATTCGGCTTTTGTTGTGCACCGTGCCAAGAGGTCCATGGCTGGGCACGGGTTCGTATCATGATGCGTGCAGGTGGTTCAAGGGGCTGGGCAAGCACAAGAGTCCGTCTGCGTCAGCACTAGCTGTATGTGCCAGAACCTGTCTGCATGCACAGATCTCGCTGGCTGTAGCCAGGCACTTTATTTAAATTGAATTAGAAGCAAGAACAATTGACCGGAAAAAGTCCCATCACAATTTCTATCACAGCAGAAAGAAAAGGAGTGGAGGCTCAGGTGTGCCTGTATGTCCAGGGGGCTCATCAGTCAATCAGAACTTTTTGATGAGTTCTCTCTCCTTTACCCATAGGCCACTGCATACTGCAAACGTCATGTATGGAACTAGAAGAAGGCCCTTGGAAGAAGGTTGGCGGTGGCTTCAATGAATGTATCCTGGAATTTGGCTGGATAGAAAGCAGTGGGAGGTCTATCCCTTAGCAGAACTCCATCTTCCTTTCTCACCCTTCACTTAGTTTGCAGAGTGGCTGCCCATCTAGTATTTCAACTGCACAGAGGCAACCCTTTGTTCATGATGCTCTGAATCACCTTAGATGTCACTTTGATTCTTGAGTCATGGTGAGGAAGGGACGTGGGTGGGAAAAGAGAGGCTGGAAGGGTGTGGGATTCACTTAAGTAGGTAAGAATTTCCTTACATTATGTTTCTTTATAATATGAGTCAATTGCTTTATCACAATAGAATAACTACATAATAATGAGAACAGACCAGCTGCCTAAGCTGGCAATTGTGTATTTCCATTCCTTCCCACCCATAAGAGCATGCAAATGAATGCTGAATTTTGAACATGTCATTGTGTAGTTTGGGGCAGATGGTTTAGGACTTTGTTGACACATGCGTTAAACGACCCACCAAGGTCTACAAACTCAGTGGATGTAAAATGACAGTACTCCGCTAAGGCATTTATCTTTCACATGTACCCTTTCAAAACCTTCCCAAATCATGACTTTTAATATACATTTTAACCATTCTAACTTGCTTTAATCTTCCATAGTTCTCTTCAAGGAGTCCTGGAAATTAGCATTATGTGATTGCTAGAACCTATGATGTTTCTCACAAGGAGACTTCCTATCTTTCCTCAACACTGATGTGCTCTGAAAGTTTCCTATACATTGAAAAAGAAATTTTTAGTATTCAAGTTATACCTTTCAGCCAGTGCATCATTGACTCCTCTGATTAGCAGCAGGTCTTCCAAGTTTTAGGCGAACGACTTTTCAAAGCCGTGTAACTGAGATATTTTAAGTGGAGATGCCAGATTAGACCTTAAAGCTTGCACAAGCAAGTACATGCTGCGTTGTCCCCCCAGCTCCTTGCACGTGAGTACTTTTGCATTTGCTTCTTGCATTAAAATGGGAAGGAAAATCGCTTTCTCATTTTCTAACTCTTTGATGGGTGTCTGAACTTGCACCTGCTGACATCTCTACTTAAATGCTGACTGTAACCACCCACCACACACACACAGAAATAGTTTGCCAGGAAAGCACTGTTCAATTGTCTAGATGAAGTATGGGCAGATACAGGGCGAGAAAAGAAGTTGTTCCTTTTATTAGTTTGGCCTGAACCCACTCTCTTTTAAAAGCTTTCTTGCTTGGAATGCACACTTGTCTTTCCCATGCTCAGCAGAAACCAGTGGTCCCACATGGGAATGGGCATCTCTTTGTGTGTGGAAGGTGCGACCAGACTTTCATGCAGGCACAGATGAACGTCATGACATGAAATTTAATTTATTGAAGGTTGGTAAATAAATATTTGAATACATAGAATAAAAAGAATAATGTACTGGCACCTTCGCACTGGAAGCATGTGCAGAAGCATGCTGGGTCAGAGGAACTGGTGCACGGAGTTTAGATTAAGGCTGCAATCCTGTCCTTGCTAGCCTGAAGGTGATGCCCATTAAATTCAGTGAGGCTTGCTTGCTTCTGAGTAGCCATGTGTCGGATTACACTGTGAGGCAGAAATTACCAGCTGCTGGCTTTTGATTGGAACGAGTGGGGTAGTTTGCTAAAAGAGTTTGATTGAGTAAGAACAACAAGGAGTGACTGCTACTCCTTGTATGATGTGGTGAAATGTTGAGCAGCAGACAGAGGAGCAAGTATTGCATTTGACCTTTTCTGTACTGCAGGACGGACTGCATGAAAGTATTCAAGAAACAGCCAGCATTAAGCAATTCAGCCTTGATTTAGGGTTCTGCGCGTTAACACTACTTGTACAGAAACAAACCCCAAAACCATAGCTTTTTGTGACAGCAATTACACAGACATTTGAAAATGTGAATGACCTCAAAGACATACAAAATGATGCCCCATTGGTCGGGAAGCACTGCATATCTTGTATATTTGTATTTTCAACAGTTGGATAGAAGCAATTTGTGTAGGCCTGGCTTTTCCCCCATCTACCCCAATTTCTCCTTCTATGGAGGAGTACTGCTCTCTGAATCTGGTTACCATTGTGGGCAGAGAAAGGGTAGAATTTGAACTTTCTTGAAAACGTGTGAGTCTTCCATACATTCTGTGCATGACTTTGGGCTCTGCTCAAAATGTATCATGGAAAAATATCCAGTTGCTCCCAAAAGAACATTACTATGAGCATTTTACCAAAGCTTCTGTAATTAAGAAACATTAAAGTGTTCTTATAAAGTTAACATTGATGCTTGGTTTTATTAAACAAATCAGTATATTTGATTCTTGCTTAAATGTTGCGACCCTGCCTGGAATCTCTGACACACGTGATCAGGATAGAACGTAAGTAGCTCTTTACATCTTTACCCAGCACATTATGTGATCTCTGTTATGTGTATTTCCTATGTCTGTGGTTTAAAATCATAGTCATGAGAACTGTGTAATGCATTTCCAGCAAAACATTTGATTTTAGGACAAAGAATAAAGACATTTGGAGAATAAAGAGGTGAGATCCGGAGTTCAAGAAATGAGACAAAAGTTGTATTCGGTGTATGTAAGATTTAAGGTTTCTGGATTATGGCCTATGCATATGATATCCAGCATGGAATTTGGTGTCTTGAGAATATTGCCTTCTCATTTTTGAAAGCTGTCTTCTAGGCCTAGGAAAATTTGGAGGAAAATAGGCAGTATCTAATGAACATACGAAAGAGGGAGGATTAGTTCCTAGCAGTCAAGGAGTATGTCTCAGTCCTGTGAGATCTAATTCATTTTAACCAAACTTAATATTTTATGTTATGCTACCTGAAATCTTGTAGCGGGCATTGAAGGTGTCCTGCATTTCTAACTTCTTCATGCCGCAGTTGGTACTCTTAGCCAAGTAGCTCTTCAGGTCTTGCTTTTTTCCTCCCCAAATGCTTTCGCCCTCCCAGCTATATCAGAACCTCTGAAAATCTGAACTATGAAAGCAGACTGATGTAAATAGATTTGCTTAACTTGCATAATTTCGACAAATGCCAGAATTGTGTGCATGTTATAGAAAAACCTCCTAAATAATGCACACTCAGAATCATCTTCCTTGATAGTTTTATGGAGAGAGGAGGTACAGGCTGGTATGTTGAGAAGCACAATTATTGCTCAAATTCCTCAGCTTGTATAATATGGTGCACTGAACTCAAAGTCGGAAAACTGTCCATGACAGTTGGAGCGGGAAAGATAAAAGACAGATTAACCAAATTCATGTATAATGTATTTCTGGTTCCTTTGACAGACCATTCCAAAAACTCTCAACACTTTACTGTTTGAAAACAAAAGGTAGAGGAAAAAAAAACACACACCAACACACTACGTTCAGAACCTGAATTAATGTCACTTTGTTTCTTTTGATGCTGCAGTGTTTTGGTAAGCCAGCAAAATGAAGAAATGGCTTCAGGTTTTTCCCTTCTAGAAATGGGACAATACAGATTAATGCCAAATTTGTGGAGCTTCTTGATGTTTAACATATGATCCCTGTGTGTAAGTTCATAGTCCCAAAATCATTTTAGCTGCATTCTGTTGGCAGCCATCTTTTCCAACCCCCACCATGCCATTGTGGGGAGAGAAACATGTTAATGCAGCCCAGGGAGCTGGAGAGCACAGTCAGTTCCATTAATGGGACATGGCACCGTGATTATTGCAATTCTAGAGTTATGTGTATGCCTCAAGGCCGCCCACTGCTTTAAAAAACACTTTAGATTTAAAAAATAAAAATGTTATGAGTTTAATGGTGCGGGTGCCTGGTAAAAGCAAAACAGTCCTGAGAGCTTTCACCCCTGGGGTTCGGCTCCCCAAGGCTGCCATAAAAAAACAGTTGGCTTTCTTGGTCATATTTGTTCTGGAACACGTGGTGGCCAGGCCCAGGTGACCTTGGCCTCTAGATTTTCTTCTGCCACATTTGTCCCTGGGTCAGGACACTCCTTGCAGCGCCAGTCCGTGTGGGCCCAGGCCTCCTTGGAGTGCTACACCAGTGATGCCACTTCTAGTCATAACTCTGTGATTTCCAGTGGGCTCTCCATGATCACTTCCCTCATCTTGTGCATAGGGGTGGATTTGGCGGACTCGGTGCGGGCGTTCCGGTCACAGTACGCCCCACCGTCGGCAGTCAGTGTCTCCAAGGAGCGGCCCAGCACTTTCTGATCATCTTCAGGAAGGCTGTTGAGGTCGGACGTGAGGAGAGTACCTGTGCTGCCGTGGACCACGTGGATCCCGTCTGGGCCCTTGAGCTCAATGGGCTGCTTGTGCCGGAAGCGAAGGCTCCCTTGGCTTGGGCTCCGCTGCTCCTCCTCTTCATCCAAATCATTCTGGATCAGCTGAAAGAAGCCCAGATTGCAATCGATACATGATAATGGTCTTCCAGCCACTCCTAATGTCACTCTTTTCAGCTACAGCTACATCCTCTTTCTGAGCTAATCTGGAGAGAGTATAAACTGCTCCTGCTGGAACTGCAGTGACAAAACCTGGTTATAACTAGACTGAGTCATTCCCCTACCTCTGCTCAAGGTTCCTGTGCATGCAAATGTGGACACACCTGAAAGTGGACTGCCCACTTCATTCCCGTGGAGGGAGCTTAAGTTCACACAGGCCTGCTGCCTCCATTAAAACGAATGCAGAAGACATTGCAAGCGAGCACATTCCATGCATACATTGGGCCTCTTGCTTTCAAGACAAACTCCACTGGATTGGAGTTCAACCTTTACATCATTGCTGGGGTAGGAGTAACTTAATAGATGGCCTCGATAAAATTTATTCATTAGATACAGTTGAGGCATATTTTTGACGGGCTTTTGAAAAGTCACTCTTTATGTCCTCTGAGGCCTAATATATGTCATGCTGCGCTCCTTGAGAAGGCGGCAACACCAGACCAACAAACAGAGATTCAAAAGTACTTAAACATATCTGAATAATGCACTTCTGTTTCCGTCTAGACAGGCGGACAAAAAACTTTGGCTAGGGTACAAAATAAGGCAGAAGGAGAGTGCTGAGAGTGAGGTGAATAAAGAATGTAAAGAGCTCTTGGTCCCAATAGAGACAGAACAGTAGAGACAGGGAAAAAAAAGATTAGAGAGACAATTACTGGTCATCTCTGTACATTTGGCTCTGAGGCTTGGGGGGAATTTCATTTGCTCCATATTTTTAAGCAAACCAGCCTAAATCTTATTTCTTGGACTTATATGTGAGTTGGAACACAGAAATCATTCACATTCTGCACCTCTGTGAATTTCTCAATGCAATTCTGGGCTCAACGGTAAGATTAATAATGTGTATATTATTTATTCCATGTTAGGGAACTTTGCATAAAAATAAGTGCAAATCTTCATTTATTTTCATGTAGGAATTTTTTAAAATGTCAACCAGTATAGAAATTGGAGAGGGAGAGATTTTGGACAGAGGACATGAGACTTTGACATAGCATGCTGACTCATTTGTCCGCCTTGGCTCAACAAAATAAATAGCAGAGAAAGGAGGTGCTCCTGAAAACACATCTCTCTTGTCTACTGTTCAGCCAATTGCTTTTAGGCATTTAAGCATTCTGAACACTGCTGGTGTGTGATCAAACGGCAGCATTCTCAGGGGAGCAGCTACTTACTCATTTAAGAATGAATATTCTTAAATTCTTGAATATTCATTCAAGAATATTCTTATTCATTTATGTATTTTTATCCCACTCCTCAGTCAAAAAGACTCCCAAAGTGGCATGCGAATAAGGAGTAAGACTCTACCCACATACTTACAATCTAAAAATCTTACAGCCTTTTAGATCTTTCTGTCTATGATGTCCTTCATAAAGTGATGAGCAGACAATGACCTGGCTTTCTTCCCTGCCCTATTTCTCTCCCAAATCCTCTCTTTTGGATTAAAAACAGAACCAAACCCTTCTCCTTGCTACTGTCGGTCTTGGTGTCTAAATGTCCCCTAATTCCTGCTATCCTTCCTTCAGGTCTTGGCCTTACATTGTCTTCATCCCTTATTTCTGAGAACACCTTTCCATGACATGAACTCACACCTTTCCTTTATGAAGCAATGATCTAGGTCTTCTCCAGTCTTTGTTCTACCCTTGTACTCGTTGAAAGGCTGGCTGCCTCACGGGGTGGACTTGCCACTGAACGGCTGAAATAACCGAAAGAAGACTTTGCACTGTGGCGAGGAGCATGAATAGGCATGCCTAGGATGAGACTTTAAGGGCCAAGGAGCTAAGGCAAACACAAACGTTGCATCAGAGCTCGTGCAGGCAGAGAGACAGCGCTTCTGCTGTCCTGATAAACCTCCATATTCATGTGCTCATAGATCGCAGAGTGGCTGTGAGCACCACACAGTACACGCAGAAGGATACCACTGTGCAAAGCAGACACAGCATCCCAGAGGGCACAGCAAGCATTTTAAGAACCTCCATGCACAGACAGACTCTACCTCAGAGACTGAGGACTGGTCCCCATGGCTGGTGGTGGCTTTATGCACCATCCGCTCAGCAAGCAGTCTTTTCAATCGCATGTAATCATCCAAGACTACCTTTAAGAGAGAGCCCTGGAAGGAGGGAGGAAGTGGGCAACAGGAAAAATTATGCCACCTGTGCTGAAACTTACCCTTTTTAGGAAATCCACACAAGAAGCCGCTCCAAAGTCAAGTTTCCACTACATATTTTTAATTGGCTGGAATGACGACCTTCAGACTTTCTGAAGTTCAGAGTAAATGCTTTTGAATTGCATCTGGTGCAATTCTAACAGAAACAGGACATCCCAACAAACCGTATTCCAGCTTAAGATGATGTTGTGAAGCTGAGTGACATCTAGAGTTCCATTCCTAGTAGTTACAGATATGCAGAAAGGGCCGAAAGGCTGCCAGTGGGGTGGTGGCTTCATAGGCAGCCCTGGTTCTACACTGCAGAGATCGAACCTACCTACAATCTCCACAACCAAGAAACTGATTGCAAATAAACCTGCACACTGTTGAGTCAAAACGCAGGACATGCTCACCTTGATGGGCCCTTCTCGCATGATTTGGCCCAGCTTGGCAATATTGTCATATTCCTGGATGGCGGCTCTCAAATAGCGATCGTCTTCAGGTTTGGCAGCTGAAGGCTCTCTTCCAAATGTTCCCTAAACAGTAGAAACTTAAAGTAGCTTCTCTCTCAATAGAACTGAAGGAAACAACATTATAAAAACTTCCTAGCAACTCCACTCACTTTCCTACTGTCCCTTGTTAATAATTTGTCTAAATCATACCCATTTTCTTCAGGTTAACTCCCTTGGCAATATTTAATTAACAGGTGGATATCAGGAAGCTGAATGAAGTGGCCCTTACAGTAAACAGTGACATAATTTCTAACCCAAGATTGTAGGGCACAATCCTATGGCACTTTAGCCAGGAAAAAGACCTACATCGCCAGCTGGGAAATGCTGGGAGAGGCATCCCTTTTTGCTGGCTAAACTTCCATAGGACTGTGCCTTGAGTATCCTGAATCTATAGGCACACCACATGCAAAGGCTGCCACTGTGCTTCATTCCCAACCCAACATATTATGGCCACCTTGATTAGTCTGAAGAAAGCTTAATGCTTCCACAGCTGCTAGAAATACTCTAGCACAATGGGACAGTAAAGCTGGACAAATGCAATGGCTAAAGCGTCATTCTCACTGATTCCAAAGCATGCTCTCTTGCATCATACGGGTTTTATGCTACAGCCAGAATTCAGCTGATTAGCCAGTTGGCTGCACTCTGATGTTAAGCATTGAAAGTAAACATGTGCCGTCTCACGTGAGTCCTGGCTGGGCTATTCCATAGATCTGTTATCTCACTTAGGTTCTCTGGTAGGTCGTCTTCATGCTCCGCTTGAGCTGCCAGCTCCAGATTTCGACAGAAAGGGTCCAGCCACACAGGATTTGCTCTGCAAGGGAGGCACAACAGCGACAGTGACGAACTGCAGCAGTTTGCCCTACCCTGGTGCACACTTATTTTCAAAATGCCTTCTTAAAGTAAGAGCTGCCTCCCATGTAGGCTTAGTCAAGGGAGGCTGACCTTCGCTGGATGACACGGCATTCAGAGAACCTGTTTCTCATGGACCGCTCTGTATACTGCCTGTTCCTGTGGACACCTGCATGTTCTGGAGACTTGAAGCCAGTAGCCACGCCAAGCAGACCCCTCTCAGCAGTGGTGAGAATGCTGGCATCACCCTTTCCCCACTTGGCTTAGCCTCGCCTACCAGCCTCCCTACCATATTCTCCGGCTGTTCTCTGCTGGCTGACGTTGTGGCTAGTGGGCTGTCACTCTGCTGAGGAAAGTTCCTGAGGCTCCAGCTGTGGGAAAAGGAGGGAAACTCCCCACATCCAGGGCCTGCCTGCTGACTGCAAGATACAGTCCACCTGGACTGTACCTGCTGGCTCTGAGGGCACCAAAGGGGGTCACCCCTGTGTGGGGGGACTCAAGGGCAAAGGTAAGTGGGGAGGGGGCTTCCTCTTTTTTCAAAGGCACTGTGAAGGGAGACTATGGGACCAAATGGAGGATCCTGATGGGGGAGGCCATTGGTGTAGTGATGGGTAGAGATGAGATGGTGCTGGGTGGAGGGCTAGCCATGTAAGGGGAATGCAGCCCAGGCCATTAGCAACTTGCTATGTTTCAGCCTATCTCATGACCATAGGTTTGATGATGGCCCTGTCAGCCTGCTCTCAGGTCTCCAGATGCTGCCTTTAAACGCCAACCTGGTGCACAATAAGGTCTCCTTCATCCATGACTTCATGGTGGATAAGGTGGACAATTGGGCAGGTATAACTGAGATCTGGGTGGGTAAACATGGGCAGCTCGCCTCTGCCAGTTCTGCCCACCAGGGTACCTGTTTAGCATCAAAGAACGCTTGAGGTTTGGATTAGAAGGTCTACAGGAATTCTCTCTCACATGCCCTCTCTCCAGTCTAGAGTGTTTGCATCTCTTGCTGGGCCAATTGGACAGATTGGAGATTCTCTTGGTGTACTGTCCACCCTGTGACCCAACAGTCTTCCTACCTGGGCTGACAGAGGTGCCTTGGTCATGATGTTGACGTTCCTGAGGCTGCTGGTTCTAGGGGATGTCCACTTCCATGCTGAGGGCACCCTATCTAGGGCTGTTTGGAATTTCATAGACCCCCGGCAACCATGAGACTGTGCTAACATCCAGTGCATGTGCCATGGCATGCTCTGGATTTGATTGTTTCAGCCAGGCATGAAGATAGTGGGGTGGGAAGATGGGGGACTTTGAATTGGCCACTTTGTCATGGTCTGCTGAGATTTTGACTACCAACAGTGATCCCCCTCTCTAGGGCATGGGACTGATTAAGATGGTCCATCCCTGGAGGCTGATGGATCCCGATGGTTTCCAAAAGCTCTTGCGGGAGGGATGTTCTCGCTGATATGCCAGGTGGTCCTGTCAAATCCCGGGTCAGTTTCTAGAATACAGATACGACCCAAGCAGATGACACAATTGCACCTGGCATCCTCTCTGCAGTAGAGCTTGTATGGTTCTGTGGCGTTCCCTAGAGCTGAGAGTAACAGGATGAAACAGGAGATGGTCTGAGTGCAAAAGGAGGAAAACTCTTAGTACATGCAACTGAATAATGGTATGTGTCTGTAATTGAGTATATTTGGAGGCAGTGAGGGTGGCACTGACATAATCTCTCACTGCCTCTGTCTGCCCCCCAGTGGAACTCACTAGAGTTGTCTGTGGCCTACTAGATGGTGGTACCAAGGATATCTTGGAGCTGTCCAAGGCCTACTGCAATGTATTTGCTAGATTCTTTCAGGATAAAATCTCTTGCATCTGCTGGGACTCAGAACCCAGTGTTGTTGCAGTGGAATCATGTGAGACAGCTAGACTATTGCCTCATCTAGGTTTCTTTTTGATGATGTTCAGTTAGTACAGCTTGAGGGTATTGGCAAGATGCTCAGAGAAGATGCACCTCTAGACAGAATCCTTGCCATCTTGGCTAATAGAAGCTAACAGAGAAGGAACAGCTGGTTGGTTCAAGAACTGATTAATGCCTCTTTCTGAGGAATGGACCCATGCCACCTGAAACAGGAAGTGATGAGGCTGCTCCTGAAGAAACCCTCTCTGGACCCAGAAGATCTCAATAATTTTAGGCTGGTGGCAAATATTTCCTTCCCGGACAAGGTTCTTAAACAGGTGGTGGCCAACCAGCTCCAGACACAATTGGATGCGACTGATTATCTGAATCCATTTCAGCTGGGGTTCAGGCTAGGTTTTGGTAGGGAAACAGCTTGGTTGCTGTGTATGATGCCAAGCAGGTGGCAGGGAATCAGTCCTTTTAGATCTCACAGTCACTTTTGATACATTGGCCATGGTATCCCTCTGGGGCTGAATTGGGATTAGGGGGCACTATATTGTAGTGGTTCTACTTCTTCCTGGATGGCCATCTCCAGAAGGTGGTATTTGTGGGGTACTCCTCTGGCCCTTGGATTCTCCAGCATGGGATCCCCCCATGCTATATTACATCTACACAAAACTGCTGAGTGAGGTCATCCTGAGTTTTGGAGAGTGTTGTTGCCTGTAATTTATATTTTAAGGATACAAATAAAAGGCTGGGATATAAATCTGATTTTGCATAGGGTTGGACTTCTAGATGTTCCACATGAAGCACTAGGAGGATGGTAGGGAAAGGTGGAGGTTGAGAGGTGAAAGCACCAATGAGAACAGGATCCTACGAAGTTCCTGGCTATTCCTTTCTCCAGGCTAACTCTCTGAAAATATGGCTGAATCCTAAATTTGTGTTTTAAAATGGAACCTCTGATCCTACAACTACATTAATCCAGGGTAGTTTTTGTTCTCTGACCAGTAGCTTGGGCTTGGGCTTCCCACCACATCCTGCATGAAAGAGCCCTTCCAGCTCTTGGCCAGCCGCTTGAGATTGACCAAGGCTAAAATAAATAGGATGATAATGTGTCCAGGATAGGGTTAATTACTGATAGGTGTTTCTGAAATGAATGTGAAATTTACCCATCAAACGAATATTTGTTCGTGTTTGGCATATCCATGATGTCCATGAAACCTCGGTTACCTGTAGAGACAATGCGTGGAGTTTACTGACAGGCATTTACATAGCTGACTGTAGGCTCTGACATTTTTTTACTGGCCCTGTGGCCTGTGCCTTTAACAGCAGCCTGACACACAGAAATATAGCAGTGAAGCTTTCCCTGCCACTCATCAGCATGCCAAAGGAAGTTTCACCGCATAATCTCTGTCTGGTTGCTTCCACATTAGCAGTTTCATTTGGAATTGCATCCTTTGTTCACTCACTTTTTATGGAGAATCCAGATGGTGTTGTTGCCAACCTGTTGCTTTCCAGTGTTTTCTGTGTTGTCCACCCATCTTTTTTCAGACCTGATTTGTGGCAATTTTAAAAATTAAAACACAATTGCAGCACCAGTTTGCCCTAACTCTCAAAGTACTATTGAAGCTTTTGAGGACTACTGTGTCTTGAAATAAAAGTTCCTTCTTGCTGTTGCTGCCCCAGTATAGCTTCTTTTTATCGTAGCAACAGCTGAATATTAGGCAGTCAACCAAAATGGGAGGGCGGCTTTAATTATAAATTTCCACTGACTTCTTCCTCCCCTTTCCTTTCTTCTATAGTAAATTAGTAATTTTTTTTCAATAAGAAAGTGGGGGAAGAGAAAAGAAATAATTAATATCCCCTCCCCCTGCAACAGGGAAAAGTAACTGAACAGGAAAGAATCATGTTGGAGGAAGCAGCCAATTAAAAATGCAGGGGACCATTGCGTTTTTCTGACCATGCTGCCTACTCATTATAGAAGAAGCTCAGTGAACAAGCATTACATTGTGCTACTTGAAACCACTGCTTTAATTTCACTTCCAGCTGACTGTGGGAAAGCAATATTTCAGCAACACGACAAGCCAAAGGGTGGAAGCAACCTGTGTCAGGCTGCTGGCTTGATCAGCCAGTCTTATGAGTGACGTCTACCTTCACACATTGATCAATGGCCATTCCCACTACACCCCAAGCCAGAAAAAAGGGACTTTCAGTATCTCTCACCTGTGGAACCAGCTACAATCGCTTTCAATTTTCTTTTATGTCTGCAAAACAATTTAAAAGAAGTAAACAACTGGGAAAAGGAACATGAGGATCATATTGTGAAGTCTTTTGCAAGTGTAATGTGAATGATTGGAGCCCCTTAAAATTATCGCAGTGTTTTGCTTCCAGCCACAAAAAGGAAAGACTATTTTGCCTCTGTGTTCTCCCCAAAGCAGGACGGGGGATATCCGCATAGGAGATTAGATGAGGCTGGGGACTTAGAGGCACAGATTAGAGTCACTCCCTTTGAAGTCGAGGGGCTCCTCAGGGCATTGGACATCACAAAGGCGCCAGACCCTGATGGGTTACACCCGAGAGTACTTAGAGCAGGGGTCTCAAACTTGCGGCCCGCGGGCCACTTGCCGGGGCGGGGGGGGGGCACGGGGGAGGGGCCCTGCGGCCTTCAAAGCGCCGGTGGCACCCGGGCCGGCTTCCAGGAGCCCCACGGGATGAGCGGCCCACCACCACCGCTTGATGCGGCCCAGCCTCACCCAGACTCTACTTCCAGCGGCCCCCAGGTAAGTTGAGCTTGAGACCCCTGACTTAGAGAGTTGGCAGGGGTACTCTCACGCCCGCTGGCCTCCATTTTTGAGGCCTTGTGGAGAACGGGTGAAGTTCCAGAGGACTGGAGGGTGGCATCAGTGGTCCCAATTTTCAAAAAGGGTAGTAGAAGGGACATGGGGAATTACAGACCTGTTAGCCTTACGTCCATTGCAGGAAAAACAATGCAAAGGCTCATAATAGAGAGAGATCTAGTGATGCTAGATAGGGAAGGGAGGCTGACAGCCACACAACACGGCTTCCGCAAAGACAAACCTTGTGGAATTCTATGACAAGGTTTCGAGATGGCTAGATGGAGGGGATGCAGTGGATGTGGTATACGTGGATTTCAGCAAGGCCTTTGACAAAGTGCCCCATTGTATCATGGTGGAGAAATGAGGAGTTTTGGGATACACCAAAGCACTGTCTGGTGGATTGGGCATGGTTGACCAAAAGCAGAGGGTAACCATTAGTGGGGAATCATCGGGATGGCAGCCAGTGACAAGAGGGGTCCCCCCGGGCTCTCTCCTGGGGCCGATCCTGTTTAATCTTTTCATTAATGACATGGAAGAAGGGGTGAACAGTCTGCTGATCAAATTTGCAGACAACACTAAAACTGGAGCAGTGGCCACAACTGAGGAGCAGGTACTCCAGATCCAAAAGGATCTGGACAGACTATGGAAGTGGGCAGGAGACAACAGGATGGCATTCAATGTGGATAAGTGCAAGGTCTTGCACTTGGCGCATAGGAATAGGTGTCATAGGTACAGGCTAGGTGACAAGTGGCTGGAGAGCAGCACTTGCGAAAGGGACCTCAGGGTACTGGTTGACTGCAGGCTAAACATGAGTCAGCAGTGTGATGCGGTGGTCAAGAGGGCGAACGCCACCCTTGGTTGCATAGCCAGAAGTGTGGCTTCTAGATCGAGAGAGGTATTACTACCACTCTATGACTCTGGTGCGCCCGCAACTGGAGTATTGTGCTCAGTTTTGGGCCCCTCATTACAGAAAGGATATAGCCAGGTTGGAGTCAGTGCAGCGTAGGGCCACAAGGTTGGTGGCTGGTTTGCAGGGGATGCCGTATGAGGCGAGACTGAGGGAACTGGGTCTCTTCAGCCTGGAGAAGAGGAGACTCAGAGGGATCTGTTGGCGACATACAGGTATGTGAGGGGATGTCACATGGAGATGGGTAGAGACCTGTTCTCCCCTGCAGAGGAAGGCAGGACGTGCTCCAACAGAGCAAAGCTCAGGGAGCCAAGTTTCCATTTAGATGCCAGGAAGCACTTCCTGACAGTCAGGACCCCAAGGGTGTGGAATGGGCTTCCACGAGAGGTCGTTGAGGCCCCATCGGTGCGGGTGTTCAAGGATAGGCTGGACATGCACATGGTGGGCATGTCGTGAGCGGAGCCGGCTGGAGCCGGGCGTCAGACTAGATGGCCCAGGAGACCCCTTCTGACTCGCTCTGTTTCTCTGTTTCTATGTTTGCTAGCTTTGCTATTGACATACATTTTTAGCTGATAATGGGCTTTTATCCCCTGCAGGCATAGCAAGATTCAGACGCAATTCTCCCTAAATCATTGTTTTAGAAATGTGATGCTTTTATTGAATTCAGTTCTGTTGGATATAGGAAGTTATTCTGAGAAATCCATTTCTGAATTACACATTCTAGTCCCAACCTAGAATGGGTTATAAGCATGAGGAAACAAGAGTGTTGCCTTACTGCATCTCCCTCTGTGCAATTCAGCTTGCACCCTCTTGCACAAGCCTCCATCCTCCCCTGACAAGGCCAACTGGATCATGAACTGGAGTGCAGGCAACCGAGTGAGACACAATTGAAACTGGTCTTCCCCAGCCTGATGCTCTGCAGATGTTCTCAACTACAACTCCCATCATCCACAGCTTGTTTGTCCAGAGAACGTGCTGCTGGCATGAAAGGACTTGTAGTTCAACACATCTTCAGGTCACCAGGTTGGGGAAGGCTGCTTTAAAGCAGCAACCTATCTTAAAACACTAAAAGGGTGGGAGAGGCACCACTGTCTGGATGATCAAGCATGCCATGATGAACAAATAATGACTCAAGTTGGAGAACATAAGAAACCACACTCAGGAGTTGATGTGAGTTACTGAACCATAGGCTGCCATGTTTTCTGAACCCATTTGAGATTGCAAATCACGATGAACAACCCTGAAACAAAGTATGGATTCTCTCCAAGGGGTTGTTTGTGACCAACAAGCAACTGGGTGCCAACAATACGACAGCTCACACTTCAACGGCAACCCACACTGAACCCATGCTCAAGCCTTGAGGGTGGGTTATCATGTGGTCTGTGGACACACAGAGTGAGCATGCTGGTCGCAATCGCTCGCTCAAGTCTGCTTTGCTGAACAAAGCTCAGGATTTTATACAAAGTGGAAGCAAGGAACTGGCTGCTCTCTCGCTCTCAGCTGATGATCATAATCCTTCGATCCTCTGAACCAGGCCATTGTATGCGCCACTGGTCATCTCCCAGAGTGATCTATTCTTTGGGACGACAGAAGGAAATATACAGCCATTATTCTAAATCTCCAAATTAGGGCTTCTACCTGTAATGCACAACATTTGTTCTGACAAGTCAAAAAAAGTATGCCTTTATTGTGATGCTTGACCTGTTCTCTCCTTGTTGGCTGTTTTGCAACAGACAGAAGGTTGAACAGAATGTTGCCATGGAACTCCCTCCTCCATTCAGTTTGGGAGCAGGAAAAGGTGTGATGTTTTATGCCACATGAAACGCTACCTGTTCAAACAAGCTCTTCCTGGCTCAGAATTGAGCATCATGAATCTACTTTATTTTACGGTTCATCTTTATTGCTTCTTTTGTTCTGGAAAGTGGAAAGGTATCTGTCTTTAGATCTCTCCCTGCTTAGTCGCGAAGTCGTGTCCGACCCATTGTGACCCCATGGACAACATTCCTCCAGGCTCTCCTGTCCTCCACCATCCCCCGGAGTCCACCCAAGCCCTCACCTATCGTCCCCATCCAGCCACCTCAACCTCTGCCATCCCCTTCTCCTTTTGCCATCAATCGTTACCAGCATCAGGGTATGTCTTTAGATATGTAGTTTAAATTCTGATTTCAAATATTTTTATATGTTTCATATTTCATGGGTAAATCACATGGAGATTTTGCTCTGCTAAGCAGTATGCAAGTATTACAAATTGCTTGATCAAACATTGTGTAGGCCTTGAAGGTTACTCACGCTGTTCGGTAATACCAGTTCATGAGGATAAACAACATGGCTGCCAGGAAGAGGAGAATAGCCAGAATGATTATTGCCATCTAGAAATGACAAGAAACAAAACAGAACAAAAACAAGACAAACCATTACAGTAGGGATGGCATTTCTAGAAAATTGCTTGGCCACCAGTTTCTTTGGGAACAGTTTCTTTGAGTATGGAATATGAAGATCCAATTTGGTAGTTCCACATTACACTCTGAGGGTCACTGTGAGAGAATATGAACAGCAAATTCACCATTTGGTGGCTGATGCAATTAATCTATATGAAAATGCATTGCTGAACATTCTTTGTGTTGATATGGGTCCCCCTTTGAAAACCAAAAACTCAGATAAAGCAGAGTTCCATCATGACAGTTCTTTTTGACATGAGAAATCCTATCGTTTTAAGACCAATCCCAAAACACAAAGCCCCCCAAACAAAACAAGGCACTGAGGCTGGAGGTGCAGTACTCTTAGACACAAAGTATCTCCAACTTCATCTCACCTGCAGAGCTGACAGATCATCTGGAGCCCGGGCTGTGATAGCAGGTTGCACATCCAAGACATTGTAATTCCGGAAGAGATTCCTCAGCTGCTCCTTATTCTCATCAATCATCTGTATAACGCTGGGAAAAGGGTTGAACATTTATTTATTGACTCAACATTCTGAGGCTAAAAACCCACTTTAAAAGCCTGATATGAAAGATCAAGCTCCAGAGCTTCTGGAAGTAGAAACTCATTCATTCAATTATCTTGCATTAGAAGCACTGTAGGGCCAACCACCAGACATTCTTCTCATTTTCTTTTACTGCTGCAGCACTCTAAAATTGGGAGTGGGAGTCTTGTGGTGGTGGATCAACTTTGTTTAGAAGGTTGGGGCTTGTGCGACCTCTGCTGTGAGATGGCCCTTCCAAGGTCATTTCATTGGTGAATTCGTGGTTGAATGAATCTGAAGCAGCCAGTTTGATTAAACACATCTTTGCTATTGTGATCATCAGATCCTGCCGACGTCCACTATAAATGAAATAGGCTATGGGATCCAGTCAAAATAAGGACTAATGTCACATGCCTACTGACCACAGTGATCCAAAATCTAAAGAAATACTATCGTATGTGGCTAAGACTCCTTGTGCTTGTATTGGTGTGTAACGCAGGAGACACTGTTTAATCACTTATTCAAAAGTTATCCACAAATGGCATGCAGCGTGCTCAGTCCGGCATCCTATTCAGTGTGATTTGATCTGTTTTTTATGTGAGAAGTAGAACAGAACCAGCCTTCAGCTGGACATCAGGCAGACGTCTCCTCTTAACTGCTGAACCCCCCAAAAAAAGACTTCTTGGAAGAGACAGCTCTTCCTCTATAGCTGTTACGCAACAGGGTGAGTTGGGAAGCCCCAAGTTCAAACAAGTTCAAACGCCATCTCAGTCATGAATTCGAATCTAAACACACACACGCACACACACACACAAACTCTGCATCTTTACCGTTCTACATCCAGAATCCGATTGGTTTCCCGATTTACCACATGGATCAGCAATTCTGTTTGGGCAAAATTTACACGGCCCTTTTTGTCAACGTGAAACTATAGGAGAGAAAAAACAGAAGTCCTTTCTTTTATCCTACCCATAACATAACCCCTTTTGACATTTGCTGTGAGAAAGCGACTCCCAGGTGTGTTGTCCCAAAAGGCTGGGTCTGAAGAGGATGAGCCTGTGGTCCCGAGCCAAGAGTTACCTGCACATCATCCGTGTTGACGATGGCCCCTGTGATGTTGGACAGCAGGCTGATGAACTCCTCCTCAAACTGTCGGACTCTATCTGGGATCTCATTAATTATGATCTTTACCCGTTGATCATCCCGCAGGATGTAGATTCCCACAACTGCAGTGTCATTATGGCCAGCCAGATCTGAAGCCATGACATCCACCACGAAGTAGCCAGGGTTGTAGGCAGTGAAGAGGTCAAAGGTCCGAAGAATCCCATCTAGATTGCCTTTGAGAAAGACCAACAATGAACCAGATCCTGGCCTACATCATTGAATCAAACACCAATACTGAGACTATGCCACTTCGGACTGCAAGTGGGAGATTGTAGGTCTGATGTCTGAAATCTCTAAGCACTCAAAAACTAAACACAGCAGGTCAACAGACTCTAGCCTGGCCACCTCTCTGATATGTTAACAGCAGGAAGTGTTTTCAAAGAAGCATGCAGTCTCCTAGTTACAGTTTCAAGTGGTACAATCCAAATAGGTCTATCCCACCAGAGTACTCTGACAATATAGATTAGCCCTTAGCTTACTCACTTCCAGAACTAATTAGCTTGCTACCAGCCAAAGATCTGCCTAAGGAAGAATGAACTAGGCTTGCAGATAAATGCAGCAGAAAGAATAGTTTTATTCTATGTTGCTGTTACGATCAATCAACCAATCTTTATTATGTGGTCAAAGACCTGACAGAACTCATAAAAACATTTTTAAAAAATTAAAATAGTTAAATAAAATACATGGAGAATACTTGCAAACAAATAAGTATTATAAAAAAGAGGTAAGAATCCTCTTGCATGTTCTTTGTGCTGATAGAAAAAACTTGGCTGCTAATTCTGTGTTGACCTTATTCCTATCAACTAGGAACCAACTGAAGGTTCTACCTGGGAAAACGCTCATTATAGGGGTAAGGAATCTTGTATGCGCATCCCTGTAAAAATTTCACATGAAAAGGATATGTTTCAGAGTTTCAATTTCTATGTTATTACATAGTTTTCATACAGCACACATAAGAATGCCCATCTAAAACTGCCGATAATGGGCAGCTAAATCTGGCTCTTGAAGGGACTTGCCAATATTTTAGGAGGGTCAGATTTTCCAACTACCTAGCACTTTGGAGGAGAAGTTGTTCTCTCTTAACCTTCTCACTCAAACATCTATCAAAGTTCAATGTAACTTTCAGCAAAGAGATCCCCATATAGAAGGAAAGTGCATCGGCTGTATAGCTGCATTGTGCTTGCTCCTTGCTTGAGGAGGTTAAAGCAACCCTCTGAGGTCAAGCAAACCTGCAGATGTCAAGTTGAATGATTATGGACCCAGAAGCACGCCATGCCTTGCCTTCACTGGACAGGCTGAAAAGGGCTCTAGTCTACACATGTAATGCAAGGAAAGGCATACTGTGCTGGTTAACCAATACAGGTTCACACACATGCGGTTGCCATTCTCACCAATGCTGAAAATGTTGGCCACCTCTTCAGAATCATTCGAATGCTGCTTGATGTAGCGTATCCCCAGAATGCTGTACAGGACCAGGCTGTTGTTTCCCACGTCAGCATCCAGTGCAACAAGTTTGATCAGCTCAGAACCCACCTTCGCATCTGTTGCAACCCCTTCCAGGAGGTGCATGTGTTGACAGGAAAAGGAGAAGTAAAGTGCCAAAGGAAAAGACAAGAGACAGAGCAATAGAGACAGAAATAATTACTGGGAAATAACGCCTGAAGGGGTCAACACAGAGACAGAGCCCCCGCCTTCCACCATCCATGCCATAATTACAGCCCTATCACACTACCCTATCCCATGGGGCAAAGCAGCAACAGAGCAGTTTACCCACCAGTCCAAGAATTCACACACGACAAAACCTATTCTTCTGATAACTGGCTCTCATTTTTTTGCCCAGTTATACAATATACCAAACTGCATATAATTTATTTATTCATTTATGGTACTTCTACATACATACAAGTATTTCTGATTAGTCAAGCTCCCAGAACAGCTTACAGAATATAAATGTACATTCAAACATCTTAATATATATTGGTTAAGTGGGTGGAGACTGAGTATACCGTAAGTGCTCAAACTGCCATTCAGCACAGACTGTTTCTTTTGTACTTGGAACTTTACTGAAATCACGCAGCCCAGTGGCTAACATGCTTTATTCCATCTCTGCCAGGAATTCAAGAAAGTAACCTCCACAAGAACAGCCTCCTGACTGATCAGCCACACTCAGGTGGGGTCCTCCTTACCTGCCGTGTATTCTGACTTGGTGAACCTGGGAGGCTGGTCATTGATATCCTCCAGAAAGATCCGTACATCCTGCAGGGTCGTGTCAGTGCTGAGGTCCATGGCCTGCATCCTGGCTGCCCGGCGACCCTGGGGCGGTGTCCAGTTCCTATTGCTAGAGGCTTTGATGATAAGAGAGTAGAAAGCCTCTTTCTCTCGGTCCAAGTCCTGCAGCACCTGCAACATCCCTTCCCGACTCAGCTGGAAGTTGTTCTCTTTGTTACCCGCTAAAGAAAGACAGAAAACTAGTTAGCTTCTCCTCAAATCTGTTCCTTCCCAAAATGGGTTATCTATGATAGCAGGTCGATTAGAAAACAGAAATGGGCATAGAAACTCAAGTCAGGTTTCTTCTGGTCCTACCAGATGCAATGAAGGTGCTTATGGGGGGAAATGATCAGCTCACGGAGATCTGATTTTTCTAAGGGTGCCT
The DNA here is from genome assembly GCF_004798865.1 of Varanus komodoensis. Lineage (NCBI taxonomy): Eukaryota > Metazoa > Chordata > Lepidosauria > Squamata > Varanidae > Varanus > Varanus komodoensis. The sequence continues at coordinate 17,557,394 of NW_025335317.1, forward strand.
CTAGACCAGGACCGAACAACCTGTGGCCTTCATAGCCATGTGCCATGGATGCTGCTGTTGGAAAACATGATGCCAACTAAACTCCCGCTCTGGAGGAGCTTATCAGCACACTCTTTAGAAATCATGTAGCTGGAATATAGCTATTAATGACAAATTAACATGTGAGATTAAAGTGAGAAAAGGGCATATAAAGAAAAAATATGTTTAATGATATTTGGCGTGCATTTATTATGTTTTTAAAAAGGAGAAAGGAGACGAGCCTTTGAAAGACTCATACAGTTTTGGGGAGGGGAAACCTCATTGAAATGTTTGAATGAGGTATATTATGATCATTATTTATAAAATATATCACTGGTCCTGGTGGTGGAGGGCACTGTAAAGGTAAGAATTATTTTGATTGTATGTTTAATTTTATAAATTTCTATTTTAGATGCAAGTTTTTTCCTTGGTTGTATTTTCGATTGGAAAATTATATATATATATATATATATATATATATATATATATATATATATAAATAAATAAAAAATCATATAGCTGATGGCAGCGGCTCCTATGTAATTCCAGAACATTGAAAAGCTTATAAATATAGCAGTGTCAGAGATTCATACAATCTGGTTTCCCCACTGCAATTTCTGCAGCCCAGAATGAAGGCAAGCGGACTGAGAGATTCCTACTGTGGCCTTCCTAGGCAACACGAGACAAGGGTTTATAAAATGCAGGGCAAAGGGCTTGAATCATTCCTGGCATAATCCATCCCAGGCCATTAAAGAAAGGGGTTCTAGAAAAAGACCTAGACAAATCCACACACAGAAAGAATTAGTTCAGCCTTGAAATCTTTGTTGGAACCTCTGTGCAACACCTCATTGATATTTTAAGTTTTTTTTTAAAGAATGGAATAGCTTTAAAATGCCAGGAATCTGAATTCTTTTCTTTGAAAACAAAAGTCTCTCTGACATGGGGGTGGAGGAAAGAGAAATTAGGGAATCTATGTTGAATACGTTATGTGCATGTACTGTACGTATTTAGCTCCAGAAGAGGAAGAGCTTACTCTATAGCAGGAAAAAAATGTTTGTAGATCTTTCCTATACAGCCAATGAAAGCATCTGCCATATTATCATAATGCAGCACTGCTAGGGGGACGGTAAGAAGTGCTTAGAGTTGTTCCATACTATAAGCTGCTTTTACACATCCGAAGTTCTTTCGGTTACAATGATGGGGACTTGGGGGTTCCTACTGTTATAGGACAAAAAAAAAGGTTGGAAAAACTATTGGAAGCACAAGCTACTGGGTAACTCAAATGGTACATTGGATTGAACATTTAAATGGGAAGGATTATGCTAGACAAATTTCATCCCTACGTAACAACCCATAACAACATTTTAACACTGAACAGGTAGCACATCTGAGGTTAGGCGGGTGATGTGTCACTGAAGATGCTACTGGCATAAAACAGTACCGAAACCCTCAAAGGGAGGATGTGAAGAAGAAGCCACGCCCACCTGCAATGAAGTAGTAGACGATGGCATTGGCGCCCTCATCGGCATCCACTGCCCCGGTGATGTTCCCCACGACGGTCCCAGGGCGCGAGTGCTCAGCCACGGAAAGCACCTGGTAAGGCAGGCCCCCTCTCTGCAGACAAAATGGAGCAGTGATCGAGCGTGGCATCCCGCTGCAAGCCCATGGCGAGCAACTCTCTCCAGCACAGGGGAATCCTGCCCAGGCCAAGGGCCACTGCGGCTCCAGAGAAGCATGTTGGCGGCACGTGAAGTCAAAGCACCCACTGGACAAGGCAAACCCTCTCTCCCTCCCTCCTTCCCTCCCTCTCACACACCTAGATCCCATTAATTTATATCCCGTCCGTTTTCTTTCTCAATCGCTTTCCCTCATTTCCTCACCTCAGCTAAGTACATGTCCTTCCCTGCCACCACAGAAACCCAATGCCTAATCAGACCCCAGCTCAAATAATTTCTTCCTTCCAACACCAGCATTGCCCTTTTAATAACCACCTACAATACCCTCCGGTCTTTTTAAGAACCATTTCCCCTTCATGACAACCTCCTAGGTCAGTTCTTATTTCTTCCCCCTCCAGAAGAACTGGAGAACTCAGTCCAAATGGGACTGAAGGAGGGATGGCCTGAAGGGGAGAAAAGCCCACTCTACAAGGGCTGCCCAGCTGGGAGAGGTCCTAATGCAACTCACAAAGCAGTTGAAAGAAAGCTGCTATTGAGAAGTATCAAAATGTATTAAATAAAACAAACAAAACACAGCTTATCATTTTTCTTTTTTTCCCTGGGGCCCTTAATTATCCTTTTATTTCTGAAAGCAGTTTAATTAGTTTATGATTTATTTCAAGGCAGGGACCTTAAATTACAGCAACATAATTCTCCCTCCCCTATTAAACTTACAAAGAGTTAAACTCTGAGAGCCTCCTATATGGAATCATACATGCTCTGAACATAAAAGGACTCAGGGTAGGATTTGAGGATCAACATCTCCAGATGAAAAAACCTAGAGAGCAAGACCATCAGTACTTTGTTAGATACGTCTGTGATACAGATTACCAATAGCTTCACTTTATGGCATTGCTTTTACACTGAAAATATTCTTCTCAACTACGCCTCTGTAGCAAACTATTCTATCTTTCCCCAATTTTTTGTACTGAGCTCAGATCTCAGGGACAGGAGATCCCTCCCTTTTGTTTGAACAAGTCTCCATTACAGGAATTAAGCTTTTCCCTACAGTTAAAAGTAACAAATCAACATTGCTTTCTTAAAGCAAGCTTGTTCCTGAGTCCTCAGGATTCTGAGCTTGTGTGAGGTTGCAAATGTTCTACAAAGTGCATTCTGGGAGAGAGGAGCGTTGCTTTTGTGCGTATTTTGTGCATTGCTTTTAAAGGCGCCCTACTGATTGAACCTTGGGATCTGACATTCAGCAGCCCCACCCAAGTCCAGCAGGGGAAGAAATAGACCTGCTTACAGGCGGCCTCAGGAAGGAAGGTTCGTTGTCATCGATATCGTCCAGAGCCACCTGGAGGGACTGCATGGTCTCATAGGGCGGCTGGCCTTGATCGCACGCCACAATGATCAGCTAAGGGAAGAACAGAAAAAGACGGTCATGTACTTGGCCTGCCAGTGGTAAGAGCAGAGGCTCCAGAAGGAACCAATATTTCTGGGTTCTCCTTTCCCTGCCACCAGAAGCACAAAAGGAGAACCCCAACCCTGAGCCAGACATTCGAGTCAGAAAGGGGAAACAGTACACAGATGGACTGCATCAGCCGAAGAGCAGCTGCAAACGAGCAAAGCTGGCCAAGAAGACTGTTCAGTGTATCAGTTCTTTGTTGGGTTGCTGTGCGTGCGTTTATTCAGCAGTGGGGAAGGATGCAAAAGACGCCTTTTCTCCCGGCCATTCCTTGCTGCACCATGTAGCACTAGAGAGCTGTCTCAGACCTGAGGATTTAACAGCTCTGGTGACCGGGCTCAATTCCAGAGAGTGGAAAAACGTCTGTTTTCATACGAGGCACTAAATTCCAACTGAATTTACTATTACAAGGACGATAAAGGAGGAACTGCAGGCATAAAGACCTGCAACGAGCTGAAAAATGGACAACTCAGCACTATAAATGTTCAGTCTCCAAACCTTAAAGGTGAGTAACCAAACATCCCTCTCACTGGAGTTGAACTGATAAATGATGAAAATAAACCATGGGAAACACCTTTCTTAGGGAAAACACCGATCCAGAGCCACAACCAAAGACAGGCGGATGGCTCTGGGTATGCCTTCCCACTTACCTTACCTGTAATGAAAGATTATTCTGTTATTGTTTTGTTAATGGAGAAGTTAATTATATTGATTGATTATTTAAATGCCCTTGAATAGATAAGAGAAATCAAGATGGTTCATTTTTAAGCCTTTTGCCCTGTCATGAAAGTCTGAAGGTCAACAATTCTGGTCTTCCTTCAAATTTTCAGGGTTTCCTCCCACCCTGCAAAGTTGCACTGTGCCGTCATTATGAACATGAGTGACAATTCAGAGCTCCTGACAATGTTTACAAATGTAGAAGGGAAGAAGCTGGAAAGGAGGCAGCAATGGCTGTAATGGAAGATCTTGCAGCTGCAGAGGAAAGAGGAAAAAGCACCCTGCCGGAAAGGGTAGTAGGGGGTTAGATTTCAGAATGACATCATTCTGTCAATGATAGGGTTCAGGTTAGGGTATGAAAGAAGGAACGAAAAGTGGTAGGACAATTTGCTGCAAAATGTAGAATTATGAAAAAGCTGTCAGCCTGTAAGTGGAATCTGGAAACAGAATCCCTTTGCCTCTAAAGAACTTCAGTAATGACAATTGGCATATACAATGAATTATTTGCTAACCTGAGGTCCACCATGGTAATAATGGGACATGAAGCCTGATGCAGGTGGCAAGTTCCAAGAAGTTCAAAAAGATTTCCCTTTAACAAAACAAAAGGAAGTGGCAGATTCTGCTGGGGAAGTCTTGATGAAAAAGTGGAATAATTTGAGTGATAGTGTCGAGAACAGATTTTGCTGTGCCATGAAATATGAAACACTGGAAAATCTGATGCTAGCTGCACCAGACACTCCTGTTGCCACTGAGACTGGGTGAGCCTTACCTGATATGTTTAGCCAGGATCTGTGATCTTATTCTTGTATACTGGTGCTTACACATATGCTATGTTGCTTTTCGGTTTCTGGTTTCGGGTTTGGTTTTGGTTTCGGGTTTGGTCTTGGGTTTGTTTTATGGCCTTTTACTAGTTTGTGGTGCTTCTGACACAAGTAAAAAGTAATGCAGAAAGGAGGCATCAAGTCCAAATATTCAGGCAAGGTTGGCTGGGTTTCCTGTGTGAGGAGAGGCATTTTCAATACTATGATGGATCAGTAAGAGGGTATTGAAGATGCATGGAGTTTGCCATAGAGTTTTGTCCTTGATGTGAGAGGGAAAGGAGGGCATCCGTGCCAGATGGGGATGCCATGGAGTGGTGGCGCATCTGCTATTGATGTCAGGTCTCTCTGTGCCCAGGCACAAAGCTTGTGGCACTTGACATTTCTCTAATGGAAAAGAGTTCAATTTCAGTTTTCCCCTCACTTGCACAACATATGACACATCACTCCAGGTTTCAGAGATAATTTATGAATGCACTATTCTAATCTGATGAAGAATCAGGAAGAACATGATCTGCCCTAGTTATAGGCACAGTCAAATGATAGAAGCCTATCTACAGATCTTCTCTGTAAGCTTACAGAGTGGAAGAGAGGACTTTTTGCTCTTTAATATATTTGTTATTAAATGTATTTGTTTCTATGTTTCTATGAAAGATTTCATAGCGGAAGACTCAGAGGTCAAGACCTGAATACTAAGGATCCAAAATGTATTCTAGATGTTGAAGATATTATGGATGAAGTAGGTTTTGAAGGTGAAGTGTAATCAACGGCCATAGAGGGTTTAGGAGACTCAACAGAACTTTCTGAGGATATGAAGTACAAAGTGGAGGCCACTGAAGACACAGAAAAAACTGATGGTAGAACAGAAGTGGGACTGATGATTTTTCTATAGCTTTAGTGACTTCTACCTCATGATAGCCCATAGTTGTTGAGATCATAGTTCTCAAACTTACTGATGAATTTCTGAAGGTAGCTGAACATGGCTATCACCAAAACAAATCAGGCAAGAGCCATATAAATTAGGTTCTGAGCTCTTATTGCCATATTCTGTCATTTCTTTACAAACAAGGGTTCACTAACTCGCAATGAAAGTAGGAGAAGTAAAGGAAGGATAAGCAGAGAAGACTGCTAATGGTTGCAGTTGATGGAGATCAACATAAGAAAGGCAGAAAGGAATTCTTTTGATGCTATCTGAAGTCAGAAAGGAGCTAAGCAGGAACTAAACTGGCTTCATGTAGAACATTTCTGCACATGGTGGAGAGAAACTGGTAGGATTCCCAAATAAAGTGCCACACTCTGCATTGCAACATAATAACATCCAGTTTTTAAAAAAATAAAAATAATGTTAAGAAACCAAATTAAAACCAGGAGAAGCAGGTAGCTTGGTGGGTACCAACAGAAGGGTAATTTTGGGTCAGCAAATTCTTTCTAAAATGAAGAAGATGAGTAATAATATCTCCAGAGTGTTATGTCTGTATATAATTTGAAGAATGATGAATTGTAGAACTCTTGGATACAAGGGAATAGCTGGGGCAAGGAATTTAGCAATTTTCAAGGTGAGGTTAGCTATCAATGTTTAGACCTAGATAGATAGCTATATAGATTGATATTGCTGGTGCCTTATGCCAAACTCCATTTCCTTCCTCACATTTCTATGGCTAGCTCTGGCCCTACAACAACATTTTATGATTGGTGAACATTGGTCATTTTTAGTTTTCTTGAGTGGGAGCCAGTTATTGGTTTATCCAGAAGACTCCTGCAAGTCCCTTGGACTGCAAGACGATCAAACCGGTCAGTCCTAGAGGAGATCAACCCTGACTGCTCTTTAGAAGGCCAGATCCTGAAGATGAAACTCAAATACTTTGGCCACCTAATGAGAAGGAAGGACTCACAGGAGAAGAGCCTAATGCTGGGAACAATAGATGGCAAAAGAAGAAGGGGCCGGCAGAGAATGAGGTGGCTAGATGGAGTCACTGAGGCAGTGGGTGTGAGCTTAAGTGGACTCCGGGGGATGGTGGAGGACAGGAAGGCCTGGAGGAATGTTGTCCATGGGGTCGCGATGGGTCAGACATGACTTTGCAACTAACAACAACACACACAAAAAGGTACGTGCTGCGCACAAGCAAAAGAAACTGCCGCACCAACTCCAAATTTCACCAGCCACCACTGGCCAGAGGTTTAGAAATAGCCTGCTAGGCTGCATTATCTTGCTGGTTTGTAACTGTGTTAATTATCTAGTAATTCCACTCCAACATCATTTGATCACATTCCTAATCCTGTTCTGGAGTTTGTTATTTCAGTCGGAGGCCTGGGCATCGTCACAGAGCTTGGACAGATCTTTGGCCTGGCCTGAGAATTTTTGGAGCAGGGAGGGGCGAAGCTTTCCACAGCTGGCTGCGGTGGACAAATAACCATTTGGGCTGTGAAAGTCCTGACCTTCCTGCCCCGCGACTTACATTGTACACAGCTTGCTTCTCTCGGTCCAGCCTCATTGCTGTCTGAATGAGGCCGCTGGTGGGGGCAATGGTGAAATATTCCCAGTCTTTGTTTCCTGCACCAGTTTTGAGTAAGGTGTACTGCACAGCTCCATTGAGGCCTTCGTCCTTGTCTGTTGCATAGACTTCATACACATTGGATCGTAGAGGGATTTCCTGTTTGCAAACATAAACCCAGATCAGCGCAGGAGGAGAACAAAGGGTTAGGAATATCTCTCTGTAGGCGTAGATGGAAAAATCGCATGTCTCGTGAACCACAAACACCTGACATTGGAACACACACATTCTTGTTCCTTCATTAAAAGCCACTGAGAACGTTGGCAGCCAATGCCTCCTAAGTGCCAGTAAACTTCTGGACACAGAATTTCATGTGCAGGAGCATCATGTTCTAGGGAGAAGTTTAGATTCCTCAATGCTTGCAAACTATTTTTCCCATTAGTGGGAATGGAAATGCATAGAAACATGTTGGTCTTCTGAAGTTCTGAGAAGTTGCCGCAATGCAGATTCTTGAGTTTCAGGCTCAGCAGTTGCATTGCTACACAAGCACCCCATTTCTACAGGGAGAGAGAGCAGCTGAAATTAATGCTGTCAACCAGCCCCGCAGCAACTGCAGATGCATCGTAAATCAAACTGAACAAACTGAAATCTTCATTCTAGCCCAGGCATCTTTGATATTTGTATGCATTGCTGCCCCCTGATGGACTGATCCATCATTCCGGTTCCAGTCATTATGTTTTGCCTGCAAGAGAAGCAGGATTTAGAGGCTTTTGACAAGGGAGCTGGACCTTTCTCCACATCTCAATTATATCAAACATGAGTGGAGGGTTATTAATGAGGGTGCCGGCCCCCTATTACATCCCCACTGAAAAGAGGCTCTAGGACCATCCTACACTCCAGCACTTTCCCTCTCATCCACTTGAACTGCTCTGTTCGTCATGACTCCTACGCAGCCTCTGGCCTACACAGTGAAGAGGCAGCGTAGGGCAGGCATTTCAGAAGTGCTTGTCAGCAGAGTTCTGGAATTTTGGGCAGCCCACAGGCACCTGAGGTTCTGTTTTCTTTTTCAGGATGACGGGGCCAGGACTGCTCACTCCATGAGCAGCTCAGCTCTTTAAATATGGTTTTATGGGAGTCGTGGAATGGAAAACCACCACCATTCAGGGACACGTGGTCATCACTACTCACCACCAAATCTAGGAAATCAGGCGTTCTCCATGAAGCCTAAACACAGATTGCTGATAAGAGCTCTATAGGCTGACATGAGGGGTTAGAAGGAGCCTGCAAGATGATTTTGCCTGCAAAGCTGACTCTCCGAGGGCTGAGTGAACCAAAAAGCAGCTCCCCGTTTGTCCCTAAGTTGACCAGCTGCCCCCTCCACTTCCAGCCCTTCCATCATCTGTCAAGCTTGGTTTCCAAATGTAACTCAGAACCAGTTCCAATTCCATCCACTAGATTCAGATTGGTTGGCTAGGGAGAACTTTCGGTATCTGATTATGCAGCGCGATTAGTCAAGTAAAAGTAGCTTTTGACCAAGGTGAAGGAAAATTACTCTAGTTCTACCCTGTGAATAACCCTGCATAGACAGAAACTATCCATACACTTCTGGCTATGAAAGCAGGTAAGAAATCCACAGACCAACAAACAGCAAGAATCCAGTCGCACATACACTCGGGGAAGAAATCTGTCAGGCTAAACGACAGGGCCGTGTAACCCTTGGGAGGCTGGACGGTTTTATCAGATGCATGAGAAATGCCAGACAGGGCGTCACCTCTTTAATGTGCAAGATGGTGCCATTGGGAGGGCGGACAAATAGCGGTCGGTTGTCATTGATGTCAATAACGTCCACGTGAAGCATTGCAGTTCTCCAGAGTGGTGGCCTCCCTTTGTCAGTGGCCACCACGGTCAGGTTGAACCTCTCGTAAGACTGCAGTCGTCGGCGAGTTGTCATGAGCCCCGAGTCTTTATGGATTTTGAAGGCCTCTAAGGACAGAAGAGAGGCGTCTCACTGCACCATCACAAAAGCAATGTGGTAGTTTATGGTGTAGTATAAAAGAGAAACTGCCTGGCGGACTGGAGCAGAATGGTTGGATTTATATATTGACTGAGCACGTGATACATTCATTCATATTATATGATGAGCTCCAGAAACATTCATCGAACTCATATAAACTGGCTACGCAATTTTGTATAAAATAGCACTAGTCTGTGCTTTTGAAGGTTTCTGGGATTTCAACCAGTCTCCCTCTATATCAGTTTGCATACCTGTTGCTGATGGAGCTACATACCTACTCCAGGCCCTTCAATGCTGTATGTCACCACTCCGTTGTCTCCCTCATCAAGGTCCGTCGCAGTCACTGTGATCACGGAAGTCCCTGCGGGCTCATTTTCGTAGACGCTGGTGCTGTACAGTTTTTTGGCAAACTGGGGCCGGCAGTCATTGATATCCAAGACTGTGATCAACACCTGCGATCGAAACAAGCCATAAACGCAACTGTAGACAGAGACGGCCCTGTGGTGAATTTCCAGAGCCACTGGATCTGAGTAACGTTGGTGCAGGCAATGAGCTGACACAAACCTCTGACTGGAGCAGGTGCGTTTCGCCTGCACAAGGGGAGACCTTGGAATAGGACTGGCATGGTTTCCACCACTTCATAGATCTGACTCTAGGCTGAACTTCACGGATCTACCAATCATGCAAGAAACCTGAAACCAGGTGGGTGGGCAGTGCTCTCCTCTCCAGTACGGCTTCTGAGGCCTGTGTGCTTCCCCTACATACATGATCCTGCTTACTGTGTTCTCATGTTCCTGGAACTGCACAGGGAGCAGCCTTTGTAATGCTCCCATACATTAAACAAATGGACCTCAGAGAACTTCTCAGGGCCTTTTCACAATGCCATCATCCTCCAGAGCTTCCACTGTGTTTTCCAGCTTTTTTGGTGTAGTGCTAGCAGTATTGGTGGTTGTTTGAAAAGCAAGGAAAGTTTGGTACTAAATTCTAAACCTCAGCGTACTGGAAGAAAAACCTCCAGAGGAGTTGCAAATCCACTCTGGTGCAACTATATCATAGCACCTCCTTGTGGCTGGGTAATAACATGTATAGAAAGGCACAGAAATACACCCCTGGGTAAAAAAAAACATGTAAAGAACACATTTTTAATCTCACAATAACTATGGAAGAAAAAGCCTCAGTAAAGCAGTGGGTTAAACCTGTCATGCAGAAAAGTCCTTAGTTTCAGGGTGCTCTCAGATGGAGGGCTTCTATACTACCAGTCAAAAGCTTTGCGCAGCTATATTTTTATTCTTTAACCACCATTTGGTCCTAAGAAAAGGTGGAAGAAGGAATGAAAAGATACAGGGCGGCTACAAGAGGAAGGCAATGTTGTTGAGACACCCTGAAAAATGAGGTAGGGTGAGGGAGTGCTGTCCAGTTTGGTCTCTAATGCTTCCCAAAATATCTTGTTGTCTTCTTGAATTCACAGCCCACTTCCTTTCCTCTGCTGAAGCCTATGATTTTGCCCTTTCCTACCATGGATGTTGAAGCACCTGCAATTAACACTTCAGTCAGTGCTCCCTTATTCCACTTAGTCCACAATGCTATGTATGCTTAGACCACAAAATCCCCACAGTTCCCAGTACAGAGGATTTTTTCCTGTCTAAAGATGCACAAGACTCCACCCTTATTTTTTTTTCTTGTACTCACACTGCATCTTGCTTAGACGCATCGATTGGAAATAATGGATAGGACTGCAAACAGGCAGAACAAGTGACATTTTGGAAGGAGGTGGCTACCTTGTGCGTGACTGGAAACAGTTATTAAAATTTCCATATTCCATTTTGGTTACCTGCACAGAATTCTCTCGGCGGTTACTAGAAATGTCCTCTGGATTGTCCCTGGCTACAGCTGTCAGTGTATAATGATCTTTCTTTTCCCGGTCCAGGGTTGATAGAATGTAGATATCTCCCTGGAACATACAAAGATCTTTAGAAAGTTATTGGATGCATTCAATATGGCATCTCTGTGGAAGAAGTGAAATGAAGTACATTGGGAGTCAATTGTGTCTCTTTCCAACTACACAAGGCAAGTCTGGTCATTCTATAGTTCCTGTTTGGACATCAGAATGGCTTCAGTCAGCAAATGGTTCTTTTCCTACGAGGGAAGACTTTTGTAGTCACCAAGAGTACATCTGTGCTAGATCCTCTAAACTGTAATCCTGCTGTTGGAGTCAGGGCTTCCCCTATCAAGGACAGGTGGCAAAGACGTGCTCTACCCGGAAGCAGAAAAGGCAGGAGGCCCCAACCAAAGGCAAATGGTGAGGTTGATGCTGCAGCTGACAGCCTTCCATCGGAAGAGTAGCCTAGGCCTCCCAGCTGTTCCTCAGCTTCCCGGAGAGCAGGAGGCAGAGCTGGAGGGAATTCATCCCTTGGGAAGGAGGAGGATCAAGCATGACCATCAGAAGTCCAAACAGAAGGCGCACCATGGGGCCTCGCCTAAAAGCCACACGCTGACCTAGTTAGTCAGCTGTGCTGGTTTACAGCCAGCCATGAATTTTCCCAGACAGCAGCATTTCAGTCCAGCACTTCCCTTGATCTTTCAGACTGGACAGATTCCTTGTCCTTCGGCCATCCCCCTGGACCACTCTCTTGCCCTCCCTTCCTGATCCAGACACTCGGCACGACGGATTTTATGGCCTGACTTCTGGATTGGCTTTTCTTCCTTTGAAGATACTATAGCTTGGATTTGGCACTTGCTGATGCAGGAGCAAGAAAAAAAGGAAGGATTTGGGCAAAGTACAGCACAGTCTTGAAATACACAATATCATAGATGATCCTTGATCAGGTATCAGACTCCTTCAAATAATGATGTTCCCCTCAATTCATAGACAGCATCCAGTTAATGAAAAAGGCAATCCTTTCAAGCTGTTAAAACAGAGTATCCGAGAGATGATTCTGACTAAAGAGAAGACTAGTGTGGTGTTGGAAGAGTCACATTTTAGTCCTCACTTGGTCATAAGCATGCTAAATAAATGTGCCCGTCAGGGACTCTTGAGGCTTGCCTACTATAAGGGTTTGTTGTGATGGTAAAATGGAGAGGAGAATCATGTAAACTCCACTGGGGTTCTTGCAAGAGGAACAAAGGCAGGATAGAAAGGTAATAATGAGTAATAAACATTTTCTATCAGTGAGAAATACCTTATTTTTTCCTTCCATCAACATGTGTCCGTGAAGTAATATACATGGGAGGAAGGGCAGTGGGGGGAAGTGAATAACCATGAGCAGGATAGGACATTCCGGCATGTAAAAACCTGACATCCTTATATAACACTGCCATGTGCATTCATGCACAAGTAGTTATGCTGTGAATGATCAACATTACATTAGAATAGTCTCTTAATGATACTTAGCATTGACTGTTTTTGAGAGTTCAGTTTGTTCTATGATCTCCATTTTGCAGATTAAGGGGCCTTAGCTAAGAAAATAGTGGTTGGTCTAATGTCACCTAGTAAATTAAGGTGAGACTTGAACAAGGGTCTTCTAGCTCACTATTTTTAGTTACTAAATGTGTTAATTTATCCTGGGAATACAAGCGCTTTGGGCAAGAAATCAGAGTAGAGTTTATAGAGTTCACCAAGATCCCAGTCCCACTCTGCCACCCATCACCTGGCAGTTCATCATCGTCATCACTAATTTAATGTCTGTCTCTTTATAGATGCACTTCTCCCTGTTCCCCACCCACTCAGGAGATGGTCAGCATCTCCTAAGCAAATGAGAGAGTGGCTCTGGCGTGGTCTGACAGTTGTTGGGTGTCAAATATCATACAGCTTTCATACATGTATCTGAACAGATGCATCATACAAGTATGATAAAGATAACATTTGGCAGAAACTGGACAAACCCAAGGCCTGAATGTTGACTTAGCTTGTTACCGTGTTGGGGTTGATCCCAAACTTGCCCTCTCCATCTCCCAAGCTGTAACGGATTTGAGCAAAGCGTCCAGAATCAGCATCTGTGGCTCGGACCCTCAGGATGACTGTGCCTAATGGGACATCCTCAAAGACAGGTTTCTGGAAACACAGGAGGAAATAATTAACATCAGAAACAGATCAGCAATATCCTTTTCAAGAGGTGTCAGATCTCATTTGTACAGTCAGTTATGGTGCCAATTCATCACATAATATATTCACGGATGGAATATATATTCATCATCTGTCCTGATCTACAATTCATGCAACGTTTAGGACCGCTTCTAGAATGTATTACCATGAGGTGGTTGAATGGCTAAATTGCTCTAAAAAGGGTTGGGAAGACTTTTGGCAGACAGGCCTAGTACTGAGTGTTTCTGTGAGCCTCTGGCAGAAAGCGAGTCCAGGCGAGTCTGTGAAGCTGGTTTGTACACATACCACCCCTGTGCCTGCTCGGCAAGTGGAGTTTTGCTTCTGCACACGTAACTCACTGTGCAAAGAAGCTGCTAATGTTCCCAAGCATTCGCAGACTTGATCTTAGCTCGGCTTACTTCCTGGCCAGGGCCAAGCATGGGAAAGAAGTCTGGTGAGAGCAAGAGAGCTGGAGTCCAGCCTGATCTTCTTATCCTGAGACAGGCCCACCAATGACTCAGCTGCTCAAGTGAAACAGAATGTTCAGAGGCACTATGATTTTGAGTGCAAGATGGAGGAGGAAGGCAACAGGAACTAGGCATCACTGTCATGTTCTATTGGTTAGGTTCCTGGAGACATTTCCTGTGCAAAGGTAGATTCCAGGATAGATGAATAGTTGGTATGATCCAACGAGATGGTTCTTCTGTGCTTGCATGTAGGGTTGGGAATAATCCTATTGGAATCCGTCCCTCCAAGCAGCCGTGGTCTTCTCTTGTGCTCAGCCTGGTTGTCCAAAGTAAACTGAGCTGACAGGAAGTCCATGCATGCTTGTGCAATCTGGCAACCTTCTTCCATGTCTGGTGTGGAAGGACACACTGCCTGCACAACGGACATGCGGGTTTGCGTTCCTGGCAAGCTCGCTGTGACCAGCCTTCTTCGGCATCAGCTGCAGTCACTCAAACACCAGCTGCTCCTGGTGCAAGAGATGGGTGCCGCTGGCAGTTGTTGGGAGCTGCTTTCCTGGTGAGCCCCTTGCAACCTGCCCAGTTGGGTGTCAGTTGCAGTCCTCAAATGGTTGCTGCTCTGGCACTGACTGAGCAGCGCATGAGACTCAGTTCCTGATGAGCACTTTGCGAGACCTGGGCGAGCCCTTCAGGAACTCCTGAACTGCTGCAAAGTGGACTGGAGTCCAGGGAGCCAACCCCAGGGAATCCAGTGAATTCCCAGCTCCATATGGATTCCTTACACATCCCTACTTACACTATTATAAAAGAACCACATAGCCAGTTTTCATATGAGAGTTTCAATTATTCTATGATAGAATATAAGTCACTATCAATCTGTGTCCCATTTCCCATATTTTGTAAGTATTACTTTGTCTGAATAGAAACAGTTTTCTTCCAGAATGTATCAGAACAGTAGACTGATTCCAGTCCTCTTTGTTTTCAGACAATTGTTGTTCCCTTCGTGACACCTCCAACCACAGCTAAACAAATACTAATCAACAAATTGTTTCAGACACTTGAGTATTGAACAGTAGAAGAAATGGTGTGGTCTGGTGTAGCTTAGCATCATGTCCGCTCTCTTCCAAATCTGTCCCTATTCCCACTTTTCACCTTTCCACAAAGGTGTTTCAATTTACCTGGTAGGACGGCTGGCTGAAAATTGGGTTGTTGTCATTGATATCCACAATTTCTAGGTACACTGGAATCTCAGCTGATCTCCGGGGAGCCCCATTGTCTGATGCCCGGAGAGTAAAATTCAGCCACTGCACCTCTTCATAGTCCACTGTCCTGTTGGAAATGACCTTTCCTAAAAAAGAATAACTTGACTCAGGAAGATTTCCATCTTCTCTGTTCTTTCTGATAATTATTCCCCCACTTTCCTGCCATCCTCCAGTAAATCATTTTGAATGCACACAAAAGCTGGATGAGGGCCAATAAACTGAAGCTCAATCCAGACAAGACGGAGGTCCTGTTGCTGGGTGGCTCGGGCCTCGGGGACTTGGGCCTTGTCCTAAATGGGGCTGCACTCCCTCTGAGGGACAGGGTTCGCACCTTGGGAGTGCTCCTCGACCCTGAGCTGTCTCTAGAAGCTCAGGTGACGGCGGTGGCGAGGAGCGCCTTCCTTCAGCTTCGGCTGATACATCAGCTGCGTCCCTTCCTGGAGAACGACTGCCTGGCGACAGTGACACACATGCTGGTAACTTCCCGATTAGATTTCTGTAACGCGCTCTACGTGGGGCTACCCTTGAAGACGGTCCGGATACTTCAATTGGTGCAGAATAGAGCTGCCAGGTTGCTGACGGGGACTGGGTGTTGTTCTCATATAACCCCAGTTCTCTGTCAGCTCCACTGGCTCCTGATTGAAGTCCGGGCCCAATTCAAGGTGTTGGTTATGACCTATAAAGCCCTAAACGGCTTGGGACCTGGATATCTAAAGGAACTCTTGCGCCCATATGTCCTCCCGCCCCTTGAGATCAGCAACGGATGCCCTTCTCCGGGAACCCTCTGTGAATGATATTAGGAGGGTGAGTGCCTGGAGGAGGGCTTTCTCTGTGGTGGCGCCCCATCTATGGAATGCGCTCCCCAGAGAGGTCCGCCTGGCGCCGTCATTATTTGTTTTTCGGCGCCAGGCTAAGACCTTTTTATTTAAAACTTATTTTAATTGCTAAATTAGTATTTATTAGGATTTTAAATTTGCCAAGAATGCACCGGGGGGGGGTTTAAATGTTTTATTTTTTTTGTATTTTTTGTGAGCTGCCCTGAGGCTTTGTTGCGATGGGGGCGGCATAGAAATGTTTTAAATAAATAATAAATAAAAGGACATTGTACCTAATGCTGGCAAAACCAGACAGCTCTTTTGACTAATTTCAAAGCAATATTTGGGGCCATTACCAAAAAGAAACTTAGAAATTAATCTGCTGATTATTTAATGCTAACAAAGACTGGGACAAATGACATTAAGATGCCAGTTGAAGAACACCTCTATTTGGCTGGATGAAAGCGATGCTTTCAATAAACATTCCTGCATTACAAGCAAAAAGCACACGTCAAGTCTTTGTACTCTCTGTCTCACAAGAAACAAAGCTAATTGCTAGGTCTAAAAGCTGAAAATGGGTTTGTAATCTCACCAGGACAGGGGCTTGGCTTCTGGCTTCTGTAAAGCACCATTATAAAACACCAATTAGTGTAAAACACTAATTATAACAGCTCCCATTTATTAGGAAGACAATGAATGGTGTAGAGTTGTTGATCCAATTTGGGGACAGCAGACAACTCTGGGTTTGTCTGCCTGTTTGTTTATATCCACCGCCATGCTAACTAGCTCAGCCCTAATGGCCTGAGTAAGGCAGGAAAGTCTCCGTAAGAATCCACTGTTTTGGAATGGAAGGAAAATACAGTTGGGTTAGAGCAAAAAGTAGACTTGAATGGACCAGAGGATGGAGCTTTGATACTCAGAACTCTTCACCCTCCAGCCTGAGTACATTTCTTTCCTTGTTGTACTACTCCTACTACAACAGTTTATTACAGTCAGTGACCAGATTTTCCTTAAATAACAATTAAGAAAGTAAGACTATAAGTTAAAATATTCCAACTATTAAAAGGCAAAATAACAGTAAACACAGTAAATGCTAGCAAACTGATTAAAATTGCCTGTTACAATTTCTAATTAAAAAATCAAAACATTGCATAAAATATCTTTGTGGATCTTGCAGGCAGCTGTGAAAAACCTATCACAGCAAACTGTAAACTGGGCATTGGTGCCTATAAGAAGCTTTCTGGCAACCTCAGGATCAGATTTTCCTGGTCACCTTCTAAACAGATGGGAAATAAACTTGGCCCATATTTCTAGATAAAACTGGCAGTAAAAACTAACGTGTTCCATTGTTTCAAACTCTCTGGCACCACAAGGGTAAACCCTCTATGCCAATGGTGTCGTATAATATTTCCCCTTCTGCACGGGGAGTACTTGCCATCTTGCTGGAGAGAAGGCCCTCTGAAGAGTGGGAAACTCCAAGAGTGACACATAGGATGCTGTGGAAGCAATGATCTCTGGTGCCAGAAAATCTGGTACTCTCCCGATGTCACATTGCCGCTCAGTATCTAACACACTGTTCAGTAACTGCTTTGCCCGATCTACTCCCATCACTAAAAGAGTCCGTGGGGAGAGTCTTAATGCAGCGAGTTTTAGGGAGCACTGCAGATAGCCAGGACAATTGAGCACAGTCCTGAAGGATTAAAGAAGTGAGTCCTTGGGGACAATAGTTTACCCGGCGCCAGAACCTAATAGAGGAGAGGCTTACCCAGTGATGGCGTACCTTTGAGAAACCGAGAGCCCAAACTGCAACCCAAAACTCACTTATTTATCACAAAGTGCCAACACTACAGTAAAGCCTGAAAACTGAGGGCGAAATTTAACCCTAATATAGGGCGAAACTTCCACTGAAAAGAGGGCGATTTCAAAAAAGCAATCCTTGAGTAGCTTTTTTGTGCAAAGCTCAACATATCTGGCCATTCTAAACACATTCCAACCATCAAAACCATGCCAGGACACCACGTTTTCCTAACCTTAACCCTACCCTGGAGCACTCTGCTAACCCTAATATAGGGGGAAAATATCACTGAAAAAAGGGAGATTTTGTGAAAGCTGAGTAGCCTTTGCTGCTTTTCTAACCCCAACCCAGTGATGGTGAACCTTTTAGAGACCGAGTACCGAAACTGCATCCCAAAACCGACTTACTTATCACAACGTGCCAACAGTGTAATAAAACCTGAAAACTGAGGTTTTTGTTTTAGAAAAAACAACTGATAGTCAGTCTAAGCAAATACAAATACATCCTTGAAAGTGCACTGACTGGCCATGTGCAAGCTCAGATGAGTCTTGTCGAATGAGTTGCAGCTTGAGACGTCATCGCCTGGCGCCGCTGCTCCTTTCTGAGCATGCGCATGGCCCCTATGTGCGCTGTTATCCGATGCTCGGCTGCTGGGGCGATGCTGGGGCGACTTGGCTCACATGCCGAAAGAGAGGGCTGTGCATGCCCACTGTGGCACGTGGGCCATAGGTTTGCCACCACTGCCCTAGCCTCTGTTTTAATCAGTCCAGATTCTAGGCACATACCAGCATTAGAAACACAGCAGGGCATACAAAAATTGCCCTTATAAATTTTGACTTAACTTTTTCTAATGGGGCAAAACTAGAGGTTATTGGACCTAAGAGATTTCCATAGAGGAGTTGTGGTAATACTTTGGCCTGAAACCCTCCTTGTACTATGGATTTTTATCAGTGATGCTGGCTGCATGCACAAGAAGAGAATTAGCTGCTATTGGGAACCCAGAGGGCAATGGATTGATCTTTCCATATATAATCCTTTCTCACTGGTTGTCTAGGAGCACAAAAAGCTTATTTCTTTCAGCTGTATCAATTTACAGGTAAGAACAGGGAAGCCTTCCCGTTGCTCCACATACCTGCTGAAATGTCTTCAAGCTGGACATATCCCTCAGGTGAGAGGTTGAGTAGCTCATAAGTGATCTGCCCGTTTGCTCCTTTGTCTGGATCTACCGCTGACATGGATATCAAGGTGGTCCCTGGAGTGGCGCCTTCTAGGATCCTCTCTGTGACAAATGTGGCCCCGAAGGGACGGAACCGAGGCGTATTATCATTGACATCCAACACATTTACGGTCAGCTTTGCTGTGAGGGACAGAGGACAGGGGAAAGAAAGGGAAGGACAGGAACAGTTGGTACGAGGAATTTGACTACTAGGGCATTCTGGCACCTCTTGGATCACACCGCAGTGATCCAACAGTGCAATCCAGTTAATGTAATCTGAATGAAGAATTACCTTACCATTTGGCACACTGACTGAGCGGTCCACCACATCACTGGCATTATCATAGACAGAGATTGTGACTTCATAGGTGGCCACCATTTCTCTGTTTAGAGTGGACTTCACTTTCACAGCACCTGAAAATAGAAAAGGAAGGGGAGAAACTTCAAGTTACGTAGCACCATCAGAATATGTAGGAAGCAGCCTTTCTAGGCTGAGGAAGTACATTGACTCATCTTCCTTGATTCTTCTCTTCAGGAATTTTTTCCTAAAAGCAGAAGCCTATGCAAGTTTATACAGAAAAAAGGCCTAAAACTCCCAGCATGGCCCAATCCACATAGCTGTCTGGGGCATGCTGGGAGTTGTCGGCCTTTGCTCTGTTTAAACTTGCATAGAATTGTTCCCTATGTGTTTGCCAGCCAGCCCATCCTTTATAAATTCATTCCATCATAAATCATTCACTTTGATTCAATACATCCTGATTTTGTACCCCACCTCAAGGGTGAGCCACAAGTAGGTCAGAATCTATTGGTAGACCTCTGGGTGATCTATAGTAGATCAGCAAAGCTATTTGAAATTCTCATAGTATTGTTAAGTCTAAATTAAACAGTTAGAATTTCTGTTCTGTAGTCATTTAGATAAAGATTTGCATTTGTACTTGTAGGTCAGTCCAGTTGGTACAACTGGTTCTCCTACCTGAGCTACTGTTTTGTACTGGAGTTGGTAGACATTGGGGTTCTAGTACAATGTAAAGTAGAACCTACAAGCCTTTTCCTGACTGACATTGCATAAAGTTTCACCTTTTAAAATGTTGCTTTGTATTTCACAAAAAGATCTATTAAGGTCAGTGTTTCTATTTCTTCGGTATACCTGCATACTGACACTTTGGATCTTTTGTGGGAAGCATGACTGATTCTAAGCTGAATAGGTTCAGATGCTTGGCTAGAATATGCATTCATCTCTGTACCATCACCACCACCACCACCACCACCACCACCATTATATTTCTATACCTCCCATAGCCAAAGCTGCCTGGACAGTTCACAACATTTAAGTCACCCATCCAGATTTCAACCAGGCTCAATCCTGCTTAGCTTCCAAGATTAGGCAGGATTGGGCACTTCAGGCTATACGGAAGATATACTTCTATATGGAAGTACAGAAACTACTGAGAAATGGTAGTAAGGTCTACTAGCTAAGGACATCATTTCCAAATTATCTGATTCAGAGTTTAATTCTGTATGATTCTAATCTTTGGGTAGAAAGCTCTGAGACTGGAGCTCCCTGCCCATCCAAAAATCCTGCCAGCAAGAGCCACACAGGGCAGGTGGAACAATGGAGGTGAAAACACCTCCCATTCTACCTCAAAGAACATTTACAGTTAGAGAGACCAAAAGGCCTACCTACCTGTAACTTACTTCTTAGCGTGTGGGATGAGTGGTGGGGAGGCCCTTGGACTGAAGAGGTCCAGCCTTCTCCCATCCTCTCCACTCCCTGCACATCAGCCACCTTTCCACCTGCTCCAGCCCCTTCCAAGGTCAGTGTTGCAACCTCAGAAAGCCACCATGGAGCTTTCATTAACAGCTGGTGAAAGTGAGATGTGGGAAGAGAAGATCCATGATCAATTCTCCTCCTCTGTGCTCATAGATCTATCTATTGGCATTAAAAGAGGTGATCCACAGAATCCCATGGCAGCCTAGACACTATCTAGCGGTCAAAGGATTGCTCTACCTAGATGCAATCCTAACACAGTTACTACAGAGCAAGTCTAACTGAAAACAGTGGAACTAAGTAATAAGATTGCAATTTTAGTCTGTCTCTTGCGACAAAACTTTCAAGACCCAGTAACATGTACACTATGAAGTGAGCAAACCTGTTGTTCAAGCACTGTAAATTTATACAAACTTACTCAGGCTACATAGTCAGTAGATAAAATGCCGGGCTTGGCCTGTCCTAATCTCTACTCAACTCAATTTCACTGGGCAACTGACAAAACTACTTCACAGAATCATAGAACAGTAGAGTTGGAAGGGGCCAGAGGGTCCAAGCCCCTGCTCAGTGCAGGATTCCCAGTTAAACCATCCCTCTCAGGTGGCTGTCCAGCTGCATCCTGAATGCTTTAGGATCACAAATGACCACACTGATGTCATCTTGGATTACGTTGCACTCAGGACATGGCCTTGCCGCCCTCCCCTACATACCAGAACACAGGACAAATGGTCACTTACCCTAAAAATGCTTGCCCTCCCACTCCCTAGCAGCCTGATGTTTCTGAGGAGCTCTCAAGGTTCAGTCTGTGAAGGCTAGAGCACCATGCATGGAAGCTATGCGTTTCAGCAGCTGCCTGCCAGCAAGACACAAGCCAGCACTAAGCCAGGGGTGATGAGGATGGAGAAGGTGCTGACTGAGATGGAAAGGAGACATTGAACACGCACAGAGAAACACAGAAACCAAACCTGCAGGTCTGAGAGCCATAAGGAAAAAAGATCAGTCAGTTAGAGAAGGACCCAGCAAATGTGCACAAAGAGAAAGTCAAGGAGAGGAAGAAAGGGCAATGGTGAAGAAAGCAAGAGAAAGAGATAAACGTGAAAAGAGGAACAGACGTGAGAAAGAAAGTAGCAAAGATAAGAAAGCATCTTCCTCATAATATCTGACACTGTTAACATTTCCAGTCTCTTAAGTGCAAATGGATCCTCAACAACAAATGCTGATTTTTCTGGCTCCAACAGACTGGCAGCCGAACAGAGCACACTGAATAACTGAAGTGCTACTTTGGTCCAGTAATATTTTTGATAGTTAAAATGAAATAGAACACTTGTTTTCCTGCTTTCTACTGTTTTGACCCTTTGCTTTAGGAGCAGTACATGTTGATAACCTAAGGACTTTGGCCACTTCGAACCTTTATTCCCCCTCCATCCTTGTACCTGTTCTAAAATCCACTGCAAAAGTTCCCTGTTGGTTTGGCACAAGCGCGTCTGTGTCATCTTTGGCCAGGATTTCAATGATGTAGTACTCCAGCTGGGGACTGAGGTCTCTGTCTACAGCTGTCACCTCAGCGACCACTGTGCCTATGCTGGCTGATTCTGGCACGCTGACTGTCTGGACTGGGTTGACAAACTCTGGCTGAGAGTCATTGATGTCTTCTACAAGGATGCTCACAGTGGCTGTGCCAGAGAGGGGCGGTGTGCCTCGGTCTACCGCAACCACGATCAGCCGGTAGTTGTCCTTTTCTTCTCGGTCTATGGTGATGTTGGCCACACTGATCACCCCCGTATTAACGTTAATCAAAAACCTATCTTGAGCTCCACTTTCAATACGATAGCTCAGCTGCTGGTTGAGGCCACTGTCTGCATCAGTCGCCGTCACCTGAAGGACAGAAAAACCTAGGGAGAAACTGTGACATTAGAGGGCTTTTTCAAGCAAAAGAGCTGCCATTTTGAATTAATCCAACAGACATCTCAGCATTCTCTCCTGGAGTATGCTGGGGCTTACTGCAAAGAAGCCTGTGAAACCATTATCATTAATATAGCTGTGCACTGATGATACTACAACAAGACATTTCTCTTTCCCACCATGTGTGTATATATATATGGAGAGCATAAGGCCAATGGAGCTAAGTGAATCCTATTAGATTACTGTGGGACTACATGAGGGGTCATGAAGAACCAATGAAAGGTGGTATGTATGGCCTGTATGTGATGAAGGCACTTCCACGGACACATAAATATTGCACTCCTACAAGCACTTCTTTGAGAATAAGCTCCATTGGCTTCCCTAGGACTTACTGCTGAGTTGGCGGATACAGGATTGAAAGTGTGACGGACACTTTTTAAAAGCATTGATGGGAAAGCTGAAGTAGTGATTGCCAATTAAGCATATATTCATGAGATCATTAGCTCTTCTTTATTTGCCAGAAGAGACAGAATGAGAAAAACAATCCGTGCTTGCTAGTGAAATTTCTAGGCAATCCATGTACAGAAGTTTTTAAAATTCTCCTGGCAGTATGAAGGCCAATGGGAAGTCTGCACAGACTCAACATCCGACCTTTTTGTAAAAAATACAGCCCAGCATCAAATGAAACAGCAGCAACAACAACTGAGTTCAGCAACAATGAAAACATGGAATTAGCAAGCTCATTTGGAGACTTCTTTTTGTTAAGGGTATTAATCGGATTTAGATATACATTTCCTGACTGTGAAACCATAGTTTAACAGCCAGGAACAAATTCCCCTAATTTTTGCCCCCTCTAGCTTGGTGCTCCAAACCTGGTTAGCTTAAATTACTGTTCCATATTGTGTCCAAATGTCAGTTTACTAACCAGAATCTATTCTGGTTAGTAGTCACACTTCCCTGTTCTGGACATAATAGCAAACTGCAATTTAAGCTAACTTAGATCGGCGCACTGAAGACAAGAGGAGGCAAGAGAAGTAGTTAGTCCCAGTATTCATTCATGTCAGCTGGACTATTGTTTAGTAAGATGGAAATTGCATTTCTGAACCAAGCTATGCTTCATTTCAGATTTCGGCAATTAATCAGATCCTTCATTTTTTCCAAATAAATTATTTTTCTAAGGCAAACATGTTACTGTTGGGAACTGAAGGTTGCTTCAATAGCGTATTTTCAGAAAATGTGTTTTTCAGTGTGGTAAAAAAAAGAGTGACTTGAAATATGGTAAATGGGCCTCTTGCTGCCTTTGATTGCGTCCTCCTTTCCTGCACTTAATATTTTCAATTGTTTTGGTTCCTTGCTTTCCTCTTGTAGATTCCTGGGACCTGTCCTCATCTCAGCCCCAAAAGCCTCTTTGCAATTTGCCTTCACTCTGACCTGGAGAGCTGTTTTCCAGCAGTCGCTCAGTCAGCACTGCAGGGTGAAAGACTGGTCTGTTGTCATTGTCATCGAGAATGGCCACGGTGAGGCTGGCAGTGCTGTTCAACTTGCCAACATCGATTGCAACCAGCAGAAACTCCAAGACCGGATTCAAGAAGGCTTCTCTATCTATCTCCTGCCCCGGCTTCACCAGAATGTCACCTGGGGGTTATTAATAAGAATCCGTCAGAAGAGACAAGTTGACTATAGTCAAATATGGTCAAAGGCTTCCCAAGGTCTACCAAGCACGCCACCAAGTATAAACTGTACCTTGCCAAAACTCTGTGCTGGCAATCAATGTTAGCAACCCCTCAAAATTATATGTTGGCAACAAAGGTTGCAACTAAAGGGAAAAGATGGCTGGGGAACGCCTTACTTGGGGAATGCCATCTTAGTTGCACATTTTTGTCTTAGTGTGATGCATATACCTCATACATATGAAGATAAATGGATTCTATACACTGCACTTGCGATCACATGTGGGTGAATTACATTTTTATGTTTCAGACAAATCACTTTGCCAAGACATTCTGCCCAGCTCAAGTAGGCACTGTCGGACCTGTTGCTAGGGCTGGACCTATGGGAACCTTTTCTTGGATATATTCCACAGAGCTCTGCATGTCTATTGGTGCTAGTGGAGGTTTCCCCCCTCAACTCAGTTGCCATGTAAATGGCAATTTTCCAGCTGCGAAAGGAATGGTTAAGTCTCCTTTCTCCACATTCTCCTCCTCCCCACCAATCTTGTCCTGCATGGCAACTCAGAAAAAATATTCCATTGGTTTGGGATGATCGGGAGCAGGGTGCAGATTAATTTGAACAATGAATTATATTTGGGAGTATTTAGATGAGAAATTGTCTAGACTGCCTCCTGAAAATAAATAAATAAATAAATCCCCTTGTTACCAGATTTGTATGTAAAGAGAAGAATTAACATGTGCGGATTTAATCCAGGTTTGTGTTCTACAGGCTGGATCCTCCATCTTTTAAGCACCCGGGGTTAGACACAATGGGGAGAAGCTTCCAGCAAGTGGGAAGTGTGCAGAACCCATGAATGGGTTTTTGTTAGCCTTTTCAGCCCTCTGACGTTAGGTACAATCAAGTCACAGATATGGGATGTTCTCCCCCAGAAAAATCTCCCCACATGAAAATTATCATGTCAGGAGAAGGATTTGGTTAGCCTTCTTCCTAGTTTTTTGCATTCCATCTCTCCTCTCCACTGTACCTCATCCCTGCCATGTTACAAAATGATACAATTTGGCAACAGGCACAGTGACGTGGGACTTCAGGGCATCGATATGAACTCCATGTCAATGTGATATGGGCCGCATTAATTTTATGCTGTGTAAAAAGGAGCCATATTCCAGTGTAGCTGGCATTTCTTGCTACAGACACAAAGCTCCCTGACATAAGATTTTATACTCCTTATACTCAGAGTCAAAGTTTTAAAAATGAATAAAAAATAAGCTAAGAGACTCTCCATAGCAATTCTGCCATTTCCAGAGACCATCTTAACTTAGTGTCGTGCCCAGAAGTGCTGGTTCCTTCAGGATAAGAAAAAGGTAGGAGTGGTTGTTGCTACCATGTCCAAAGTTATTTTTATTAGACACAAGAAATTAAATGTATAATGATTATAATGCATTTTCTTTACCTATAAAGCTTCTCCAACTAGTAACACAACTAGCTATTAATGTGTCTGTTCCACAAAGTCACAAAGAGTTACTCTCTGGGTCACCTCCCAATCATCCTCTGGCTGAGATGGAAAAGTTCTTCTGTTCAGCCACAAAGAGCAGGTACTGCCCTTCAGTCCATCCAGTTCTTCGTGGCAGGACGCACTGGCTTATCCCAAGCTATCTGTTGGTCCGGTGGAATTGCCCGTTTCCAAAGTTTGCAACCTGCTGTTTCTGGCTGCTACTTCCTTTTCACTGTTTACTTCTTCCTCTTCTTCTTCAGTAGCCCCTTTTCTCCAACTGTTTTTCAACCAACCTTTCTTTAAACAGTTTCTCCTGAAAGCAGCTTTCAGCCTGCTTTTCCATTGGTCCCAGTGCCTCTTGGCCTGACTGGGGTGTTACACCTACTAACTAAAGCTGCCTGCTAACTAAAGGTGCATGGCTTTCTTACCTGTTCTGTTATCAATGATGAAGAGGTCTGTTGCTGTCCCGAGGAGCTGGTATGTCACCACTGCATTGATACCCTGGTCATTGTCCAAAGCTAGAATTGGCCCATTAAGGACTGTGACGTGAGTTCCTGAATCGAACATGGAGAGCTCAATAACAGGGAAAATATCAATAGGCTAGTTTCTCTTGTTCCTCCCTCCCTCCCCGCTCCAATGACAGAATGGTTAACAATGAAAAATGGATGGGTGAAACAGGGTGGAGTCCCGTGAGGCATGAGATAATAGAGGAGTGACTGGCAGAACCTTGGCAGACTGAATCAAGGTGCCCCCTGGGAGAAGACTTACAGCCCTGCTAAAACAAAACACACACTTTCATCAGGCATATTGAAATGCAAGGCCGATTCCTGGGAATTTCCCCTCCTTAGCTGGTTCCTGAATATCCACAGGATGAGGGAGTGTGGCACACAAGGACACTGTGGCTTACTGAAATATAAATATTTCGGAATTAAGCAAAAAGTACTTGGAGTTCCAGCCATGGTCATATGTGATTTTCCACTGGGGGCGGGGCACATAAATGTCCAATCACTCAGTGGAGGTATTCAGACTTCATTTCCAAACCATGGTTTGGACTAGGTTTGGGAATAAAACATTTGTTTGTATATTCCTCCTCTACCTTTCTTGATTTAGCAGAATATTACCTGGTTTCATCAAACCATGCCTGTTTCGCCCAAACCACCAAATAAGTTTCAGAAATCCTTTCACATCAAAATCACAAATCAAGATTTGCAACCCTTGTTCAGTGTAGAAGTATTGGAAAACTGTAGTCTGATCAAATCAGTAAGTATTCTATTAAGCTGAGTTTGTAAGAAGAGGGAGAACGCATGCTCCCAACCTTCCTCCAAACAAGATAAAAAAGTAAAAATAGGAATGCATTCAGTAGACTTTATGCAAAAGGAAGCTGCATTTGTACCAGTTCTGCTGATTCCATTCCACATGTGTTCATGCAATGGAGATTTAGTGCTTCTGAAAGCCATTGAAAACAAGAGAAACACTCATTTTTAGAACATGGTAAATTAGCAGAGCTTGTGCTGACCTGTCCCAATCCAGAAATGTATTTCTTTTTGTTCTAGAACTCTCTTTATGAAGTGTTACATTTCTACTGCGTTTCCACTGATGGCAAAGAGCACTTGAAGAAATGAATAAGTAGAGCGTAATAGAACTGACAGGGTACCTTGTTCTTTTGGATACTGCCTGCTATCTTAAGGGAGTGGAGAAAACAACCTGAATTCTGATATATACACCTGTTTGGTCTCAGCAAAAGGGAACACACACTATCACATCATCATCATCATCATCATCATCATCACTTTCATTATTAAAACAAAGGAATTAGAAGTATACAATTGTTTTCAAAAAAGACCGAACTGTTGCATACATAAAATCAATAAAGTTATTCTGCAGTTTTAAATCAGAAGAGAACTTTGGGCATTGCAGCAGTCACAGAAAACTAAGTAGTTGCATTAAACAATAGAGGAAGTATTTGAAAACATTTAACTGCTAAAAAAAATCTGGACATATTCCAGACAAATCCATTTTTAACATGGCTCATCAATTTTATTAAAGACATCTTCTGCTTTTCCTTCTAGGCCAAGGCTGGTTTGCTCATCTCCAATAATATCAGAGGGTTTTTTCCCATTTCCCTTCTCTCAGCTCTGCATCTGAAACAGTTCTTTTCTTGCTGAGAAAGCGATTGAGAAGGGAACTATTGGTTATTGTTACAAACCATATTTTAAAATATCTCTGTGCGGTTAATAGAGAGACTAGTGCTGGCCAAGTGGCATTGCAGTGGGTAAAAGATAACTACTTTCAGAAGCTGAGGAAGGGCCCTAAACCAGAACAACATAAGACAGGCTTCCTTTTCCCTGTGTTTGTTATACTAGTTTTAAGGGAGCCTTTTTTTTTTTTTTTTAAGGAAAAAGAAAAAGATGTTTCCATTAACAACAGGATTGCTGGGTTGGGCAAAGAAACCTTCTGCAACCACTGAGATTCCAATACTTTGGCAAAACACCCACCTGGCAGGGAGTTCTCCATCACTTCAGCATGGTAGGAACTCTGAGTAAAGAGGGGGCGGTTATCATTTTCATCCACTACTGAAATCACCAGCAAGTCGAAATCCTGAATGTGTGTAAACACAAAGGGAAATGGCAAAAACGAGTAAAAAAGAACCCGCGTTGCCACTTTCAGGAGCTTCTTCTCACGAGCATCATGGCTGAACACCCACTGATCTCCTCTGGTGTTTCCTTTTGGCTTAGATATACAACTCACCCAATCTAGAAAGTTTGGTGTGGATAACAGGAGCTTCCTTGTGCTACACTGGTTTAACCTTGAGCCCCAGAAGCATTCCAACTTCTAGGTCATGCAACACTTCTGAACAGGCGTTAAGATGTGTGCGTCTCTATGCTAATGCTGCTGTTTGACCCTCATAGGTATCAATTGATTCGCATGTCACGATAAGCCATGATTTTTTAAATTGTGGGTTATTTTAAATGAGGTTATGTGCTTATGCATGCTGGCCAATCACTCCCACTACCTGTGGGAGCAGCTAAATAAACTACATACTTTCCAGAGTTCATAAATCACACGTAACATTAAACAAAACACAGATACTTTGTTTCAGCCACTCACCTGGTTGTGGAAGCAATTGGGCAACATATGGCAGTGCGTTACCGCATTCCAAATGACCCCAAATTTAAAAGAGTTAAGGTTATTATAATGTGCAAGAAGGGCCATATAATACAAGGGGTCTTCAAAAAGTTTCTGCACTTTTACGTTTTATACATATGTATTTTTTGCTGATGACATTAAAAAGTTGGTACAATGCTGGGAAAATGCATCACAGAGGAAGCTGACTATGTAGAAAAGTGATGCAATTTGTTTTTGAAATTCTTAATAAATAGCTTACAAACGTGCAGAAACTTTTTGAAGACTCCTCGTATTGTTAGGATGATGCTTTTGGTGGAAATCAGAGAATGCAGTGAGACACATAATAGGTTTAAGCATTTGGGGGTTTTATAAATTAATCCAGCACTGAAAGAAAACAGGGAGCCTGCACAGACATGGAATAGTATAACAGAGCTTCTTCAGATATTTTTTGGAGACAATGATTCCATCCACTGCATCGTCACAAGTTGAGTTCAGACCACCTCAGTGTTAACTCAGTATTATTATCAAAACAATGGTCTCAGAAAGATTCCATTTTATTGTGTTTTTAGACCTATCTGTATTGCTAATAGCAGGTTTTTTCCTGCTAACTCATGTAGAATGAATCCAAAAGTTACAAGGAAAATTCACAGGATAATTGAGTGAGCTAGACTGAGGTAAACTGTGGGATAAATGAAGGACCTATAATGAACAGGAAAATGTGAATGAAGGGCTATAAAACTATTATAAACATTCTGTATTTGGCCTTAAATATCCTTGGCTTGGCTCCTGTGACACAGAGAGAAGTTTGGGCTTAAGTCATGCACCTTCATTTGTTTGTGAGAGCACTATTACATGAAATGCTTTTAATACATTCATTGCAGTGCTAAATTAGGAAAACGATGCTGTGCATAATTACCCGTCTTGCATTGCGTGCATTTTCTGGGTTGTCCTTCACCGTCACTGTCAGCCGGTATTCTGACACCCGCTCCCTATCCAGTGGGCGGTTTATGTACACAATGCCAGTCTGGTGAAGAGAAAGAGGAAAGACGGGAGGAACATCCACTGAATTCCCCTGCATGCTTGCTTCACAGTGTGAGATTTCTATGATGGGTAAACATTAAGAGTTTAAGACTGAGCCCTGAGGGTCAGATTGTATCCCTAAATCAGGAACCCTGTTCAGGCAGTGATCCTTCTGAGTAATGAACCAGGCTGGATAACCAGGGATCCTGCCCATATCCCAAATGACACAGAATGGTTGCAGATTGGCAAAATAAAATCAATGTTTATTTTTTAAATAAATATTTATTAAATATTTTTTAAAATATCAAAAATCTTGATAAACTTGAACACTGGGCCCAAAGCAACAGAATGAGAGTCAGTAAGGACAAGTGCTAAGTCCTCTACCTAGGAAAAAGAAACCAAATGCATCAACACAAGAGGGGGAATAAGTGGCTCAACAGAACTGAAAAAGAAAAATACCTATTCTTGCTGATGCCAGAGTGTAGGACATGAAATAATTAATTCAAGTTCTGACAACTCATATTCAGAATGGATAGCAGGAAAAGCTTCCTCACTTTCAGAGCAACATGACAGTGGAACCAGCTGCCTGGAGAGGTGGAGGGCTCTCCAACACTAGAGACATTAAAGAAGAAACTGGGCAGCCATCTGAGTGGGATGCTGTAAATTGGTGTCCTGCAACAGCAGGGGGTTGGACTCAATGGCCTTCATGGCCCCTTCCAACTCTACTGTTCTATGATTCTATGAAATAAGGTCTAATCATCTTGTCATTGTGGAACTAGTTCCAAAATAAGAGAGACACTAAATTGGGATCTTCCCGTTAGGCATAAAACGACTAGCTATAATAATGAGGAACCTGTCATCTTTGCTAAAATTCTGCATACGAATATATAGGATTAATATGGAGGTGTTGAAGTGGTAAGGGCTCTCTCTCTACCTGGAACAGCTTGCTGTCTTGCAGGTAAGGTCTTTTGTTGGCCCAATCCATACCACCAGGACAGTATGAAATTAGAGCAAAATTTGCACTCTTGTAATGTGGCTTGAGAGAAGCCTTATGTAGGAAAGCCACACTGAATGAAGCGGGCATAAAGCCAGCCAGTTCTTAGCTATGACTTGAGGAACTGTGTTCCGGGCATGAAATAAAAAAAGAAGCAGCAGCAAAACCAGATTTCAAAACTGCCATCACATTGAAGTTCAAGCTAGAAACAAATTTCCAGACACAATGGACTCCTTAGAAGACATAACAGACTCCAAGAAACTGCAGGTCTCCGGCTGTTTGCAGGAAACATTGTAATTAAAAGCAGTGTAATCAAATCAGGCTAAACCTTGCGCTAAATTAAAGGATAATTATACAATTCAAATCATGATGTAATGTGAATCCATGCTTTTATTTGCATGTAGTTCTGGGACCACAGAGATAAAGGGAAACACACTCTGGGCTCTGCCATGAGGCTGCAGGCCAAAGACAAGACAGAGGCCGCACCTTTTGCCTCCAAAAAAGAGCACCTTGTTTCCGCTTCCCTCCCCATTTCTTTTTCCCTTTGCATTTTGCTCACTGGATCGCTAATCTGTGGTTAGGGATTGATTATTTATTTATTTGGGATAGTTCCAGCCTGTCCAATCACTCTGCGTCTCTGGAGAGCTCATCCTTTATCAGAGAGAGAATGGTAAGTATAGCTACCCTTATACCTATGCGTATCTGCAGATGTTTATTATATTGATCTCCTGACCTTTCCCCCACAAATAATCCAGGGTAGTTTACATAATCCTCCTTTCTATTTTGCCATCAGAACAAGCATGTGAGGAAGGATAGGCTGAGAGTCAGCAACTGACCAAGGGTCACGCAATCAGCTTCAGAGACAAGTGGAGCCTAGAACCCAGATCTTCTAAGACCCAGACCAATGCTAAACACTATGCAAGCCTGCCCTGCTCTATGAGGCTCTGTGATGTTACGTGGAGAGCCCATGGGGTGCAGTGGTTAAGAGTGCAGGCCTGGGACTCCGGGGATCTGGGCTGTAACCCCCACTTGGCCATGCAGCCAACTGGGTGACTTTGGACCAGCCTCACACTCCCAGCCCAACCTGCCTCACAAGGTTGTTGTTAAGAGAAGATTGAGAGGAGGAGATTTATGTACTCTACCTCGAGTTTCTTGAAGGAAACAGGCCGGATAGAAATAAAATAAGTAAATATGCTAGTTATATAATTAATTTGTTCCATTTGGGTAGGATAGAAGTCCAAATACTCAAACAAATCAAGCCTCCACATTCAGTAGGACTAGGGAAGAAGTCTTGCCTGTAGTGATTGTGGCAGAAATGGCACGAGGGGAACAGGCTGGGGTACGGCACGGGGCACACCAGTGAGTCAAGCATTAGCATGCTGGAAGAAAGGCCTTGGGTTGCTTGCCCCTGGGGGAAATAGTCTACACAGGGCGGCAGCTGCTGTATTGTCCTGAGCTGACGCCCTTTGACAGTGCCACAACCTGGACGAGGCCAAGTGCAAGAAAACTCCCCAACAGCAAGCCTTGATCCTTCAAGGGGAGGGCAACCCTGACTAGGACTGGTTTGATGACCCTGGGCAGAATAGCTAGTGTCCCAGTTCAGAAAACTTCTTTCTCAACTGGTTTAAGATCTGGTTGACTTTCCCTCATCCGTTTCAGAACAGTAACAGAGCCCTCATCCAGGATACCCTCAGCTTCTTTGGGATTCAGAGGTGGACAACAGAGGTAAACAGAGGCCAGCAACCAGCAGACTGAAAACTGCAGTGCGAGGCTTAGGTGACTTCACCCAGCACTTCATACAGACGTAGAAAAGCAGAAAAGGTGAGACTGAAGCTGGATATACCCCACTGGTCAGAGGTCATAGAGGAGAACAGAAGCACCCAACACAACCTTCTGGAGTTGGCCATCTAGATGCGACTGACTCCCAAATCAAGCAATCAGTACAGGAAGATGTTACGAGCAATCCTGTCAAAAGTTGCTCAGATATCCAGCAGTATCCTGACAACTGCACTCACATCGTCCAGTCTCTGGTGACCATCACCCAAAAGAATTACAAAGGCCAATTCTGTCCCCAAAGCTGGCTTGAATCTAGATTGAAACTGATCCAAGTAATCAGTTTCATCCCAAGACTGTACAGCGCTCAAGAGCCACCCCCCTCCCAAGAACCATGCTTTAAAAAGGAAGTTAGAATGGCCTTTTAATGGAGTCTTTTGGATCATAAATGGTTGTTCCTCTTTTGACGTGGGTACAGTCACTATGACTATTATTTTAGATAGTTTCATTATTTAGTGGAAGAGGAGGCCATCCTTGGCTACTCCTTTAGCACGGGTGGCATGCCTGCATACCCCAGCTGCTGGGGAAATAGGCAGGCAGAGGTCTTGCACCCATCCAGCTGTGGGCAGCTGGATTGCCACTGTGTGTGTGGCGTGCTGGACTAGATGGATGCCTGGTCTGATCCAGCATGTTCTTATCATTTTTCCACTGCTGTTTCAGTTTTTTATAGATGACTTGCTCTAATTATTGTTGTCAAACTGTTTTTACAATAGTGTTTTAACTTATATTGTTCACCTCCTTGGGATCAATTAGAAGAAAGATATAATTGTTCTAACAGAATTACTGTGTGCGTAACTCTACTTCACATGACCATGAAGAGAGGCATCATGATTGTCCCAGACTGTGTGGGGTTGGAAGCCCTGTGTGCATCTTTGCAGGTGAAAAAGAAGCTTGCAGACTTACTGTGCCGTTGATGTAAAAAGCATTTTCTATGTTTCCTGCTGTGATGCTAAAGGTTAAGAGAGCATTCCTGCCGCTGTCTGCGTCGCTGGCAAAGATGCGAGTGACAAAGCTGGAGACGGGGGCATGCTCGCTGAGCGTGAGATTCATCGGCAGGTTCAAGAGAACAGGGTCATTATCGTTAATGTCGAGAACACGCACACCGACCATGACCTGAAACACAGAAGGCAGGAAGATGAGGAGCGTGGAAAACATGCCTGAGACCATTATGACAAAAACTGCTAAGCTGCCTGGTTTTTCAAAGGTTGTCTCATTCACTGTTCTTTTTCCTTTCCCATATTCTTCACAGAGAACAATTCAAGTTTTCCATCAAACATGTACAACTGAATTTCACGATGGCTCAGCACCTCATCTTTGTTCTCAGGCCCCTGAACCACGAAGACTTACGCTGGAGCTGAGAGGTGGCACGCCTCTGTCCCTGGCAGCAATGCTGAGGTTATAGAAAGGAATGTTCTCTCGGTCCAGTTCAGCATCCTTCCGCACGCGCAGTTCTCCTTCCACAGGTGAGATCACAAATTCCCCTGCAAGACAGGCACAGACATGCAGGAAGAGGGGGAACATGGAATATGGCATGGAGGGACATTTGCCAACCTTTGTTTGTTTGGGAATTTTAATCCCATCCAATTACGCTGCACATCTCTGGACGGCTAAAAGCACTTTGGAAGAAGCCCTGGAGAACTTCAGGTTCCCATCCCTTCTTTTCCAGGGGGATGCACACTGATGTAGAAGGACAAGAACATGCATTCGAAGAGGTTCAACTGTTCTCATCTAAATCAGGGGTGCAGAGCCTCTGAGAGCTGAATCCCATTTTGAAAAAGTTCTCTGGGCCCTGTTTCAGTGGTAGGCAGGCCCCAAATACTACTTCCTTTTAGTGTAAAGCTCTTACTGCCAGTAACTGAGCCTTCAGAGAGGCACTTCCACCTCTCAGAATCCGGGAAAACTGCAAAAAAGCCATCAAACCACCAAACAATGGGTGGTTGGGGGAGAGTGCCAGAGGGCCAGATTCCATCCCAGGGCATGAAGTTCTATACTTCTGCATTTCTACAGAGACATTGGTGATGCATTCTCTACCAATATGCCATGAAGCCACAAGATCCAAACAGAATCCAGATTGCTCATACTTGTACCAAGCTCACGTCAAAGCAACAAGGCATGCATGCTGTCAGGAGCTGGAGTTCTTCTTTTGCACTTTCAAAGCCACAGACCTTTCCTTGCAAAGCATTCTTTATTGACCAAAGCACACAGATACCCAGAAGGAATCTCTGAGCATCCACAGAGCAGTTTGATGTATCCAATCTAGCATTCACCTCCAGGGACTCTCCTTATGAACTTGCTTGGCCCCCATCCCCATCAGGGGCCTTCTGGCAGTTAGCATGCCTTCTCTCTGTGCACTCATCCTCTAATTGGGCTCTTGACCCCTCTGTTGGGGTCAGGAGCTGTGGCTCCCTTGTCTGAGAAGCTCCCTTGCTCCAAGTCCCTTCCTACTCCCTTCCTCGACATTTGGGTTTTCCCAGAGGCTGCCTGCCCACCTGGGGAGCCTGGCCTTGAGATAAGCACCTCTGCTTCTCTCATCTCAGAGTCTTGGGACAGCTCACATTCCTGGGCTCCCTCGTGCACCTCTTCCCCTTCTTCTGATCCTTCTGGAGAGCAGCCGGCAGCCCTGGAGAATGTGCGCCCAAAACAGCCCTCTTTTGCATTCCCAGCACACGGTGAGACTTGTTTTATCAGAGAAAAACTCTAATCCTCCCTAGGAGATTCCACATTCAGCAAATGATCTAGTCCTGCTTCTCCCATAGATTGGGGGGGGGGAGGTCAGATGATACCACCTTCCTCTTATAAGCTTCCCAGGTTTCCTCAGCACCTTTTCTGTCTCTTTCCCATCACAGGAAATCTATCAATGAAAAAAGACAGGAGAACTGCACAACACCCTCTAGTTCCTAGTGCTCGGAGCCCTCCGTGTGCAAGCAGCCCCCTCTCCTAAGAGAGAAAGGTGAATATCTCTTTGCACACATCCTTCACAAACTTTCACTGTACTCTCTCAAGTCGCTTTTAAAATAAGCTAAACTACACAATCCCATACAACTTTAGATGGTTGATGGAGGCATGCTGAGGGCTGCTTGGAGCCGGCTGGTGCCGGAGGTCAGACTAGATGGCCCGGGAGGCCCCTTCTGACTCGCTCTGTTTCTATGTTTCTCTGTCAAAACTTACATTGAATTGTACCTGGAGAAGCACAAAATGCCTTAGCTTCTCTTATCGTATCGTTTTCCCCCCACCCAGCACTCACACGGGCTCTAGAGGGCTTCTGATAATGCGTATCTGGGTGTGGCAAACCTTTGGCTGAAGCTTGTTCATGCTCTTGGCAAAACAAGAACTGAAAATGAAAGCACACTGCGTATTGACTAGTTATATGAAAACAAATATGAAAAACATCTCATGTTCTTTCTTGCCCCATCCTCTCCCCTTCTAATGATTTAAATCACCGTTTTAATCTCCTTGCTCTCAAAACATTCTCTTGCTGTTCTAAAGTGGTCACAATTGTGTCATCTCGTAATTATTTAATGATCTGAAAATCTAGACCAATTTGCTTTTTATAACATCTTGTTTTATTTCTTCCAGATATGTGTCGCACAGTGCAACTAAATGAAATGTTTCCAAAACATTGAGAGCCAGTGTGGCGTAGTGGTTAAGAGCATGGGACTGGGACTCAAATGACCTGGGTTCTAGTCCCCGCTCGGCCATGGAGCCAACTGGGTGACTTTGGGCCAGTCACAGACTCTCAGCCCAACCTACCTCACAGGGTGGTTGTTGTGGGGATAAGATGGAGGAGGAGAATGAAGTAAGCTGCCTTGAGTCCTTTGTAGGAAAAAGGCAGGATATAAATCGAAAAATAGATAAATAAATAAAATGAAAAAAAGAAAAGTTGCAGAAGGAGGCAGACACAAAAAGGGAGGAAAGCCCAAGGAGATGGTGGCCATTTCACAGGGGAAAGGTGTGACAAAGTGTTTTTTCTACAAAGTTTCTCTTTCTAACTTCCCCATCCAAACTGCTATTTACTCCTTTGGGGCAGCAGATAGACACCTATATGCTTTTCCTAGTGGGGCAAATAGATTCAGAAGATTGCACTTTAAATTGGGAAAATAGCACAACGGAAACGGCCCATCATTCATGCTAAGATGCTGACTGCTTTTGTAAAACAGAAAAGAAGAAAGAAAAATAATTAGGAAATCTGACATCCACCCCTTCATCTAGTTTGGCCCTTAGAGGACTGTAATATGGTTGACCTTCAGGAATCTGAGCTGGCTTTACACCTTACATTCATTTTGCGCCAAGGCCATGTTATCCTGAGATATTTTATTTACTTATTTATTTATTTAAAACTTTTGTATACTGTCTGCTACCAACTTTTCTCCCATCCAGGCGCTCACTAAATGTGTAAGTAAAGGGATCTTTCTATACCAGCACAGCACCAAACAATTTCAGCAAGATTCTAATTCCACTGAATTCTATTGTGTTTTAGTGGGACTTAAATCCCTTTTAAATCATTATCTTTTCCATGCCTTTGGAGCAGGGTGGGTATAACATGAAAATAAATAATAAAACATGAAAACTTTTGATTACAGTTTGATGAAGTTTTGAAAGGCTCGTGACACTCCAGAAATCCTGCAGAAGTCGCCTCTGATACATCGACTCTCAAAGAACACACCTAACCCTCCTGAAGTCCAGACAGAGGCTGGAAACATGTCCTTATGTTTGCTTGAAACATTGCTTGAAAAGAGGTGCCTTCCTCTCACACTGCAAAGCAGTTCTCAGTCCCTTTTAGCACATTTGATTTCCCTTTTTCATTTGTGGGATGAACCTGCAAAACCTCAAGCCATCTTATAGGAGAGCAAAGTACAACAATTTTGCAATGTTTCCTTTAATGGCGGATGCCGCTTGTAACAGGATTTCCTGATGTAGACACTCCAACTTCTGAGAAACAGGCCACTGAGAGATGTTTTTCAAATGGCCCATTCACAATCCTAAGACATTTATCTCTGTTTTTCCCCCACACCCTTTCCCTCTCCCCAAGTAATTTTCCTTCTGTGTGCCTGGCATTGTGATTTCAAAGTGAGTAGCTTGGCCTGCATGAGAGAGGTTGGGCTAATTGACATGGTCTAACTCTGCCCAGAAAGGCTGTCCAAATATTTATCCACACTCTTGGATCTTTCGCAAATCATCCTATTGCTTAACTTGATGCAAATTTTCTTGACATAAAGTTGGGGGAGGGACATCATTTTTCATTCACAGTTCTTAGAGCCAGTACTGAAAAGTATGCCCAATAATAATAATAATAATAATAATAATAATAATAATAATAATAATAATTCCTAACATTACACTGGAGGAGCAAACATCAGGGGGCAGCTGAGACATGTTATTGCTTGTTATAATTACTGTTCAACATTTCAGTGGCATTTCTGATGTGCAATGTGCTTACCTCAGGCTGTGAGGTATGGCACTAGGACATCCACTTTGCACATCCGTTCGATGTGCACTTGCCCAAGTCCATGCCAAGAATCGATGGTAAAAACAGAATAAGAACAGACATTCCTGGGATTTAAAGGAAGGCCCCAGAATTGAGAACATAAAAAGAAGAACCTTACTTGGTTTGAAGTTTTTACTTGGAATTAGACCAAGGAAAATGCTCTTATACCACATATAAGGAAACAGGTTTAGTAAGAACAGGTATTTATTTGGGGAAGTAGGGGAAGAGAAAGGAATATAGTACTAAGTCCTCGGTTCATACTACTCCCTGTGGGATGGCTGTTCCTTCCCAAAATCTGTGCATAAGATGAATACAATGCAT
This sequence comes from Varanus komodoensis, assembly GCF_004798865.1. Classification (NCBI taxonomy): domain Eukaryota; kingdom Metazoa; phylum Chordata; class Lepidosauria; order Squamata; family Varanidae; genus Varanus; species Varanus komodoensis. The sequence continues at coordinate 17,595,821 of NW_025335317.1, forward strand.
GCATTTTCTGGATGGATAAAGAACTGCAAACATAAGTCTACTCACCCCCTTTCTCTTTCCCTTCTGCCACTTACCAAGAGGATCCCCTCCAACGATGCTGTACTCTACTTGTCCACTGGGTCCTGAATCTCCATCATGGGCCAGGAAGGTCCACACCCTTGGACCTGGCTGTCCCTCCGTGATGTCAAAGGGCCCTTCATAAGAACGTGGGAATGTTGGCTGATTGTCATTGATGTCATTCAAGTTCACTAACACCTGAGAGGAGCACGAAAATGCACAGAAGAGCTCTAATGTTCTTAAAGCACAAGGCGGTCTCAAAGCAGTTTTGTCTGTATGAATGTTGATTTGGGGCAGGTAAAACACTGAGGAAATGGCGATAACCCTACTGCCAAGAAAATGGAGCCATCTTTCACACAACTCCCCAGAATGGTGTTGGAGTTGTTATTCATTTATCTTCTAAATCACCTTGGACTCCTTGCAAGAGGAAGAAACATAGGCAAGAAAGGGAATGCATTCATCACTATTCTAAGCAGTGATTTGTTTGCAGCAACTAGCGCAATGCTTCTCAATGTTCTTTGTGCAGAAACCGGTAAGCAGAGAGCCTTTGTGGCACACGAATACATTAATTAATAAAATATTTTTTATTCTCTCAGTATTTTAACAATTAATTGGTTTTATCCTGTTTTTATCCTGTTTTTACAGCTATTTTAGATGCAGTGTGCTGTCATTAGGGTTTTCTTCTTGGTTTCCTTTCTTGTAAGCCATCCAGAGACATTTTTTTAGTCATGGGCGGCATAGAAAAAATTTAAATAAAGAAATAAAATGGAGACAACCACTACATCATCCTTTTTCGACATAGTAGGATTTGGAAAAACCCAATTACTGAAACAGAACATTCTGCATTTCAGTGTGAATATGAGAGCAACATGCTCTGCTGTGGGAACTTGGTGGCCTGGATGGACAATTTTCACTCGAACACAAAAGCTTCCCTCACAACTTATTTTATCTAATCTTTGCAGAGTCTGAGATAAACTTCTGCACGTATGGCCAGACCCTCAGCTTCATGGTGCTGTGATCGCAGATTAAAGGGATGAACTGACATGAGATTGTAGAAGCCTGCACTACAGAATCAAAGAATGCACTGCAGAAAGCCAACTCTCCACCTCCACCTCCAAAATAACGGCCACGCCATTATCTTTAACAGCTGCCATATGGAGGCCCCTTTAAATTACTCACAGCCCTCACATGGAGAAGCAATTCCATGCATTCAGGAGCTGCCTTATGCTGAGTCAGACCACTGGTCCATTTAGTCCAGTACTGGCAACACAGACCGGCAACAGTTCTTCTCGGTTTTTTCCTGCCCTACCTGGATATGCCAGAGATCAATTTGTATGCTTATGACTCAGGAGTGCTTCTGCTGAGGTTACGTGCCATCGAGTTGCCTCCAGCGTACAGTGACCCTATGAATGAGTGCCTGCCAAAAGGTCCCCTGCTTCACAGCCCTGCCCAGCTCTTGCCAACTCAAGGCTGTGGCTTCCTTTATGGGATGGATCCTTCTCCTGGTTGATCTTCCTTTTCTTCTCCTGCCTTCAACCTTCCCTAGCATGCTTGTCTCCTCCAGGGAGTCTAGCCTTCTCTTTATGTGTCCAAAGGAGGACGACTTGAGTTTCCTGCAGGGAACGTTCTGGCTTCATTTCATCTAGGACCCACAGACTCATCCTTCGGTCAGTCCAAGGTACTTGCAAAGCTCTCCTCCGGCACCATATTTCGAGCACATCCATTTTATTCCAGTCAGTGTTCTTCATTGTCCAGATTTCACACCCAGACATTTTGACAAGCTTGTTTAATCCACTTCAGACCTAACATTCAGGTTATATTCAGCTTGAACCAAGAGAAAGAACTGTACTGGGGGAGGTGTGTTTTGAAGCAGGGCGGAACTCCCTCAGGAAATCACAGGCAAGCTAACATGTAAATTGTGAATCAGTCGCAGCCAGCAGAACAGGCACACTGGGCCACGCCCTCCACTTACGGGGGTCCAAGAGCACAATTTGGCCATTTTAGATTTGCTCCTGAATAAAAGAATGCAATTCAGGTTGATGCAAAAAAATAAGAACCTGTGTTCAAAATGCATGGAATTGCACGTGTAGCACAAATGTACATGCAACTACACACTAGGTGCATGCTACACACTAAAGGAAATTTTATTGTGTAAACATGATGGTAAGTAATAGCAATTACATTACTAAGTAAATAGTAATAGTAATGATATTAAGCAAGTAATAAGTTTACTTATTCCTAATAACGACGAATACAAAACAGGACAATCTCTGCAGCATCAAGGTGAATCATGTGTGCACCTTTTCAGAAAAGCACCAAATGTATGCCATCTTTCCAGGAACAGGACTTGTGCTGCTGCACGTGTGTATGGGGCCGACAGCGCAATGCTCCCAGTGCAATTCCACACGCTTCACTGATGCTTTCATCATTTTACTGACGCAAGCCTTTGCTGCTGGACATTTGCAGTGCTGTGGTGAAACGCAGGCAATTTTCATGGGGAAGTATTGCTGCTGTGAACAGCTGCCCCCTGGAACATTCTCAAATGTGTATATATTAAATATACCATAATGCATACTGGAGCAGAAATCATAGGCTCAAGCAGCGCTTACCGTTAAGATCAAACAAATTCCAAGAAGAAAAGGAAGGACCTGTCGCATGGTCCCACTTGATTAGCTTGGCAAAGGAAGGGTGTGGAGGAAAACCTTCAGGAAATAGGGGGGCTGTGCCTATGAACCCCCACCCTACAATCAATACAAGTAGCGGGCGCACACTTTTTTCATATTGCACTGATTTCCCCTCATCCTTGCCAAATCAAGATATATCCTGCAGACAAATCAGAGAGAAGCATGTTCTTCCTCTGGAAATGGGTCATGGAATTCCTTCCCTTCTTGAGAACCACTGATGCAGTCGCTATTCAGAATGGATTTACTTAATGCAGTGGCAGAGCCAGAACTTGGCTGTGCGCTCTTCAAGGAAAGCATCAATCTTGTTATCAGAAGCTTGTTTTAAAATACGGAGGGAACTGGCTGTAGCAACTAGCAAGTCAGGAGTGTGGCTGGAGGGGTGCTCGCTTATCCATGTTTCATGCTCTTTCCCAGAATAGACTCATACATACCGTTGTGGTAGAAGTGAGACGGCGGGAGGGTACTGGACACTGGTCTGTGGCAATGACGATCAGTGTGTAACGGCCATGGCTGATTTCATAGTCCAGCTCCTTCACTGTGCGGATCTGTCCCTGAAGCAAGAGACCCACAAATGTTCTTGCTCAACAATGGCTGAAATCATTCAATGAAATGCCAATGAATTGTGCAAAGGTAGTAGCGCGAAGTGGAACTGTGATGCGAGCGTGTACTCACTGTAGTGCCATTGATGTGAAAGGTGCCCATGATGTTTCCTTCGATGATGGCATATGTAACTGTGCCATTTGGACCTTCATCAAGGTCCACAGCATTGATGGTGATAAGGATGGCGTTGAGTGTGCCTGGGCCCTCATCCAGGGTGACTTCATACAGCTGCTGCCGGAATACTGGGGCATTGTCATTCTCATCTAGGATGGTTACATACACCGTAGTAGTGGCCTGCAAACAAACACGGATGCATTTATGATCATGCGAGGGGGGAAAAGAAAAAAGAATCAAGTACAAGTCAACCATTCAAGTCTTCACCCATGAACATGTAGTTCTATGGGGTAGCTTATGTTACTGTGCCATGCTGATAAGGTTAACATTGATGGATGAAAAAGAACAAGGGCAACACCAAACAAAGAAATGTGTGGTGTAAGCCTGCTTGGAATTTGTTTGTTGAAATACCAGAATCCTTCCCCATAATAACAAAGACATCCAGCTTTAAGGTTTTCCCATAAATAGTTGATGTCATCCAAGAGGCATGGTTATGGAACGGATTAATAAAAACACTTGCTCAGGAGTTTCAAGGAAGTAAACATGATTAGCCGCAGTCAACATTATGTTGGCAGCGCCACTGAAAAACATAACATATTTAAGATGATGTTTTAATGAAGCCAGTTTTTGTAAGATTGACTTATCTTCCGCAACATGAATGCAGTATTAAATGCTAATGGGCACAACATATGTTTCATTGCCTGCTTTCTGGTTCGGGGGAAGTGCCACCTACATGAAATAAAGGATAATGCAGAACTGTGGCACTCTGAAATATGACCCGTCCCTTATAACCCAAAGTATGTAGTGATTAACATGCCATCAGATAACTTCTTCCAGCAAATGTATCATAGGGTTAACATCTCCCATCCTCTCCCAGAGTGGCTAGTCATCCAAGAAAGTGTATGTATGTATGTATGTATTTAGACTTCTATGCCACTCTATTTGCCGAAGCCTTGGGGCGGCTCACATCCATAAATAAACTTCCTTAAAATAATATAAATTAACAGTATAAATTAAGTCGCCCTGGCCAAAGAATATAATGAATAAATACTATTAACAATTAAAATGACATTTGAATAAAAAGGTATTCGCCTGGGGCCGAAAAACAAATAATGATGGCGCCAGGTGCACCTCTCTGGGGAGCGCATTCCATAGATTGGGTGCTACCGCAGAGAAAGCCCTCCTCCGAGTACTCACCCTCCTAATTTCCTTCACGGAGGGTTCCCGGAGAAGGGCCTCTCCCGCAGACCTCAAGGGGCAGGCGGGCATATATGGAGATAAGCGCTCCTTCAGGGAACCAGGACCCAAGCCATTAAGGGCTTTATAGGTCATCACCAACACCTTGAATTGGGCCCGGACTTCAATGGGAAGCCAGTGAAGCTGACGGAGGACTGGAATCATGTGAACATAACGCCCCGTCAGCAGCCTGGCTCCTGACGCAACCCACACCTCCTGATGACCTCTCCCAGCGGTTTCATGTAGACGTTAAACAGCAAAGAGGACAAAATGGACCCCAGCGGTATGCCATGGCATAGCTGCCATGGTGCAGAGCCATAGTCCCCCAGCACCACCTTCTGGAATTGACCATTGAGATAGGAGCAGAACCACTGCAAAGCAGTGCCTCCGACCCCCAATCCCGCTAGCCTATCCAGAAGGATACCATGGTCGATGGTATCAAAAGCCGCTGAGAGGTCCAGAAGAACCAACAGGGACGCACTCCCCCTGTCCTTCTCCCTGCACAGGTCATCGTACAAGGTGACCAAGGCAGATTCAGTACCGTACCCGGGTCTGAAGCCGGACTGAAATGGGTCCAGATAATCAGTTTCATCCAAGAGTGCTTGGAGTTGTCTCACCACCACCTGCTCCAACACCTTGCCCAGAAAAGGGATGTTGGCCACTGGTCTATAATTAGTGGCCATCTCTGGATCCAGAGATGCTTTCTTCAGGACCGGTCGGACTACGGCCTCATTTAAAGGGGCAAGTACCCAACCCTCCCTCAGAGAAGTGTTAACCACTTCCAAGATCCAGATCCCAATCCCGTGCTTGGCGTTGTTTATTAACCAAGATGGGCAAGGGTCCAATAGGCAAGTGGTGGGACGTACTCGTCCAAGCTCCTTGTCCACATCATCAGGCCGCAATAACTGAAATTCATCCATTAATTTTGGACCAAGTGGCGACATTGGTATCTCCCCAAAAGCCTCTGAATCACTAGTAGAGTCTAGCTCATGACGAATCTGAGCGATTTTCTCCCTGAAATACTTGGCAAAGTCATCACAGCAGGCCTTCGAGGGTGGAACCAGATCTTTCTTAGGGCCAGGACAGACCAGGCCATGTACCACTCGAAAAAGCTCCATTGGACGGCATTTTGAGGAGGCAATGGAAACGGAAAAGAATTTCTTTTTCGCCGCCCTCACCACCACAGCACAGGCCCGATAATGGACTCTTAAGTGTGTTCAGTCAGATTCATCCCGTGATCTCCTCTACCTACGCTCTAGCCGTCTCCCAGCCTGCTTCATTGCCCGCAATTCAGGTGTATACCAAGGGGAGGAGTGGGCTCTGCCTGGTGGGAGAGGACGCTTGGGAGCGATCGTGTCAACAGCCCTAGTCATCTCCCCGTTCCATAGTTCAACCAGAGCCTCGACAGGAGCACCAGTCTTGTCAGCCGGAAACACCCCCAGGGCCTTCAGGAATCCGTCCGGATCCATCTGGCTCTGGGGACGGACCCACACAATCGGGTCCGCACCCTTACAGAGGGAGAGGCCGCTCTCGAGCCCAAACCTCACGAGGAAGTGATCTGACCATGACAGGGGTGTCAGACATAAAATCCTCACCCTCAGACCACCCTCTTCCTGCCCCGTCGAGAAAACCAGGTCCAGAGTGTGTCCACGTTCATGGGTCTAGTTGTTCTAGAATTCCTGTTCCTACGGCTCAACAGGGTTTTCTGATTTTCTTAGCCTTTGCAGGGGCAGGAGGGGCTGCCATGGGAGGGAATGTGTAAGGAAGCCACCTTTGGCCAGTGCAGCTGATGCAGTGTAAATTGGGATTGCATCAAGTGGCTTAAGGATAATAAAACAGGGCATCTGGGTGTTTAGTAGGTATTGAAGAAGAAATTGTGGCCTGGAACATTGTAATATGCTAAATCTGAGGTTGAGAAAATTCTCCCTTCTGTACAACTGTTCAAAGGGCAGCAACACTAACTTCTATTGCTACGTGAAGAAGACACTGAAAGGAACATCAGATGGCCCCTATTTCTGAGGGCACAGCCTGCATTTAACCAAGTGTTGGGCAAAACATACACTTTGCACACTACTACTTCGCAACAGAGTGTTTGGTGGAAAGTGGTATGAGAACACTGTGGTTCAACCTCCCAACTTTCATTTACTTCAGAACAACTGCTATCTAAAACTGATCAGAACGGTGATGTTTGGGAAGGGGAAGTTCAACCCACACTGGTTCCTCAGTCTACATGACTTCTGAAGATGTTGCGGCAGAAATGGGGAGTGAGGGTGATCTGATCTGGCTGTGAAATTGCCAGGGTTGATTTGGCTGGCTAGGTGGGTGTCCCCCTCACCGCTCCATGTGCGAGCTTGGTGGAAGAGGCCAGCCATCCAGATAGAAGGAATGTGTGATTCTTTGGCCAAGGCTGCATGACAGCTGCACTGCCCCGGGGTGGAAATGCACATAATGCCGGATGGAGCTGGTGGTTGCTACTGTTATCATTATTATTTTCCACTGTGGGGCAAGACAGCGGCTGCAGGGGTGGGGAGAACTGTGGACGGTCAGCTCAAGGAAACGTTAAACATTCCTTCTCCCAGTGCTGTTGTCCTGAGTAAATTCAGAGAACCTGAATTAGACTGAAGTATAACCTTTATACTTTTCAGTCTAATACTTTAGAGTATTCTTTAGACTGAATACTCTAAAGAACACAAGTACTTTTTCAGGTCAAGCACTGGCATAGACGGCAACCAGCCAGCCTCTCTTCTCTCCCAAGAGAACAGAGGACAGGCTCAGCACATCAACATTTGGCTGCAATCTTCAAATTTTAGATGTCTATGGAATAGTTTGAACACCAGGCCCAAAAGCCCTGTGGAGGCACCAGGTTAACTTGCCTGAACTATTTCACTGGGCAGCCATTCTGTTTCTGCAACACTCCCTAAACAAAGTCTCTGGAAATTGTATAATGAAGTAAGTGGCACAGCAGTTATGAAACATCCTGTGGTTGCAGTGCTATCTGATCACACAAAAGACATCCTTGCATGCATGCCTCTAGCAAGCTTCTCCTCCTAGTTTCACATGTGAGCACACGATACCTCCTTTCTCTTGTTGTCTTTGTTTTGGTCCTCATTCCGTTGCATTCAAGGATGAAATTACCTTAAGAAACACTCATTTATCTGGTTGTTTTAATATTGCTTTGTTGGAATCAAGGGGCATTTTTTTCAACATGGTCAAAAGAGGCAACTTCCTTGCCACCACACCTGGACGTGCTTGTGCAGCATCCCTGACAGAGGGCAGTAAATTTACTGTGATATGGCCACCTCCCTGTTCCTGTCACTCTAACCTGTGGAATGTACAGGAACTCTTTTCCCAGCACCTGCCACTTCAGACAGACCAGAAATCGAAGTAAATCGTGCATATGGGTGTTATGTTCACATCATTTCTCAAGCACCAGGCACATAAAAGAAAGTTACTTCTCTATATCATCCTCCTATTAGTAACTAAAACCAAATAACTCATTTGATCCAGCTGGCTTTCCATTTTACCTGATGTAAACAATCTCATGAAGCTTTAAACTTGCATACTTTTGGAGAGGGAAAGAAGCAGTGGTTAAACAATGTATCTTTAGATCCTTGACTTAATGGTCTTCTGAGGGCAGGGGTCAATATTTCTTTCAAATATTTCTCTTTGTCTCCCAGCCACCATTCCATGGGTTACAGTGGTTCCAACATTCTTGATATGTTCAAACGATAAAAATGTTTGCCAACCCCAACAATGAAAATGATGATAGGAACATGTGTAGGGTTCTATTTTTAACTCACTTACATCAGAGCGCTATAATAACTACCAGAATATGGTAGGGTTTACTTCTGTTGCTGCTATCAACTGGCATTGTCTTGGTGGTTATTTAGGGGACTGTGGGCATTGGACTTTGGCCCCAAGGCCCATCCCTAGTTATTCCACTGGGTAGAGGGCAGCGGACTCAAGAAATTATTCACTTTTGGCCTGATCAGTGTTGAATAGAGGGGAACTAGTACTTCACGTGATTTGGAAGTGATAACTTCTATTAAGCCCAAAATAATTTGCCTTTTTTCGCAGCCAGTCACATTAGATTGTTGACTCATATTCAGCTTGTGAACTACAACTATTCCAAGACCCTTCTTGTATGTAAGGTAAGCCAACTTGTAATGATGTACTGTATTTTTCCATGTATAAGATGATACTTTTTCTTAAAAATATTTACCTAAAAATGGAGGGGCATCTGATAGATGGGGGGGCCAAGAGGAGAACGGCAGGTGTGCTTGGGTGGGGGGAGACTGGTGTGATCACGGGCTCACTTGGGGGGGTTGTGGGTGCGGTGCACTCAGGGAGAGGAGGCTGGTGTGATCGGGGGGAGAGGTGGGAGCAGGCATGAGCAGGGGGAGGCGGGCACAGGCGCGGGCACGAGGGGGGGCAGGCGCGATTGGGGGGAGGACTGGTGCGGGTGCACATGTGCGGGGAGGCGGTGCGTGCGCAGCAGCAGCTTGCTTGCTCAGAGATCAGGAAAAGTGGAGGGCATCCTATACATGGGGGCTTCTTATAGTCAGAAAAATACGGTATTTGGTTTCTTTTCTTAGGTGCAGAACTCTCCCCACTTTGCAAAAGTGCCATTGATAAACCTTGAGTATAGTTCTGTGGCCACTGTTTTGTTGTTCCACCCAGCCCACGTTTAGCTAGTTTTCTAACCAGAATATCCTGAGGCACTTTGTCAAAAGCTTTGCTGAAGTTCAGCTATCCTGGTATTTGGATGTGAAATGGGTATTACATACCTTTTTAATGAGGTGTGACAACATTCTTGTTAAATTCCTAAGAGCCTTTGCAACATGGACATACTCAATTAGAATATGATGATATGTTGAGGTTATCCTAGTGTTTTAAATAATGTTAAGAAGGTTGGTTATATATCAGCATTGAGGTTGGGTTTGCATGATTAGGGAAGGAAAAGAAGCCATTGTGGTGTCTTCCCGGATCCATACATGCCAGTCACATACCACCTCATTTCCATAATTACCTGCATCAGGTGTAGGTCACCATGTTGTTTGAATAAGGGAAGGTGAGTGGAGAGGATGGCTTTCAAGCCACCCCCAACCCAGTGGCCCAATGGATTGTTCTAGGGGTCTGGGGTAGTTTGGAGGCAATTCCTGCTCCCCACACTAGGTGTGCTTAACCCACACCTAGAGCAGTCAATTACGGAAATGAGGTTGCATGTGTGGGTCAGGAAAAAGCAGTCACCATTGCTTTTTTCCCCCTTTTCTGATCATGAAATTCTGGCCTTTATGTTAAACCAGACACTGAAAGCCAGTGTGGCATGTTGGTTAGAGTACTGGACTGATGAACTGAGTCTTGGCTTTGAAGCTCACTGGGTTATTTTGGGCTCTTTTGGGTTACCCTCAGCATAACCTACCCTGTTGTTGTGAAGAAGAGGACTATGTAAGCAGCAATGGGTTTATTACAGGAGGAAAAAAGGTGGGGCTGAAATGCAGTGTTTTTATAATAATCATTTTAATAGCTCTATGTGAACATACACATGCAGTATCACATGTCCCATTACTTGAAAATGATCACTATGGCGTAACTTTGGTGCTTTTTCTAACAAAAAATCCTGCATGACCACCAGTTATGTTGCTGCATTTATTCTGATCCATTTTTATTATAGTAATACTTACTGTGGTTGTTAGCAGTTATTATTTAACATGTACTATATGTGTATTTGCATGCACATATACTAAGGAAAACTGAAGACAGAAAAAGAGGGAGCTCAAGTATGAGATGGATCATTTCCATAAAAGAATCCACAGCCTTGCATTTACAAGAGGGTGGTCAAGGAGAGGACCTTTTGGAGTGTTGCCATAAATTGGAAATGGCTTGATGGCACACAACAACAACTAAAATATTCTATGCATGAAATTATATATGCATTTTAAAGACGTGTTCATAATTTAATAGCTGTTTTGAATTATACTCTTTCCTTAATAAACAACACAATGACCAAATTATGCTCTTGGAACTCTTGGATGGAGAACCAATTGTGTCTATTCAATTAACCATGACTGATTTATAACTTACTAATCTGGTTTGCCTGGAATTTCCTGAGGGACACCTCCCCATTTCAAAATGTCCAGCTTGCCCCTTCTTCTGGGGCAGAACGTTTCGCTGATGTAAGCTGAACGTACCCTGAAAGTTAAGTTAGAAATAGATCAAGCAGTCCTGCTTTGTAAGTGTACAGACACATGTCCGGCTGCAGGGTTCTTAGTGCCCTTGGGCTAAGCGGCCTCCTTGGGCTCCCTCCCTTACTGCGTCTACTTTCTCACCACCATTATCAGCAGCCACTGCTTGTGCCCCTCATCCTGTTCCTCATAATGACCACCCCTTGCATCTCTGATGGGCAGCGAGCCAGTGAGCAAGCAGCACAAGGTACCTTCGGTTCCTCCGCGGTCAAGGCCAGAGCAGGAAACAGGGGAACAAGCAGGTCGCCATGGTGAAGAGAAGCAATTTCAAGGGGCTCTTGCCAATGGCCCCTGCAGGGCTGTGGGGCCTTAGGAGGTGCCCAGCTATGCTCCCTGAGACACCAGTCCCAAAAGCATACAAATACGTTGTTTTACGGATAGAGCTCCATTGTTCCCAGGGGGTGGAAAGAAAATATGTCCCCACTTTAGCAGGACTTCTTGATTACCACAGTATCTGAAGATGAAAGGGCTTGCTGGTTGCCACAAAGCAGTTTTTTGCTTCTAGATTTCCTACTACACAGAAATACTTGCTTCCCCAATAAGAGTTACTAGGCTGTAGATACCCTCCAAGGGATATTCCAGGTGTCTTTTTTGTTACTTTTTCTGAATTTTCAGCTACCTTGGGAAGAAAAAGGAAAAGGAAAAAAGAGAGGCAAGTCTCAGACCTTTGGCCCATTAACCTGTGAAATTTGCATGGAGCTTCATACAGAAATATATGCAGACCTTATTTTATCTGAAAATTACTGATGCTGAAAGCATATTAGACAATGGTTGCAACAACATTAGGTGACTGATAAGCACTTGGTGATGTTTAAAATATTGTATTAGCCCTTAATCTTGCAATTCAAACTATTTAATAGTTTACATAACCTTAATCCAAATATGTTGGACTCGTATATTGAACTGGATTTAAATTTTAGCTGTCTTTGGTCCATCTTATCTAGCTGTAGACTTCTTTAATTTGCTTGTCAGTTCATCCGCCCTAAGATCTTGTAACTGCACGTCATCATGTGCGTATCTAAATGTGGAAATCCCTTGCTACAAAGCAACTGCACTACCATGCACCTCTCTCTACTTCCCACGTTGTTTCACAATTACTTAGAATCCTTCTTCATACATATGCCATATCCTAAGGCCCTCGCACTGCAACATTCCCCCAAAATGTTCTAGGACACATTTGGTGTGGTTAGGTAATGTTAGATTCTGGACTTAACTGTCTTACAGGCAGGGGCTGTTTAGATGGTAATGTGCATTGCTTCATTTTTATCATCATCATCATCATCTCTATACTACTTCACTGCTGAAGCTCTCTTGACTTTCAGATGTGGTCCATCACTGTTTGATAACGATGCTCTCTTAGGTTGTACCATTGGGGTATAAAGCCTATCCTTACCGGGGCAGTCAAAAGAATTATTGCATGCCACTGAAGGAACAGTTCAGCTGGGATGTCCGTAAGCCTCTGATCTCAGACACTTACAGACATCCTAGGCAGTGGGGAGGGAAGTGTCAAGGTCTCCTGCTCACTTCTGGTAAATCAGCTGGACAGCCATTTTCAGTTGGCTAGCTGCAAGCTTTGGAGGGGGAGAGGAGGCTGGAAGGCAATCAGGATATTTCGCCTCCTGTCAGCTCCAGCCTCTTACCCACCCTACCCTCTGAAGGAGGATGAAGGAAAGGTGATGCACCCCCTCTGCCCCTTCTCTGAGGGTGCTCTTACGTCCTCAAAGAAGCAGCCGGCGCAGTTCTTTCCATGCTGGCTACAGAAGAGGGTGGGGAGCAAGCTGAACATGGATCTTCAGCTCCAAGGTGGAGACTGTATTTCTTACTTTGGATCTGGGATCCAAATACTCCTCGAGATGGGGGTGGGGAAGACTAAGTCTTAGATGTAAGTGGTGTCAGAATCTCGGAATCTCAATTTGAGAAGAGGGAATAAAACTCAGGTTCGTGGGAAAGATCAAGTGTCCAGACCATCTGAGGCTTTATTGTATTACCCCAAGGTTCCCTCGGTACTCAGGATAATGCATGCATTACCGGGCAGGCAGAGGTGACCTCTGCTGCCAAGCTTCAACACATTGCAGGGTATTTTATAGGTACACAGGTACAGGGCAATTGACAGAATGCAGAGATTACAATAAGATTCTGAGGTCATCACATACAGAACAGATAAAGAAATGTCAATCACACAGTAACAATGAGATTACAATATTTCTAATTGCCTGTATTGACACTTTAGTTCTGTAGCTTGAACCCATCTCCAGGTCTGCTTAGACATGTAAATTCAAGCTACTGAAACTATGCATGAACTCAAGACTCTTATCTACTCTAGACATTCTGAATTGGCCAGGGCACATGAAGCCTCTATTTACAATGTAAATTTGGACTAAATGGCCTGTGTACTGTAGCTTACAGCTAAAGGTGAGAGAAAGGAGCGGGGAATGCCATTTTAAACAGTGACAGCTTGGTTTTGAAAAGGAAGACAGGATTTGATCCCACAATGCAAAAAGCACACAGAAGTAATGTTTTTCAGACAGGATTTATCCAAATTTTTCCAACAGTGGCCATAGAATTGCTCTGCCCAAGGACAAAACTGCACCGGGCACAGCTGTCACTTGTTCTTTCTTGATGCTTTTTTTAACACAGAGGTAACAAAGATGACTTTCAAAGTTGCTTATTTTCCATAAACTGCTGTGCAAAAACAGACTTCTAGAAGTTTTTGGCTTCCTTCTTATACATGATGTGCAAATATGTATTAGCCATTAGGTTTATATTCTCATTAATTTAGATTATATTGACACTTCATAGTATATCAGATAGTGCACCTGGAGTATATAAGGGGCTGCAATTTTTTAATTTGGTAAGCCAGTCGAGGCGTGTATGAACTTCTGCCCTCAAGACCTGTTCTGACAGCACCACTACCGAAAAGAGATTGGTGCAACTAGGGATGGACCTTGGCACCACAGCCCGGGTCCTGCAACCTGGGAGGGTACAACGGAAGGTACTGGAAGCAGCCCCCCTTGCAACTACGATGACACTTTGCTTTACCCTTAAAAAACTTTGCATGTGTTCAAAGTACTTTTTTAAAATCAGGTAAGCAGCTTTGCTGCTGGAACTGTTCTAACATATAAGTAAATAGAAGCCACGGTAAAGCACGGAATGACAAGGGCGGCGGGAAGGGGCAAAGAGAAATGTGTGCTTCTCAGCTTAAGAAACACCCACAGACATCTAAATGGGCCTCCCATAAACCCAGGATGAAAATCACTTAGACCACAATGCTAAGCACGCTTAGGCTGAAAAATGTACTGCAAGTCCCATTATTCCTCGCACAGTGGCAGGGCCTTCGGGCCTGCATTAGGATTGCGCTCTTAGCGGCAGGGCAGCTGGTGAGATATCCTCCAACTTGTTGAATCGCCAAACCTTTGCTAGCCAAAGGGCAACCGTCTCTGCGCCAAAGAGCTCTCTGCGCCCTCCTGCGCAGTATTAAGTGCGGAAGCGCGCAGAGGAAGGGAGAACCGGCGAGGTGAACCAGCGGCCGCCGTGCCCAGGTCAGCCGTCTCTTGGCGCGGCTCCAGCGTGCCCGCCCAGAGGCCCCTTCTCGCCTCTGACCTCCTGGGGGTGCTCGCCGCGCGCGCTGCCTGCCTGCCTGCCTGCCTGCCTCCCTCGCGGCGTGTTGCGGGGCGTGGGGGAAACAAATTTCCGGTTTTGCAACTCCTTTCGGCTCCTTCTGCACGCTCAGCTCAGGGTGTCTCCGGAGGAGACGCGCGGCGGAGAGCTCGGGCGTGCGGAGCAGCTTCCAGCCAAGCGGCTTGGAGAGGGGGAAGGAGGCAGGCAGGCAGGCAGGCAGGCAAACGGACAGAGATCTACGTTTGCCCTCGGAGACGGGATGGACCACCCCGGGCGGTGGTGGCTGCTGCTGCAACTCACGCTCACCGTGGCGCCCCGGGAAGGTAAGGGCGGGCTCGGGCTCGTCTTCGCGCTCGCCGCGGTCTGCCCCCCGGCCCTGGTCTTCCTTTTGTCTTGCGGCAGCAATGCAAAGGGGCTCGGGGTGGGAGGGGGCTGGCAAGCATTAGCTCTCAACCTGCTTCCCATCCCCGCCCCCTCTCCCCTGCTGCCTGCAGAGCGAGAGACTGGGGAGGAAAGGCACAAATGAAGGATGTTAACGTGCAGCGGGGCGAAGAAAGGTTTGGCTGAAGACCTGCTTTCCCGACGCGCTGCTTCCTCCCCGCTGCCCTCAGCCCCCGGTCCAACACTACTAACCAAATGGAAGCGACAGGAGCCCTGCCTTTTCCTAGGCACCCCTCCACGTTCGCCTGCACAAAGGGCAGGGTATTTCCCCGACATGTTTGCCCTCGAGCTTGTGGGGAGTGCTTCACTGGGACAGGTTAGGGGGCTGGTTTGAGTTCCGGAAGAAGCAGCTTTGCAGTTGCAGACAGTGCGAGTTGCCTGGCTGTGCTGTCACTCCTGTGCAACGTGCTGCGTATGTGTGTAGCAACGGTCTACTTGCTAAGGTCCGGGGTTGCACCCACACCTGGCTGTTTATCTGCTCTGTCGTGTCTCTGGTTGTAAAGCTGTGCATTTTTAAAAGAGGGATGGATGCTTGGCCCCAGCCTTGCAGGGTTGGCTGGAGGCCAAATCACAGCCTTCAGCTTATGTTCTTGTACCCTCAACTGACCTTGCTTGCAAGGCCAGTATTTTGTGTGTGGGGCTTTTTGGTGCTCATGTAGGGGGAAGTTTTGGGCTTTCTGTGTATGTATAACTTGGACGTGGGTAGTGTGCCAAGACAAGAGATCACTGCTGAGATCACTGAAAATTAAGTCAGTAATGCCCAGGAAATTGTGTTTTCAGGAGAGGATCTGCAAAGGTGCAGTGAAAACAGCAACTGAGCAAAAAGAGTATTTCAACTGTATTACAAAACTCATGTCCAGAGATGCAGTGTGTGTGTGTGTGTGTGTGTGTGTGTGTGTGTGTAAGAAATTTATTGCATTGCTCACCTTTTCTGGGGTGAGCCTACTTTGAACAGAGCTGTCTAGTCCAGGGGTGGATAACCATTTTCAGCCCATGGCTGAATGTCAGTCTGGGAAAGATCTTGGGAATCCGCAAGGTGGGTGAAGCAAAACTGTGGTGCATACCAATATGAGGCATACCCAGAAGCAAGCAAGGCACGGGCTGCATGTCTACTCAGAAGTAAGCAGTGCCGAATCACAACACAGCTTCCTCTCTGAGCCTGCTCCCTTTCATAGAAGGGAAGAGCTCTCATCTCCAGTCAGCTGCTGATT
Source organism: Varanus komodoensis (assembly GCF_004798865.1). Taxonomy (NCBI): domain Eukaryota; kingdom Metazoa; phylum Chordata; class Lepidosauria; order Squamata; family Varanidae; genus Varanus; species Varanus komodoensis. The sequence goes on from NW_025335317.1 coordinate 17,612,027, forward strand.
GGAAAAAAGAGCTTTCCCCTGTAGGCTTGGCAGGCTGGTTGGGCAACCCCATGGTCTGTGGGCAGGAGGTTCCCTGTACCTGTTCTAGTCCACTGAAGTGAGAGGAGAAACCCTTTCAGATATGGAAACTACTTCTATGAATGCTCAACAAATCTGTTTAAAGCAGAATAAAAGGAAATACTGGAGTCCACGAGACTCTATTTACCAGGCATTGTGTGAAAGAACGAGCGCTCTCTGGAGGACAGCTGGGCAAGTGGTGAGAAATGGAGCTGAGACCCTGGAGGACTAGGCTGAGAATCCATGAATGCCCTTTTTTCAACCACTGACATTTCTCTTAAGACACTTGGTGCCTCATAGGTGGGCCCACAGGTCTCATGCAGTTTAGAGAAGCAGCAGGAGCACAGATGGTTCAGAAAAAACAATTTCAGAGCCCAAAAGTAAGACAGGAATGATCCTCTCAGGATCAATTTTGAAGATGCCAGTTGCTTGTACAAAAAGGATTCACTGTTGAATTTGGCTTTTAGCCAAACTTTCCAAGCAGCAAGCTGTCTCTTAAGTTAACAGTTGCATATTTGACAATCATTACAGGCTGAAATATTAGATTGTACATTCTCTGAAATAACTGGTAGATTGCAAGTATATTCATTGGGTGGTCACAGTTTGGGAGGCTAAGTTGCCGGTGACCTTTTCTTGAGTCCCTGATGAGAAATAAATAAATAAATAAATAATAAACAATAAACCAAGCCTACTCCTTTTCTTAAGGGCCTTGGAACACAAGTGAACTTTGGTGGTTCTTCATGATAGGTCTCCAAATTTGTGTTTTAGAATCAGACCCCCTGGAGACCAGTGTAAACTGAACAGAGCGCAGTGTGATTGCAGGGATTGGATGAACACTGCATATATGTCCTTTTTGGAAAAATGCCAGGGCAGTGAGCCCCAAATGTGCCGTGCTGTCAAGCTAAGTAGTTCTTATATTACTAATGCACATCATCACCTCACTCTAATTAATTCTTTCAGGAACAGGAATTTCTTTATGCTTATGGAGCCCCCTTATCTGAAAGGGCTTTCACTTTACTGGCCTGGACAGTTCTAAATACACATGGGGATATTCATGTGGCTTCTATGTTTGACTGAATGGAATGCTTACAACTGCATGAGCTTTATTTTTGCTGCTGCAGATGTCTTGCTCCTGAACCTAACCCCCACCCCCAAAGTAAGTGCAAGTGACTAATGACTTCAGAGGGGCTTAAATACAAAGCCTTGTTTGCCTTGCACATTGGACTAATTGCTTTTTGAATATGGATTATTTACAAATCTGGTGGCTTTTTAAACATTAAAAGTATTTATGAAATCAGAGCATGGTCTTGGGCAAGTCACTGTTTCTTAGTTCCTTATCTGAAGACTATTTTTCACAAGGATGTTGCAAAAGCTCTGCTCCTTGACAGCTTCAGCCATCAGCCGGGGGACTAAGGGCCACTGGAAGGCTGCACTCCTATTTCTCAGGCACATCACCAAGCCTAGGGCGTCACCAGCCTGGCCCCTCCATCAACCAGATGCGTGTCCCCCTCCCTGTTGGAAAGAACACTTGAATTCCCCAACTACCTGTAGCTCTGGCACTGCAGAAGGAATGGCAGAGAATCCTCTGGCTCTCCAAACCAGCAAGAGTGTCATTCAAACAGCATCAGCAAAGCAAGATCAGCCTGGCCCAAACTGCATTTCAGTGCCTGCTTATTCTAGGACACTGCTTTGTCCTAGAATTGATCTTTGCCTTTCCTCTCCACTCTCCTTCCCTTTTAGGGCTTGTCATTTTAGCTTGTAAGCCAGGCTGGCAGAGGGAACCAGTCTTCTTGATTGATGTGAGAAGCTTCAGGAGAAACCAATTTTATGAAAAAATGTGATAAGAAGCAAATAAGTAAATAGTATAATTTTTTTACAAGCATCATAAACTGGCAAAATGTGTGGGTCTCTCTCACTTCGGTGATGCAAGGAGGGCAGGAAGCACTATGTAGTGGGACTGGAAGACCACTAGTGCCCTAGAAAAAAGGATGGGCTATTTATTTTTACCTGATTAAGAGAAGACAATCAATATGGCGCAAAGACAAGCATATTGCAGTTGATCTGAGCAGACATCCACCTTTCCCAGATGCTGCACAGTGACGGACGTGCATGTATGGCCCATTCTCCGTCCCCCAGAGAAAGCCAAGTGTCACAACACACACTGCCACACAGCCTGCTGCTGTATTTAGATAACTCAAAAACATGCTTGCAGGATATTAATCTGATAGCCATATTGGCTATCCTGTGTTGCTACTTTTGCTCATGGCTGTTTATTTTGTGCACCGCCTAGTTAAGCTTTTATCAGTGACATCACACATTTCTTCAAAACTCTTGAGAACTATGGCTTATGAGGAATGAGTGAGCATTCCTGCCAGATCACTGCATGCTGTCAGAGCATTCCTTCTTTATCCCTCCTGCAAGTGAAAAAAGCTAAAGTAATCAGGAACCTACTAGCAGAAGAAAGCTGAGTGTTCTGTCTGACCCAGATTCTGGCTTTTTCTCCTCTAACAGAATCCAAAACCCTCGCTCTAAACTAGCTTGTTAGAGGAGAGACAGGCCAGATTTGGACCTAACACTAAGCTTTCAATTGCTGGTAAGTTCCTGGTTATTTTAGCTGCTTTCAATTATGGGAGGAGCGATGTGGGAACAATCAGGCTGTGTGCAGAAACATGCTTGCATATTACGGACAAGCCAGAATTCTCATCAAATCCCCTAATATTAAGTTCCATTAAATATTTGCACCATCCTTGCCATGTTAGGTGCCTTTTGATCAGGGTGGATAAAAATCAGTGATTCTTTAAATTTTAATTTTTAAAACATTAACATGGATTGCTAAAATTTAAATTAGATTTTAAAAAAATACTTTATGAGGAACAACCTATCTAAAGATAGTTGTCTGTTTAAGAAACGTTATAGTCCAAAGGTTATTTGGACTGAAATAAGGTTCAGTTTTTAATTATGTAGCATGAGGCTGTATATTCATAAAATGTTTTAATTTTTTTGGTAAATAAAAAAAATCAATTATTCCATTCACAATGTCATGCTCTTCCAGAGGTTTCTGTAAGATTATTGGGCAGTTTTTTTTATCTAGAAGGTATTATTATGGATGATTGGCCTTGCAGTTCTCAGAACTGTGCATGTGTGTCTGCAGGGATCACATGCCTCTTCTTCATGTTATAAAATAAACATACAAAGTTGAGAAAAAGACCTTAATCCCATTGCTCCTTTGCAAATCTATGTACACAGAATCAACCCCTTAAGTGCTGAGTTTCAAAAAATCAATGAATAGAACAATATCGTTGGGAGTGGAATAGATCTGCACAAGAAGCTAAGTGTGAGGAGGGAGGGACAAGGCTTACAAATGAGAGTGAAACCTCCTGAGCAGAATACTCCACAAGTCTTCAGTTCTCTTTGTATATAGCCTGAGGTTTATCCTATTATTCTTTCCCTGGAGGAGGCAACCTATAATGGCAGCAGGCCATAATAGAGATGCAGTATGGAAATATTTTAATAATGTTCTTCTATCTACGGGTAAGGCAGGCATGTGTGCAAATTATGTTGAAAAGCATGATTTAAATCTAGTCTTACTGACTAATGATTTAAGTCAAATCCACCCATCCTACTTTTGATACAGTTAAGAGAAAGGAAGGTAGAAGGGAAGGTTTGACTAGAGGTATTCCAGAATTAGGTGGACTTCGAGGGATGATGGAGGACAGGAGAGCCTGGAGGAATGTTGTCCACGGGGTTGCGATGGGTTGGACACAACTTTGTGACTAACATAACATAATAATTCCAAAATTATGTGTACCTTCCATTTGTTGCCCAGTATGTGCTGAGTTAATGATTAGCTATTTTCAGTCTGGACTCTTAGATTCTCCCACTGCACCAATCAGTTCCTGCATAGCATCATCATTAAGTTAAAAAGAACCCATTTGGGGCTAAGAATAAAATTGGCCCAACCCAAAGGAAGCTGCTTACATAAACAGTTTCTTGCACGATTCAGCCCCCACACTTTTTGGAGCTCAGTGGCAAGTCCAGTGATCCATGACTTCATCCTATACTTGTTCCCTGCCCATTCATATTGTGGGCATCAGTGATTTAGAGGATCAGAATAGGTCTGTTATCTGCAGTCTTTTGCTTTGATTTTGCAAAAGATTAAAAAGGTATATACCCAGTCCCCTAGTTACAAACATCCAAGTTGAGAACAATCCCTACTTACAAAATGAGCAAACCTGAAAGTCCTGCCTTATCCTTAAGAGGCAAGTGGGTGCCCGTGGGTGGCAGGCAGCGAGTGCTGGGCAGCAGGGAAAGGAAGGAAGGAGGAAGGAAGGGACAAATAGGAAGGAGGGAAAAGGAAGGAGAAAGGAAAAAGTGGCAAGCAGTGATGTCAGAACTAGAAAGTGACTCCAGTAGTCACCCACCCAAGCAACACAATCAAATCCTGACTCTCCAGCACCAGGTCCATCCTCTCCAGCACCAGTCCCATCTCCATTATCATCCAGTTAAAAATGTTTTAATAAATAAATAAATAAATAAATAAATAATCTTTTTGCTGTTTTTTTCCTATTTTTTGATCTAAACTGGTTTAAGAACTGTTCTGTATACCTACACAGGTATATACAGATTCTCTCTCTCTTCTGTACCTGTAGTTACTTTATTCTTACTGTATTATTATTAAAATGCTGTATTGTGTTTTAAGATGTTTTAGTGTATATGAAAGTGTTTCGTAAGTGTTTTATATGCTTTTTCTGTACATGATCTGATGAATATACAAATTTGACTTAAAAGACAATCTCAGGAATGGAACTTGTTCTTCAACTGGGGATCAGGTGTATTTGTTTCCTGCACAACCAGTTTACTATCGAAGCATAAAGGATCTGGATGTTACAAGATGGGCATGTTAAGATAGCAACTTCATAACCTCTCAGTGTTTACATGAAGATCGTACTTTCTGTGCTGCAGAAACATCTAGCATGGACTGTCAGCATTTCAAAACACCTTGAGCTTTGGGGACGGATAGGAAAAGAGGAAGGTTGCTTCATTTGGGAAGTGCAAAACACCGTCTTAAAGACTAGCATGCTTATTGTGATTTGTCTTTTCATCGGCAGTGCAACTTCATCCTTTGCCACCTTTGATGCAACACTTAGGGGCAACCAAGGGTGCTTCCCAGGTGGGCATCTTTTAGTGCAGGGGCTCCAACTTGTCTGGAGCTGTGGGGCACATTTGCAAATTTGAAAGAGTTGCGTGGGCACCACCACAAACTGCTTAATCAGGGAATCAGTTTTTGTGTCTACTTGTGTCTGTGGGTTTGAGGCTGCATCATATTCAGCAAAAATGACTGCTTCCTGCAAAGTTTCTTCAATCGGGGACTGTCTAATTCAGCTAAGGGATGGCAGCGCAGTACAGGTCATGCTTCTTTTAAACATACATCTTAGCAGTGTCCAATAGTTGCCTCTTTTTTGGGGGGGGGGCATTCTTAGATATTTTACTAGAACGGCTTTTAATAATCGCTCATATTCATAATCTTTTAATTTACCTGCTTCGTGGAAGCTAACAAATGGTCAGTATAAATAGGTTTTCGGTGCCCTTTTGACAGCTAAAAGATTGATACGATAACATTGCAAGGATAACACCTCCTATAAAACAATGGAATAAGAACTTAACAGTGCTTTCAATATTCCAACAGGGTGGAATATAGTTGCCGGTTTCCATTGGGTTTGGATATGTGATCCACTTTTGTGGAAGCCTTTTGCTAGAAAGGTGTTGTGCATTTCATATAAACCCATGTGCATATATTAAAAGTGGAATTAAGAAACCAGATGTGCACTGGCCCCACACTGGGTATGTCTTCATTGGTGCCAGTGGGGATGCCTGGGGAGGCCCCATACTGCTAGTGCTACAACTCAAAAGATCTAAGGCAGCTATTCTGTTTTCCCCTCCTTAACAGAGGGGTCCGTGTGTGTATAACAGTGGTAGGAAAACATAGTAGGGGAACCAGTGTCAGATGACAATATCTGGGTAATTCCTCCCCCATAAATTTATGGAAATGACTCAGAGTGATTACACAATAAAAGCCTTGTCTGAAAGCAAGTGTATGTTGTGTATGTCTGTACTTCTATTGCAAAATTTGTAATTATTTTTATCTGTCAAGCCTTGGCAGGCAAGCACCCCTGATGTGGGTTTGTTTTTAGCTGGAAGCATTTTCAATGCCAGGAAGGCCATCTGGGATCACCCCAGCTGGGAATCTTCACTAAAAAAATAAGAAAGGGTACAGTGGGTGTCTAGAAGGAAAAAACAGTCTTCTGTCACAGGCTGTTTTTGGTTCTTTCTGTAGATATCCGCACAGGCATTCCACAGAGAGAGTATTCAAGTGGTCCAGGTGTGGAGACGCCTCTGTCCTCCTTGGATACTATAACTCAGGGTTGAGGCACAGTAGTACTTTTTCAGGGCAAAAGAGTGATTTCCTTGTGGCCAGCAAGACATAAAAGCCACAAGAGTGCTGAGGAGGGCACTTCTAGCGTAGTTTTCTCTCAGAGCCACCTGGAGTTTCCTTCAAAAGCAAGGTGGTGCTAATATCACCTGCCTGAACAGGTCTATAGAACAGAGTAAACTAGAATTAAGACATTTTGGGAGGTTTGGATTGTTGTCTCCTGAGGATATTCTGATGAAAAAGGGTACACAAATATTTTAAATCAGTCAAATTAGATTCATCTTTTTCAAAGGCTATAATCATATTTCTACTTAGCAACTGTGGAAAATTCCACCAGTTCTTGAGATAGGGATTATATTAGACTGTTAAAAAACTATACCTCTCATATTAAACAAAGGTATAGCCAAAATAAGATGTTGCTGTACATAATGAGAACTTCATGTGTTGTTAATATCAATAGGCTTTTCCTATTTAAGAAGCCAGCAAGGACTTAACCAATTGCTCCCCCCCCCCCCAATCAAAATTGTTGACAAAGGAAGCTGCACTTTAAAGAAATGGTGGTTGAGAAACTGATAAACCAAACTATTTTCTGCTAAATTAAAATTTAGGGATGTGGCGCAAGCTATACGAAATTCATTTGAATGCTCATTGTTTCAATGCAGGGCTTTGGGGCTACTAGATAGAACTCAGCTTTTTCTCACTGACCTGAGTGCAATTCATCCTAGCGGTCAACATCTAGGATTGCTCCCTGGCTGCTCTTTCTCTCCTCCCTCCACCTACTTGAAGCTGCAAGAATATTTACCAGTGGAGAGTTTTTAATCTGCATATATTCGAACATGAAAATACATAATAGTCTGTTCTGATTCCCTGAAAACATCAATGACCCTTGCAAACTATCATGCTATTATACCTTCATTGCTTGTAGTTCAGTTATGCTGGTTCTACAGGTGTGTTAGCCATGGGTCATGCCATCTTAATTCTGCAAATCAACATTTCATCTTAGTTGAAGAAATTCAAGCCATAGTACTTCCTATGACCCCTTTACATGTGAAAAACTCGGGCACCACTGCACAACAAAGAGCATTTACAAATCTCAGCCAGTGTGGTCAGACCAAATGGGATGAGGCCATCAACTACTCTATTATTTTTTTAATTTTTAAAGCTGGACAAGAACACCAGCAAGCAGGAATCTAGATGTGAATATTCTGAATTTGCACAACTGGAAATGGTCTATATTTTTTAAAATATTCTCCCACTAATCTGATATACTTCTTTTACTTTTCCTTCCTTGGGTCATGTCTAACTGATTGCACTGAGCTCAGCTTTGCATACATGAACTTTATACAAAATTTTAGCTCATGGAAGAAAAAGTATATTTTTCTATCATTGAACAACAGTTTTTCTGGATATTATTGTATGTGAAGGTAACTGCCCCCCTCCTCCCATAAAGATTTTGTGACTGTGCAGCTTTTGTATCCCTTGGTTTACTTTCTTGTAAAAGGGGAAAAGTAGTACTTCTCTTGGCATGACAAACCAGTTAGGTTGCATTCAATAAAAAAGACATTTTATAACATTACCCATTTTCTTCCTACACAGCACAGTCAACAACCTTAAAAATCACCACTCCTTACGCACTCTACATCTGCCCTGAAGGTCAAAGTGTCACCTTGACTTGTAAAGTCAGTGCATCTGAACACCATGGTCCCATTTACAGAATGTGGTACTTCAGCGACAAACGTGACCAGAGATGCTCTGAGAAGCAGCACATCCCCGGCAGTATGCATAAGGAGCCACATCATGAATCCGGGATGCACCACGGACCACCTGGTAGTAACAGCACTGCCAAGAAATATTTGCATGGGCAGCAAGCAAACCATCACGGACAGGCCTCTTCAAATCATCATGGGATATTCCATATTTCTATGGCAAACCTCACTCTACAGCACAGCGGGTTCTACTGCTGCTATGTGGCAGATGTGAGAAGGGAGCACGGCAAGGACCATGTCCAGCAACAGGCTCACAGTTCCATAGAACTTCGTGTACAGAAAGGCAGGTGAACTCTGTGTACAAGCCATCTGTTCATAAAATTATGCATCTTTTATATTCTTCTCATATTCTCTGAGAATTATGCAGGCAACCCTGGATAGAGTGCACTAGACTAAAGTTCACAGATGCAGACTACCACTTGGAAAAATAAAAAAAGGAAAATGTTTCAAATTAGTGGGGTGGCTGGTGTTTTGCAGCTGTGATGGTGAAAAGTGCTCCTCTCTCTTGTGGTTGTGTTGGGTTGTTAGTGAATTGGAGAAAGTGTTTGCCCATTCAGACTGAGAACAATGAAGAACCAGGAAACACTGCCCTCAATTCTAATTGACTTAATATAGTTGACTTAATATAATTGACTGGCATATAGTTAATTCAACTAGCTAGGGCCTATGTCATGACATACACATCGTTCCAGATTGGCTAATCAGTAGCAAATTACTGGGATTTTTTTTTTTTTTTTTTTGGCCACTGCTGCAGAAATCAGCAACTTGGTAGAAGTGCAACTTGCAAGGAAGTGGAACGGAAGGTGGGCCCAGCCATCCTAAGTTTGCCCACTCCAATAATATTCCATGGAAGTTGATGACTACATTCAATGCAGTAGTAGCAGACTGGGAAACCATTGCAGCAGTCTTGTATAACATGATTAAATTCCATGGTTGAAACCTGGTACCATAAAGGATACCATAAAGCATGAAAATTTGTCTGTATTTCTTCCTCTTTCTTTAAGAATTGGGATGCAGACTTTCTTTTGCACACTTACTTGGTAGATATTCCCATTAACATCAGTGTGAATTACTTTTAAGTAACTGTGCATAGGATCGTGGCATATCAGGCAGTGAATGAAGCCAAATCTAATAATCAAATCATCCTCAATCAGCCCATCTCTTTGGTCTCATCAGCCCATCTCCCTTTCCTCAGCTTTTCCCCAATCGCTATTTTGCTGCTTTCTCTGCTACTATATGGTGAATACTCAGTTGGGATGTGACCCAAATGGTTGTGGAAAAAAACTGCAGGGGGAGATGGGAAGAGTCTGCTCTGATCAGATCAGGATGGAAAATGGCAACTTTCTGTATTTTAATTACTGCAGTGGAAATCAGACATTTCCAGGGACACATTGTTGAATTATCCCTCTCCTCCACTCACCCCATTCCCATCTTTTGTGTATTTTCAGGGTACACTGCCTTCATAATAGGCAAAGAAATCATTTGTACAACTACTTGAACTATCATACTTTCCCTGGGGAACTGTCTAGGAAAATAAGGTGGAAAAATGTACTGTTACAGATAGAGCAAAATAAATCAAAATGGATTTCACCTTGTACCACTGGCCTTTTGCATTTGAGAACAGGAAGGTAAATTTCCTCTCAAAACAGAAATTAGAAAGCTCTGACACACCTATTTTGAATATTAAAAAATTGAAACAACAAGAACCCTAGGAAAAAAACCAAAACTTTATACACAGTTGGGCCTTTTTCACCAGAAAAAGTCACCTTAGGAGAGGGAAATGTTAGGTGGAGAAGTCACGGTGCTTAGCCCTTTTCCTGACAGCCCTGTTCCCCAAGAGGCTCTTCTCTTCATAAGCGTAAAATGTTTGTTTGGAATCTCTGAACTGGATAGGAAAGAACAGCTGTCTGTGTGTTCTTCAAAGTAAATGCCACTGTGCTTATTGGGGCTTACATCTAGTAAGTCAGCACAGGACTGCAGTGTGCCATTTGGATTAGCAGCAACAAGAAGGGGGGCTGGAGTCCTCATGTGCCTTGGAGAAACCTGGCTGGCACAGAACTAGGAAAGAGCAAGTGCTGGTATATCTACAGAGAAAACAACAGAATATTTCCTTCCCCTTCTTTCAATCATTTTAAATTTTAGAAATTTCCAGTACTTCGGGTTTGGCCTTTTTTGTAGGTACTGTGAATTGAGCAGGGTTTTTACATCTTGTTACTGAATGATACCTGAATGTCCAATAAACTGATGCTTTCTTTCTGTTTATTCACAGCAATAGGTACATTTCCAAACTGTACCTTACATCCTGCTGCCAGCACAGAGAGTGAAAGTAAGAATACTGTAATACATTCATAATGACTGTATTTTTTGAGGGACAATACATTCAAATAAAACTAATTTTCCATTTCCCACCCCACCCCCAGTAAATCTCATTATACATTCTATTATCAGTATTGTTGGGAGTTGGATTTCCCCTTATTTGTTTCAAGCAACAGACTATCTCTTTGCGAAATAGCTCTTCATTTCCAGTTCACAGCTAACAAACTACATCCACTGGAAGACCAGTGGCTGTGCATGAGGAAAGTGATTTGTTGAGCCCAAACTAGAAAGTACTTCCAGAAACCCTCCTGTCAGTAACTCTGGGTGGCCCCATCTGGAGAAGGGCTAGATCAGTGCAGGCCTTCTGATTGGGAAGCCCTTCTAACCCAATGCCTCATCATGCAGTCAAGGACCAGACTGGGCATGGGCTTGTCTTCCTCCTCTCCTTTGTGCTCTCCCTTCACTTCCAAAACCTGCCAGTTCCAGTCTGCCCGAGCACCTGGAGATGGCAGCCTTGAGAAAGCCTCATCATTTTCTGCCATCTCAATTCTCATACTCCTCGTTTCCCAGCCATCACAGTCTACATCGCAATCCTGACCCTGGAAAGTGCACCAAAAATAACCTTCTTGTCCGTTCCCAACTATTATCATTAATTTTACATTACATTTATACTACACTTTTTTTTCTCCTTGCAAGGACATCAAGTGGCTTACAATGGTCTTCTCTCCATTTTATCCTCACCACAAGAAACCTGTGAGGTAGTTTAGGCTGAGAGTGAGTGACTGGCCCAAAGTTACCCAGTGAGGGTTATATCCAAGTGGAGACTTTGAACTTAGTTCCTTCATGTCTCAGTCCGTCACTCTAACCATTACACCACTCTGGCTTTCTTCTAGTTGAATATTTGGAGAGTTAATGCTTTAAACATACTGTGGTAATTTTGTCTGGCACACTGAGGATGAAATCATTGAGCATCATGCCAACTTGAATGCAACTCATGGTATAATAGTTATGCACTGGCTAAGTTGTATGAGACCAGTTTCATTTTTTAGGCCTAAGGATGTGGACAAGAAGCTTGCCACCGTTGGGTCTGTAACTTCCTGTTCTCACTCTTGCCTACCTTGGCTTATTCAAGATAGCTGGAAAGGGTTGACTGAGTAGATTCAGGGGATGGTCAGTGCAACTTTGCACAGTGGAGTGGCATCTGCTGCTTACAGGAGGTAATGGAGGGTTCACTCATCAAAGAGCCTTCCCTGGACCCAGAATATTATACTAACTACCTTTTGGTCACTAATAGCCCTCCTTTGGACAGGTATAATGCTTCACCAATTGATTAATCAAATGTTTTGATTGTGTCACCTGTATGCTTACACTGGTTTCCGTTACACCTGGATGGACAACATGAACCCACTGAAAGACATCTGTAGAAAAGCAGATGTAACAGAAAAAGACTAGGTCGAACCCTTCCCACAGTTTCCCATTTTCCACATGTAGGAAATCTTTTTATGTATAGGAACAAACATACATGCATGGAACTCCCAACCTACACTCAGTCTAATACAGTTTTTTATTCTTGACTCAGCTGTTTATATAAAGCAAGCATGTAAGCATGCCCAGCTCTACATTCCACACAAATTTTGTAATGTTTTGGCACGTATTCTACCTACCAATTTGTCATCTCACATATTTCTTTGATTTGATCTACTAGCATCGTACATTTTTTTAAAATGTTAAAGACCAGTCAAAAACCAGAAAATCAAGAAGCTCCTCTACCATTGATTGGCTTGGCTAATTCTTTACTGGACATATATACTTGTTAGTTTGACCTCAATAATGTACCTGTTCTTCAAACAGAAGCAGCTGTTACCTGTGAAAGCTGCTTTTTCACTACATTTAGCTGCACTGAGTACATTCTACTTCCCTTCGCCCCACTCAGCCAGTTCATGTTATATAACATGTCTAATTTATAAACCCATTTAACCATTTCTACCTGTCTGTCTGTGATTTAGATACAATTTAATAACTGTAAATAGAAATATACTCCTGGTTTGATTTGCATCCAATTATCAGAATTGTATTTCACAGTGTTATTTGAATCTGCACAGCGGTAAAGTACAAGGCTGAAACACAGCTTGGCACACCAAGCTATACAGTGATAACACACCAGGAAGATGTGATCTAGCACGTGAAGCAAAGTGATTTGTGTGCTGCAAAATTTCATTAGCTTGTCCTGGATCTGAGCCAAAGGGCAATGAAACCAGTAATTGTCTTTTCATGGACTTCAGGACACTTTGGACAGAGTCCAATTTTTTGCTGCTCATGCATTTTCTTTTCTTCTTTAGGTACTAAACAAAAACTCCTCATTCCAGCATTTCCGAAGCTCAAGGAAATTTGGAATATTCTTCAGTCCATCACAGATTAGGGAGCAATTCTAACAGAGGGCATTCTAGGAGACAAGGGGTAGATTGGCTCTCCCTCCCTGCAGCTAAGTGAAGGATCCGCCCTGGCCCAGAACCCCTGCCACCCTTGCCTGCCCTTCAGTGGTGCGCAGAAGCAGCAGTAATGGCAGAAAGGGGTGTGCTGCGGTAGCGGAGCACAGCATGTCCCAGGAACAGGGCGTCCGAACTCCAGTCCCCACCTCCCCACCTGCCTTCTGCCCTTCTGGTACACATCCAGCCAGGCTTTGGATCAGGGGATTCCTTGGCCTCCGCTTCTCTTTCCCTCTGCAGGATTTGTTTTGCCTGGCTGATAACTTGGCCTAGGGGTTTTTTAAAACTGTCTTTAAGTTATTTTGCCCTAGTGAAGCTCAACAAACAAAGCACTATTCACATTAGCTGAGACAGCTAACATTGTATAACAAGTGGAATTTAACTTTCCTCAAGCAGTAAGAGGAAATGCTTTTCATGTTTTTACATTTAGATTTATAACCTTGTGTGTATCTGAGTTCACACGGTGACTTGATAATTCATTGGCTCAGTTTTAGTGAAAGCAAAACGTTTAGCTCCTTTTCTGCCTATAAAACATTTTTGCAAAATAATAATCACTGCATATATTGTAGACAATACTTTTTTTTCTTTTGTGGATCCAGTGTTTTTAAAGCTGCATAACAAGCAGAAATGCAACTGGCTGAGATATCACTGAGATTCACCTCAGGATACCATGTTCCCCTTTCTTCCCTTAATATGGCCACGTGATGAGAAGCTTCTGCTTCTGTTGCAGTTTCACCACAGTTTAGCATGTTGCCTGAACCCTAATCTGTTACTTAACTCTAGTTAGTGGAAACAACGCAGCTATATAAAGCACAGCTTGAATTATTGGTTTCCACTAGCCACAGTTAAGATTAACCACAGTTTCTCAGGTTTAGATCAAATGAGAAAACACAATTTTTTAAAAATGGAAGCAAAAGCTCTCTTTGGGGCCATGCCACAAGAGGCGGGAGAGTGGGGAATGTGCATAAAGCCAAAGCTTGGCTAGGCTAGACTTGTTCTTATTACACTAAATTATGGCTCAGTTTTCCATATGAACCAACTCAGGAGCACCATGTCAGGAACAGATTCACCTGTTACATTTCTGGCTGTCAGAAAACAACATGATGGCAACTGTACAACAATCCAGCAGGCATTATCATTATCAAAGATACTCAGGAGTATATTTAAATAATGTTTTTAAGTACACAAAACAATTTTTGCTGGAATAATGGGTATTTCAGCCTAGCAAAACAGAAAGGGACATTAAGTTGTTTTGAAGTTTTCAAATAATGATAATCTATTTTGTAATACAGAAATGCCATGCAATGGAGAAAGAAGCAACCCTTTAACATAAAGGATTTCTTTCTAATTAAGGACATTTGGGCTCCGTGTACACTGTATTTCACAATGAGATTCACAGTTAATAGCTACTGGGCTTTTTCTGAAAAGGTGCACCAAGTTTATGCAAGTATAATCTCCAGCAATGAAAATAATTTTCTGCTACTTAGCTAATTTTCGTATGTTTGTTTTGCTCTTTTGCAGGTATTACAGCAACTGCAGTTGCAACAGTGGCCTGCATTCTGGGCATTCTGTGCATGCCGCTCATCTTGCTCCTCATTTACAGGCAGAGACAAGCGATCACTAACAGGCGTATGTATTAAATGTGGCTCTTCTTTTCCTCCCCCATCTCCACTTGAAGTACAGGCTTACTACTAATCACAAATGGATGCACTTCTTTGCTTCTCCTCCTCTTTCACATGCAGAAATGCTGATAATACACAAATATTTGTGCATTACGCAAATGATACCTGGTTATTTCCAGTGGAATTATTACTGGAAAGCCATCTATTATTTTCAATAGCTATGATGCGGCACTGCTGGACCCTTGATTTCCCACAAATTGGAGCAAACAATAGGGTTTTGCAAAAGAAGACAGGTGAAGGGACTGGGGAAAACTTGCAGTTGTATCATCTTCTGCTGTTGCAGAGCTATTAAAAAGGGTGTAGGAACTCTGGATTTGAACTTGGTAATAATCCTAGACTGAAGTAAACATAATCAGGCTAACACAAATTATTTTAAAACATGTGCTGCATTGAGAGACTTATGCTCACAAACAAAAAGTTTCTATAAAGGTTCCATCGGGGATCTGCCAAGCTGCATTGCTGCTGGTATTTAAGGTCTCTCTCTCTCTATAGACAGACAGGCAGAATTCTGGCCTTCTGCTGATAAATCTTGTAGCTGGTTTTGTTGTTTTATTGCTGTTCTTACTGTTTTATTGTGCTTTGATCATTCTTAATAATGTATCAGTTTTATAACTGTACACCACCTTGGGAGAGTTTCTGCCCTGAAAGATGGCCAAGGCATACTTTAAAAAAATAAAATGTTGCCTGTGAGAAGCATGGGAAAACAGAACACTGCTCCTTATCCAGTAGTGGTTCTATTACCAAACTTACATTAAATAAAGCTAATATTTGTGTAAAGTCTGTTCTACCATTAATCTGTGTTATTTTGTCTTAAGTAGGAATTATTTTTATTAAAGGCCAACATTCCACATCTGTGTTTATCAGGCTGTTTTGTGTTCTGAATATGATTCCCCTTCCTATTTGTTATTACACATATTTTTGAAAATGAGTAATTGAGGAAAAAATTACAAAAGGGCAGGGCTGTTTAACGGAGCTGTACGATACGCATCAACATGTTGTAAACTGTGTTGGTGTGTGGCACAGTGCTCAGTCATTGATTAGATGGCATTAACAAACACCTTTGTAAAGCTGTGATACTAACACTTTCTGGGAAAACGTGACTTATTTTCTTCACCTTAAGTTGTGTTACATAGAACTGTGCCAGTACAAAGACAATATTATCTGTAGAACAACTTCTTCCTTAGCTTGGGTAGCATGATAATTTTGTCATACTGGAGGGCAAGTACCAAAATTATTTGTTAGGGAAGCTTAAAACTAAATATTGAACATGTAAATGTGAAACAAATACACAAACTTCCTCTTTTTTCGTCCACAGAAGTGCATAGTGTTTACTTTGATACCATGCACCACTCCTTTTCACAACCTTCAGCAGGCTTCCTGATGTATTAGACTACAACTCCCATTATCCTCAGCTAGCAGAGCCACTTATGAAGCTGGCTGGAGGCAATAGTGGGGGGTTACTCCAGCACATATGGGGGGCACCAAATTTGGGAAGGCTGATCTACATTGAAAGCTGTAGGTCAGAGAAGCCCAAAGCAACGATCCCATCCAGGCAGAGGGAAGTGAAACCTCCATATAGTAGAAACCTATCTCACCTGGAAAGTGAGGTTTGATTAGGTTCTGATCATATGTATAAATAAATGCACAACAGAGGTCTTGAGGTTATCACAATAGCTAAACACAATAGCTTCAGTACTTGAAATGGAAAATCCAGGAACAGCTTGTGCTCATGTTGCCAGTTATACTGGCAATGTTTCTTTTGTGCTTGGCAGCTCAGACAATGGAAAAACAAGAGGATCAGTGTTATGTGTAGCAAATTGTACCAGAATTTAGCTTTTGCTTATCCATATGTCTGTTCTCCTTGGGAGGAAAATACAGGGAAGGCTTCAACTCCAGGCTGCTGATAAACGGCTTTGCTCGGGTATCTGTTTGTCACATGGATTAATAATTTCCATGTTTATAGTCCAAATCACTGACCCAACAAGATTGAGACACAAAGCAAGGGAATTGGTTTCTTAGGAAAAGCAAAACAAACAGTATCTGAAGAAGAAATGGAAAGGGACTGCAAGTACTATGGCTGCTCCTGCTATCAGACTTGGATATAAAAGATCTGGCCTGAATTTAATAACTGACCTTTGGCATTTCTTCTGTGCCTGAAATTGTATGATCAGAATTTTGATATGAAATAGAACTACAGCTGGCACTCTTTACAGTGACTGCACTGTGTTTGTTTTGCAGGTGCTCATGAACTTGTCAGAATGGACAGGTAAGAAGTGCTGTTTACTGTGTATCACAGTTGGTTCCATAGTTGGGCTTATAAAACCCTCCATAAGTGTGACTGCAATAAATCAAGCATGGTTCGTACAACAATAAAACCACAAATGGCTGTGGTTTAACAGTGAATGGAACGCGCAGTGATAAAACCACAAACCAGATCAGGTCTTCCAAACCAGCAGGTGCTTAAAAAATCCAAACTAATGCAGCCATTGCTGCCTACCAAGATCAAGCCGCTATCTCAAACCTCTGCTTCCTAAAAGTTTTCAGAAAGGTTTGTGTCTCGAAACCCTCTCTAGACAGGCATGCAGCAGGGAAGGTGCCACTGATGAGAAGGCCCTGCTCCTTGCAGGTGGCAAAGTAATTTTCCTGGGTGTTTGTGGCAGAGCAAAGCCTCATCAAATGCCCTCAGATTGCTGACATAGTGGAAATACTTTGCATCAGCCGAGTTGCTCCTTGAGGCTCACAAGATGAGGCTTTAAAAGGCCAAACTGGACCTTGTAACAAACTGGCAACCAATCAGACATTGGCATTACATGTTCCATGTGCCACTGATACGAATTTGCCTACCAAATGCGTTTACCTACTGGTTAGCCACTGATACGAATTTGCCTACCAAATGCGTTTACCTACTGGTTAGGTTGATTATCCATCATTTATTTACATCGCAGAAGCATGGATCAGGCTGACAATGGATGTGGACTCTCTAAACTAGGCAGCAAAGCATTCCTGATATGAAATAAAGCTCAGCATACCCCTTTGTGCAGCAGGAAGCAATACACTCACCTCCTTTCCTCTGCTTTTCAGTTTGCATTTATGTTCCTGACTTTTACCCTGGAAGAGCTCAGGCTGGTTCCCATCTTCCCAAGCTACAAGACAAGCTAGCAGGCAGTGTTCTTTTGCTCCGCCTGCAAACAGCATTTTTGATTCCTTTTTAAATGAAAACGATTATTGCCCCTTTGTTTGAAAGTTGCACGACTGAAAGCATTAACCTTGTTCTTTGATCTGTTTGCCAATTTCACAGAAACTATATGCATAAAGAATGAACTGAATTTAGAAATAAGCATTGGTGCCATAACTGACATAAATGGAGAGCAATTAGTTACTTTAGCTTTAAGAAAAGCATATTTTATAGTGTTACAAACATGACTTTTTTTTTTTAAAGAGTATTTTGAACAAAAATAGGCCTTACTGGCTTGCAGCTGACTCAGTTGTTAGTCAGCACTGAAATTATCATGCATTAAAACATGAAAACATATCAGAACTTCTCTTCTCCTCCCCCTGATCGAAGGCACAAATAGCAGGATTATAAAGGCATATTTACAGTGTTGTGACATTTTCTATCAGGGTGATGGGAGGCAGGGAGAGGAGCATGACTTGACTCTGGCTTGCTTAGTCTGACTGTGCTTTCTCTTCCAGCAATGCCCGTGGCATTGAGAACCCGGTCTTTGATGCTGACCCTGCTGTTCATGCAGAACCCAAGCCCAGGCCCCAGTTAACATACATGGTGAGCCGCCTGCTATCCGATTCAGGCCGGCACCTTCTCTCAGAACCAAATACTCCAGTTTCACCCCCAGTCCCAGGAGACTGTTTCTTCCCATCACTGGGTAAGTCACTGACTTGTGTGTCACTTGTCTGTCCATTAGCAGTCAGTGAATTTATATGTATACTCCGTGTTGGTGGAATACGTTCTCATAAAAATGGGTCCAACTGCCGGTCCCTGTGGCTGCATCGGGTGGGGAACCCTTGCCTTCCACATCTAGCTGGACTACAATGCCCAACATACCTGGCCACTGACCAGAGTGGCTAGAAAACAGCTGGAGGACTAGCTTGTGTTTTTCTTGTCTAAGCAGAAGTAGGCAGCAGCTTCTGCAATTCCCGCCCACTGAGGTTGTCTGTCTTTACTTAAGCATATTGGGTAGCTATCAACCTGGTACCAACTGAGAAGCCAGACTGAATTCCTCTGGTGTTGGCAGGATCAGAGGGTGAAGTTTGAATATTTTCCTAACCTCTTATGTAGGATGGTGTCAGTAGATTCTCAGAAGGATAGCTGCATTCCTCTGCTGCAGAGGAAGTACAAATCTGTCTTGTGTTACACCTTAAATACTGACACTTTTAGTATGGCATTGGTATTCATAGACAAGACGCTACTTCACCAAATGCATGAAACAGTAAGTTGGCAGGTAACCTCTTCATCTATCCCCCAAAACTGGGTATGTATGTGGCTGTATCTACATATCTATATTCATATTCATATAAGTATCTGCCAACAGCTGTTCATCATCCAGAGAGTTTCGGCTACTGAGCAGTATAGAAACAAACCTAGTACAACATTTTATGCACAGTGGGGTCTAGTTCACAAAAACAGATGCCACAATACACTGCATGCAATACCTTGTGCTTCATAGCTTTTACTGAGCTTAGACTCCAGCAAAAGACTTGTGGAGGGCTCTGTCTACTAGCTGTGAGGCATATAGTAGAAGGCAATATCTGTTCCTGCTTACTCGGGGTGGGCAGCCTGTGGCCTTCCAAAGATTTGGGCCTAAGGATTGGAATAGCTGGTATAGATGTCTGTACCGGCTTATGGGAAAGGAAGGCCAACACATTTGGATGGCTGACAGATGCCTATTCCTGTCATTCACTTAGGCCATTTTTCTTTGCAGCTAAGTGGCCAGTGGGAAAGAGTGGGCTTAACTCATAGCAACAGATGCAACTAAATAGTTCTGCAGCCACCAAGAGTCAAAGGAGGATATATTAACCATGTTAATAAATAAAAAATGCTTATGTATTTTAGAACCTGTTCCTGATTCACCAAACTTGATGGATGTATCAGAAAATTTTCCAGGAAGACCTTTGCACTGAATCTTTGACAGCAACATAGACAAAGTTTTGCTTGCTGCTTTAAAAGAAAAACTGAAAAAAGGAAATAGAGAAAGTGAAAAGAAAAGAGAAAAAATGGAAGAGAAGAAACACTTTGTAAGAACTATTTCTAAGAGGGAAGGAAATGGCATAATTTTTATGTGGCACCTGACTTGATGCTTGTCCTAACATTTCAATATATGTGCCTTTGATTTCCTCTGAAAGGTTTAAATGCAGAAAATATGTTCTGGAGGACACTGAGGTTCTGAAGCCTTAAAGGATTCTGATGGATTTTTCATTACTTCACAGAGCTGTAAACAATTTGATGAACAATTACTGAAACAAGTTAAAGAGTTGCATGGTTTCACTGCACCAAAGTTGTGTGCAGGACTGGAGGAAAGATGAGATTTCTTAATTGTTACTGGAGAGTAGAGGGATCATGGTTGTGAATCCACCACCAAAAGCCTTAAAACTGAACAGGGTTCTAACAGATCTCCCTGTACTCTGAATGCCTTGCCCCTTCACAATATAGGACAGGTTTAAAAATCTTGCTATGTATGTCTTTACACATATTACACTGTATATGTTATTTTACATCTGCACCATTTGAGTGCTTCAGCATAGCAACAACTTGTATCTGAGCTTCGAAAGACTGCATGTAACATGAAAAAGTCCTAATACTTTTCCTTCTTTCTTTCATAGACTGTCGTATCAGTTTTAGGAAGAATGGCTCTGAACCAGATTTGATTATTCAGTTTGTTGATTGTTCTTTGGCTGCTTGTGGAGGAGCTTGGTGTAGCAAATGACTGGGGAAGTACAAGCATGGAAGGGTATCAAAAATTGGGGTGTAATGCTAAATCTACCCATCTAAAACCACAAAACTGATTATAGAATATTCAGACCTAGGTTAGAGATGAATATAAGTTGTAGATTTTGGAATAAACCCAGAACTGGACAGTTCTGACTTTTAATCTGACCTGAATACAGTGCTTCAGTTGAACCCAATTTCTGTAAGAAATGTAGTGGATATCTTCCAGAGAGGATGCACATGCAAATGCACTTCAGGTGACTTAATCTGGTTTCACAGCCCATTGAGCCACATACAAGGCCCCAAATACAAAGCACAAGGTAATGCAAGACGTCTGGGGCCCTTTGACCTATTATGCCCAGGATACACGGGATTGTCAGTCCACTGTACGCACTTCAACATGATGCCTCCAGGTCATTTCTTTAGCCTTCCTCATCCCCTTTTTCCTTTTGTCATGTCTTTTAGATCGTGAACCTGTGGCCAGGTACTGCCTTATTTTTACTGATCTTATTTGTGCTGCTCTGGGTCCTTCTTGGTTGAAGAGTGGGATAAAAATGCTTTCAGTAAAGAGAGAGAACCCCCACATAACCCTAACAGCTGAAGTTAACGGATTTTGTGAATATTAGGCTAAGCAGCCAGTCAGAAAGGCCTTCTGCATGGTCCTCATGGCAAGGTGATTTCAGTATGATGAGGTAGGGATATATTTCAAGTGGTGTGGGAATTTATTCTATAAGATCAACAAAGCAATAAACGTTAGTGCAGAACATCAAATTGGCTGTTCCTGAGATATGTAGCTCTGGATTGTATGTAAATGTTATCACCTATTTGGGAAGAATACAAGAGATCATTTACCCAGTGGTACTTACCACTGTGTGTCCAATTATTGGGAAATCCATCTGAAACTATTAAGGAGAAATTTACCATTCTCCTGCTTCCCTAGATATTATGATCAAGCACAGAAGAGTTATAAAAGATTCACTATACAACTTGGAAGAACAATACAGAAGAGTAAGTTGCCAAGTTGTCTGTGTTCTGTGGCATTGTCTTTTTAGGTAAATACTCTTCTCTATTAACTCTTTGAAAGATTTCAGAACATACCGGATAAAAATTGAGCGTACAGATTCTCCAGCATTAAAAGGATATTTAAGTGGCCCCGTGGTTAAGAAAAAGAATGTAGGAACAAGGGAAACAGACTTATTAGTGAAGTGGGTGAAGACGTCATTCCTTTAAAATTGCTCCTGTCTTGTTCGCGCATGTGTATTTAAGTATATGCATGCACGGAAGAGTAAAGCTGGTGACTGTTCTATGTGCATGTGTCAACTGTTCTGTCAGCCACTCTAAATGTGTTTATATTTGTTTTTAAAAGGATGTGATAGTAGCATCAAGTTTCGTTGTGGTCATTTTCCTCTTGTAACAGAAAGATGTTATGGGTGATGCTTAGTAAACCTTCTGGTCAGGTCCATGAACTGGTGACTTCAATGTGTACAGCTACAGATTGAGTCATACGAACACATAAAGTTTCCTTATACTAAATAGCCTAAAATACAGAATATGCAAAATCAAGTATGCTGGACAACATAACATTTCATCCATGGAGCACTCCTAACCAAATTTCATTGATATAACAATGCTGCATTGTGGAAATTCACATGCTGCTTCCCATATAAGCAAATTAGGTCGACATATGCTATATATGCTTACTCTGGAGTAGGTTCCATTGAACTTTGTGAGGCCCCTGAGTAGGCATGTATAGGATTGTATTACTACTCTCAATGTCTTGTTCTGGCAACAGGACTATTACATAATTCACTTCAGGTTTTGAACCTTTATTAAAGGAGGGATAAGAAAGCTCAGATCTGCAAGCTAGTAAACTATTTGATTCTGCACTCAGTCTGGCAAGCCTATATATGCACAACTGTCTGTAGGAAGGAAGGATAATATGCAGAAATGGCATCTTCACATAAAATGGATTTTGTATAAGCTAGAGTATATCTGAGATAATCTTCTAATAAACAAAATGATTTAGAATGTTTGGTATTTATATAACTGAGGATACGTTTTGTAAAATCAATAAGCTGTAACAACGCTGAACTGGTTACTAAACTGAAGTAAAGAGATCCTAGAAAGTTACTTGCTGCCTTGGTAAGCATCTCTTAAAGAAAAGTACTAAGTCAGGATAAACATCTGCAGCAATACCGAAGAGACTCAGTGACCTCTAATTCTTGGCCCCCTACTTGCTGCCGTGATTAAAGCACTTAAGAAGAACAGCAAGCAAGAGCACACGAATTATATGCCAATTATTAGGTGCCGTTGCCTCAAATGGCATTATGCATTTGAGTCTAATACTTGGATACAAATAATAGTGCAATACTTAATGAATGCTGTAGTTGACACCATTTGCAATCCTGAACAGTTTCTAGGCAGTAAGCTGCATCGAACACCCTGAGACTTACTTCTGAGTAAACATGTATTGGACTGTGATGCCAGCCAGTCTGGACTAGTACAGATCATGGGGTTTTCTTAGTCTTAGTCTGGATCAGGTATATGGAATCTGTACTCATAATGATAAAAAAACCATCTCAATCTACATCCAAATACAGAAGCTGGTAACATATTTTCTATTTGGAAAGACAGACACTTGTGTCTCCATAGTACAGTGGTACCTTGGCTCATGAACTTAATCCGTTCCATGACTGGTCGCGACCCAAATTGGTCGTGAGCCAAGTCAAATTTCCCCAAGTCAAATTTCCCCATAAGGTTCAATGTAAATAAGGTTAATCTGTTCTGTAACTATTTTTTTTAATCCGAAAAATATGAAGCAAAGTGACAACAACAAAGATCACAGCCATCTCCCCCTTAGCATGACCACGACCACACCCATCTTCCCTGCATGAGTGCGACCACGGCCATAGAC
Source organism: Varanus komodoensis (assembly GCF_004798865.1). Lineage (NCBI taxonomy): Eukaryota > Metazoa > Chordata > Lepidosauria > Squamata > Varanidae > Varanus > Varanus komodoensis. The sequence continues at coordinate 17,635,619 of NW_025335317.1, forward strand.
ATGCGTGATCGCGGACATAGATGGGAGCGATTGCAGCCACGCTCGGGCAGGGAGGACAGTCACGGCCATCTCCCCCACGCCCGAGCACAATTGTTGCCATCTCCCCCCCCCCCAGCACAACCGCGATTGCACCCATGCAGGGAAGGCGGGCACGATCGCAATTGTCATCGGATGCGGAGTTCGCGACTTGTGGCAAAATGTTTATGAAATTTCTGTTCACGACCCAATTTGGTTGTGAACTGAGGCGTTCGTGAGCCGAGGTACGACTGTACCTGTATGTGACCATTCCTGGTAATTTACATTGTCTGTTGAGTTGTTCATCTATAAGGATGTAGCGCTATCTTATGAAAACAAGATATCCTTTAAAGAAATAAAAACCAACTAACAGCTCAACACAGGAAGTATATACAGCAAGAAGCTCTACATTTAATATTTAAATACATATTTGCATGCAACACCATGCAAAGCCATTAGCATGTGGACAAACACAAACATAGACTACTTCCTGTGGTTTTTAAGCAAAGCAAAGGAAAAAAGCACAGGGTTGATATTCCTCATGAGTGAAACCAGGATTTCGTGCTATTAAAGATGCACAAATGTAGAGAAGCAAATGTTTACTTCAAAATGTTCTATGCCGCTAGTCAAACCAACCAGTGGAAATCAGCCAAGCATCCCAGCAGGCTTACACCTAATCCAAGTACACAGGTGAATGGATGCATGTCTGATTTAGAGCGAAAACAGCTGCAGGGCAGGGCAGCCGCCCAGCCTATGTTTTCAGCACCAGATGGGAACATGAAATGGGGGATGGGCAGTTTGAGTGAGAGTCTGAAACCACAAACCGAGCTAAATCCGACATGAAACAAGGCAGCTGTCCCAGGTCCAGTGGAGGGATATGACTTACCATGACTGTAAGTCCATTTTTTGTGTCGACGATAATAGTTCAAACAGCCATTATTACTAGGATAAAGCAGTTACGAACTGCTCAGAAAACTTCGGCAGTGTAAAGATGTAATAACTAAATTGTTACGGTCCACTCAGGTAATGCAAACAGCAACTGGGACAAAGATGCTTTACAGTGGGATGCCCTTCTCTGTGCAAGCTTGTACAGTCCTACAGCAGTGAGCTACCAAAATATATAATCATGTGTTGACACATTTCTTATGTATGCAGAGACTTGGCAGGAAGAGCTGCAATGCACTGCTGCTGATTGGTAGAAGAAAACTCTTAAAATGTGTAGAAAACACAACAACGATAAATAAAGAGAAAAAAATAAGACTCCCCTCCCTAGGACTCAACATCTGAGTATCCAAATAAAAGCCCTACTTTCCTCTAACCTCTAATGTGAAGAAGCATGGCAAAATTGGTAAAAGATTAAGGGGAGATCAGAATGTTGTCCTACAGAGAATGAATCAGTGGTAAGTCCCTGTTTCTTTTTGTTTCAGTGGAGAAGGACATTCATTAATGCAATGTGAAATACCAGTGAACTCACATCCTGGGCGCAGCTCTGCCTTTATTTCACAGGACCTGTGAAATATGGACCTAGCACATGCCTGTCAAAAGCAATTTCCATTCATGTGCGTATAATGTTGTAATAGTACAGCAAAGTGGAGGCAGATGCTAAGATGGTAGCTTTGCAGTTAACATCTCCTGAACTAGTATACAGATTAGGAGCTGCCACAGTAATTGTGATTTTGACTGAATTAGTTTTAATTCAGTCTGGAAGTGGCCCACCCCACTAGTATTCTGGGGAAATGCATTCTTTTATTTAACTCCTTCAGGTAGGTTTGGGTGGTTGTTATTGTCTTGTTTTTTGTAATGGAAGATTCCTTAAAGGAAATAAGCACAGAGTCTGTAAACCTACTGCACTGTGTATGTCAAATAAACTTGAATGCTCTCGTATTTGCTGTATATTTTCTTTCAGGCATTTTACTGGGCCAGAAGGACAGAAAAGAGCAAGGATCAACTGACCTTGGGAATAAAGAATGGCTCTGTGTGGAAGGTTTTCTATTTTTATAGAAAACACAAAGCGCATTCATGAATGACAATGCTTATAGTTTCTTCTAGCAAAGATGACAGCACCATGAAAAAGCTTAAAAATGAGGAAGTTTAGAAATGCTGATTTAATGGGCCCAAATACAATAGTAACTTGGTTTCCACAACATAAACAAGCCATGGTGGGTTGTTATATTGTGTGAAGCCAGACAGCTTCCAGGAGGGTGGCTTGTTTGAGGGTTCCTCACCCTCCAGAGCAGGTCTGAGGGGACATGGGGGAGCTGCAGGGTGGAGGAAAAAGTCGATCTGTTAGCAGAAGGAATGCTGCTAAGGGAAAAACACTGTTGGATAAAAACCCTATGCCTCCCCTCTCTAGTTTCATTTCCTCACATTTATTTGTTTATTAAATTTATATCTCAGCTTTCTGCTAAAATGATGCAAGCTAGCAACAATACCAATACAATGAAAGTGGAACATCAAAACTAAATAATGCAGCAATAAAAGATACAAAGAGCTTGCCAACCACTTACAACCATCTTCAGAAACATACCAGCTTATATGTCAAAAGCCTACTTGAATAAAAACCATATTTGCCTGCTAGCAGAAGGACAACAAAAAGGGAGCCAACTTGGCTTTCTTTGGCTGGGAGTTCAAGATTGGAAGTGACCACTGAAAAGGCTCTGAAACATCTTAAAACCTGGTCTTAAAACCTGGAGATCTTCAAATATGAACTAGCTCAGAGGAGAATGCAGCCTTTCAAATAGCCAAGTCCTATAAGGCTTTATAAGTCACAACCAGCAATTGATAGCCAGAGATGCAGTTTTGACACAAGAGTCACATACTCCGTATCGCCAACCTTGGTCAATAATCTGCTGTATTCTGCACCAGCTGAAGCTTCTAAACACTCTGCAAAGGTAGCCCTGCTCTGAGCCTATTAAAGCACTCCAAATAAGATGTATTTAGACATAGCCAGATCCAACATTTGAAGGAATAAGCATAGTTTGCACAACATCCTTAGCTATGCAAAGTAGTCCTGGCTACTGCAGATAACCTAGAAATTCAGGAGTGAATCCAGGAGCACATCCAATATGAACCTGAGTCTTCACATTCAAGAGGATTACACTGCATTCCAAGACAGGTTGAAGGCCTTATTCCCTGATCTGCTTTTTCACAGACTAGGAGCTTTACTGACTTGCTTGGTTTAAACTTCAATTTGTTTGCCCTCATCCAGGCCAGTACTGATGTCAGGCACTGATGCAGAACCTGAACTTGTTTGGAAAGGAGAGGCAGAAGTGGTTGTGATGGGCATATTGGTGACGCTGAGCCTCACACTCTGGATGTCCTCTCAAGTAGTGTACAGAAGCATGGAGGGCCAGAAGGAAGCATGAAGCCAACAGTCAAGTTGTCAAACCGACTGTTATAGAAGTTCCCTTGTGCCACCTTCTATAACCTCCCCTTCAAGGAGGAGTGCGATAGGGAATGTAGAGCCCACCCTTGCCAGGCAATCCAGAAGGATACCATGGTTAATTGCATCAGAGGCCTTTCTATGTAACACTAAATCATTGATTAGCATTACATGTAGATGTTGTGCCTGACGGTGGTGGTGGTGGGGAATCCATACCTGTACCTCTGGAAGTAGATGGGGAGGAGAAAACCATTAAAGGAAAGGATGACAGAGTATTGATGGGAGTTGATTCCATAAAAAAAAAATCTAAATGGGCTCTCATATTTGGAAATGATACCTATTTTCCCTGCTTTATAAAGACCCAGAAAAGTGCTCTTAACACACAGAAAGGAAACTAGGGGATCATGACTTGTCTAAACAACCTGTAAATAACCATGAATAAGGAATCACGAGAGCACAGTAAATGACTCATGTAGAAAGCTCTACGAGTAGTGCAAAATAGCACATTTACTACTGTGCTACACATTAGATATGCTAGTGTCCATCTTGTTTAAATGGGAAACATTACTTTCGCATCCTTTTTGTCAGCTCCATCCAATCCTGTCCATTTTCTGGGCCAATATTACTGGTCTTTTTGTTGAAAGGGAGAGGGAGAGGAGGAAAGTCATGCTCAGCATCCTTATTTCTGTGACTATATCTGAATGCAAGGGAGCATGACTCACGGCACTCATGGAAGACTCCTGCCCATTATGTTGGCCCAGGACAGCGTGACTTTGGGGGCCAGGCTGAACATCTGTAACCAGCCTGAACAAACCATGTATAAAACTGACAGCATATTTATGTAATGTATGTGTAAGAGCTTGGTTTGCTCCATTTCCAAGTTCTGACCAGCAATACAATCTGGAATTTGTGAATACAGACTGTAACTACAGAGTATAACTAATGAGTTGCTCATTATCATTGTAAGGATGTGTATGTGGTAGCTCAGAAGATCTTGTTGTTCAGTACTGATGAATTACAGGCTGAATTTAGTGAAGTTGCTATCCTAGCCTAACATTTTCAAAATCAAGGTTCTAGTTTCAGTCCCAGATGCAGTCAGGCAAATCTTTCATGCTCAGTTGTCATGGGAAGACCTTGTCCTAACATGACTCTATTAATGTTTCTGAAGGGCACTGCCAACCATAAAGTGTAGTGTAACATATCTCACACCTACCGAGAGGGCTGGGTTGCCTTCATCCTCCACTGTGACCACCAACTGGTAGAACTGTTGTCTCTCACGGTCAGGAGGGGAAGGGCGAGTGGCGATTTCTCCAGTCACTCTGTCCATCCGGAAGGTCAATTCTTCATTCCCATGCGTGATGTAATAGGAGAGGACACTGTTGAGACCACTGTCCCTGTCAGTTGCTCGAACCTGAGCCACTGCCGTACCTCCTCCGACATTCTGTGGGTACATGAAGGACAGAATGTGGAAAGAAATGAAAATTTGCTTGGAATTTTTATTCAGAAATATTATCAAGTACAAAATATCAGCTTGATTGGCATCTAAATTCTATCCATTTGAGCTGTAATCCTAAGCATGATTAGACAGAAAAATGTTCTACAGCTATTATTTATTGAATTATGACACTTGTATGCTGCTTTATAACCCAAGGGCTATTTAGCAAAACAACAATGGGAAAGAGAATAAAATCAGCAAATTTGAGAATAATTAGAGAATAAAAATTATTTTATTCTTTGTTATAAAAACTAATAGATGGCATGGGAACAGGAGACATTTGACATGACAAGTAAAAGCAAGCAGTAAAAAAAGATATGGTTAAACTATAAAATTATTCTAAAAACAAGTACAAAATAGAAATGTCCTCACCTGGCAATGGAAACTGAGCAATGAGGATGCCAGTCATGCCCCCTTAGGAAGGACATTCCGGAGATGAGGCACGATAACTGAAAAAGCTCTATTTCTTGTTATAGCCCCTGTTACTTTGGGGGGGGGGGCTTGCACAGAAGGACATTCATAGAAGATCATAAGGGTCTGGTAGGTATATGGAGACAGGTGTTCCTTCAGATATCCCAGTCTCAAGCCAGAAGGGAAATGCTGGGAGTTGTAGTACATTTTTCTGTCTAAACATATATAGGATTGCATCTTCCATTAATTTAGTAATAAATAAAAAGCAGGCAACTTGACCAAGGCACTACTATCTACGATGCCTTTCACCCGGAATGTTCTCACTCAAGCGGCTGTACACATGCTACCAAACCTGGTGCATCTACAGGAAGGGATATACTGAGATTAGAAGCAGATCTTCCTTGTGTGCAAACAACTTTCATTAAAGGGAGGAGAGAGAGTGCAGAAAACTAGCAACCAGAGAAACTTACCTCGTTAATGCTAACGTTGTAGCCATATGGGTTTGTGATCACTGGTGGGTTATCATTAACATCCAATATATTAACTCTTAAAGTGTGCTCCTTCCTGCGAGGTGGGACACCTCTGTCAGCTGCTTGAATCTAGAAAGTAGCAAAAGGAAAGATCATAGCCTCAGTCAACATTCTTCAGCTAAGGCAATGACAGAGCCTATTCTGCTCCTCTTTATTATTTATTTATTTATTTACTTATTTAAAACATTTCTATGCTGCCCCATTCGCTGAAGCCTCGGGGCAGCTCACAACATAAATTAAAATATAATACATTAAAAATATAAAACAAATTAACAATGTAAAAAATAAGTTGCCCTGGCCAGATAAAATAAGCAAATAATATTAACAATTAAAATGACGTTTAAATAAAAAGGTCTTCACCTGGCGCCGAAAAACAAATAATGACGGTGCCAGGTGGACCTCTTTGGGGAGCGCATTCCATAGATTGGGCGCCACCGCAGAGAAAGCCCTCCTCTGAGTACCTACCCTCCTAATTTCTTTCACGGCGGGTTCCCGGAGAAGGACCTCTCCCGCAGATCTCAAGGGGCAGGCGGGCATATATGGAGATAAGCGCTCCTTCAGGTAACCAGGACCCAAGCCGTTTAGGGCTTTATAGGTCATCACCAACACCTTGAATTGGGCCCGGACTTCAATGGGAAGCCAGTGAAGCTGACGGAGGACTGGAGTCATGTGAACATAATGCCCAGTCGCCGTCAGCAGCCTGGCAGCTCTGTTTTGAACCAATTGAAGTATCCAGACCATCTTCAAGGGTAGCCCCACGTAGAGTGCGTTACAGAAGTCAAGTCAGGAAGTCACCAACGCGTGCGTCACTGTCACCAGGCAGTCGTACTCCAGGTAGGAGTGCAGCTGATGGATCAGCCGAAGCTGAAGGAAAGCGCTCCTCGCCACTGCTGTCACCTGAGCTTCCAATGAAAGCTCTGGGTCGAGGAGCACTCCTAGGCTGCGAACCTTGCCCCTAAGAGGGAGTGCAACCCCATTCAGGACTAGGTTCAATTCACCCTCTCCGAAGCCCGATCCGCCGACCAACAGGACCTCCGTCTTGTCTGGATTGAGCTTCAGTTTATTGGCCCTCATTTAGCCCATTACCTCGGCCAGGCACCAGTTCAGTACAGCCACTGCCTCACCTGGATTGGTGGAAAATGAGAGGTAGAGCTGGGTATCATCAGCGTACTGATGATTTCACAGCCCACACCTCCTGATGACCTCTCCCAGCGGTTTCATGTAGATATTAAACAGCAAAGGGGACAAAATGGACCCCTGCGGTACTCCATGGCATAGCTGCCATGGTGCAGAGCCATAGTCCCCCAGCACCACCTTCTGGAATCGGCCATTGAGATAGGAGTGGAACCACTGCAAAGCAATGCCTCTGACCCCCAATCCCGCTAGCCTATCCAGAAGGATACCATGGTCGATGGTATCGAAAGCCGCTGAGAGGTCCAGGAGAACCAACAGGAACGCACTCCCCCTGTCCTTCTCCCTGCACAGGTCATCGTACAGGGCGACCAAGGCAGATTCAGTGCCGTACCCGGGTCTGAAGCCAGACTGAAATGGGTCCAGATAATCAGTTTCATCCAAGAGAGCTTGGAGTTGTCCCACCACCACCTGCTCCAACACCTTGCCCAGAAAAGGGATGTTGGCCACTGGTCTATAATTAGTGGCCATCTCTGGATCCAGTGATGCTTCAGGACCGGTCGGACTACTGCCTCCTTTAAAGGGGCAGGCACCTGACCCTCCCTCAGAGAAGCATTAACCACTTCCAAGATCCAGATCCCAATCCCGTTCTTGGAATTATTTATTAACCAAGATGGGCAAGGGTCCAATAGGCAAGTGGTGGGACGTACTCGTCCAAGCTCCTTGTCCACATCATCAGGCCGCAATAACTGAAATTCATCCATTAATTTTGGACCAGACAGCAGCACTGGTGTCTCCCCAGAAACTTCTGATTCACTAATGGTGTCTAGCTCGTGACGAATCTGAGCGATTTTCTCCCTGAAATGCATGGCAAAGTCGTCACAGCGGGCCTTTGAGGGTGGAACCAGATCTTTCTTAGGACCTGGACGAACCAGGCCTTGCACCACTCAAAAAAGCTCCGCCAGACGGCATTTTGAGGAGGCAATGGAAACGGAAAAGAAACTCTTTTTCGTTACCCTCACTGCCACACCACCTTCTTTGCCTGAAGAGGTGTGCACTGACCCCAACAATCAATGCTGATTCTGATTCAACACCTTAAACAATGGTGTAAATTAACAAGGGCTCATCTGGAGGCCTTTCTTTTTGTGCTAGATACCATTGCCATGCACATGCTAGATCCCGTGGACTGCAAAGAGATCAAATCAGTCAATCCCAAAGGAAATCAACCCTGACTGCTCTTTAGAAGGCCAGATACTGAAGATGAAACTCGAATACTTTGGCCACCCAATGAGAAGGAAGGACTCATTGGAGAAGACCCTGATGCTGGGAACAATTGATGGCAAAAGGAGAAGGGGATGGCAGAGCATGAGGTGGCTAGATGGGGTCACTGGGGCAGTGGGTGTGAGCTTGAGTGGACTCCAAGGGATGGTGGAGGACAGGGAGGCCTGGAGGAATGTTGTCCATGGGGTCGTGATGGGTCGGGCACGACTTTGCGACTAACAACAACCACTGCCAAACAGATTCAGAAATTCAAAGTCTTATGCCTCTCATTGACTACCATGGAAATCAAAACAACAACAAAAAGTTAAAAGTTCCTTTCCTATTTGTCAGAACTGAATGACATTTATAGTTGTAGCTCTACAGTAGTCTTTTAGTTGGATATATTTATTTATTATCAACCCTGCCAAGATATTCAGAATGATGTCTGCAGTGGGGTGGGATGCTGGGCAAGGCCTGACTTGATATTTTGAGGGTTATCTAAGAAGTCATGGTTGTGGTCCTTGATAGACAGCCTAGTGGTGTCCAATTTGGAAATATGAAAAGTTTCAGAAGCATAGGGGTAGGGTTCATGTGCAAAAAATGAACAAGAAAGGTCTATTTTTATTTTTATTTGGAGGGATGAGCGATTCACTTCCCCATCCCTCCCTTTGAATTGCTTTGGGCAATTAATATGAAAATTTCAGACATAACTGGGATTTCTTCATGGAAGAAGCCTGCAACATTTCAGGTTTTTAAATCTGTTTTTAAGTTTTCTCTTTATGACATTAGAAGGATGGCCATCTTACGGTCCCATCCTTATACTCCCCCATCTCAACTATATTGGCTGTACTGCTTGATCTAGTGTGAACAACTGAAAGAAAGAGAAGACAGCAAGAATAGTTATTGAACTTCAGTAGAACCTCCCACAAAGCACAGGAATCAGCCCAATTTCAGTTCTGGTAACTTCGGAGGAAAGTTTGTGCTGCATTGGTCTGAAGTGGCCCAATTCTGCTGAGACTTCAGGCTTCAACCAAATGCAGTGCTCATCCCGAGTTCCATTTTGTCTCCATTCCTCCCTTTCTGTCCTTTTATCAGTCAAGCTGGCTAGATCTTGACTAATGAATTAACTGCATGCCATCCTTCGCTAGCGTGCATTCTTGATAGTGTTCTGAGTGGAATTACAGAATCTCTAGACAACAGCAAAATAGATAACAATGTTTTGTTTGTGCAGATTTAGCGAATGGGTAATAAAACTTCAATAGCTGACATCTCCCACTTACCTTTAAGGTGTAGTGCTCTATCAGTTCTCGGTCCAATGGTCTGGCCACAAACACTTCCCCATATGTGTTGTTGGTTGTACGGATCTCAAAGGCTCTGCCTAGGTTTCCTGATACTAGAGAAAAAACAACCTGTAGCCAGAAGGAAGGAAGGAAGACAACATAATAGTAGTACAATGATGGATAAAAGGATTAAAGGAAATTAAAAGCATCATGTTCTGTTGCATATTAGAAAAACAAAATTGTGTTGTATCATAAGTGCTAAAACTGACAGTCACATATCTGGTGTTTGATGGAACCAGATTCCTGAGAACTGAGTCTACAAATGGAACGTTAAAGAAGCCAAACCTCGTTCTAGTTCTAGGTCAGGCTCTATTTACTGTTTTAAGTAAAGGATAAGGACGCAAATGGTCATGGCATCTCACAGTATCACACGTTGAATTAACTATGGTCAGCATAACCACCATACATAATGGGCTGCTGAAGAGCAAACTCTGTCCCCATCTATACATTTAACGGAAATGTGGGATTTGTGATTCATTGGATGTGAGGGCAAATGTGCACACAGGACTAAAAAAGTATTGACAAATTTTTATGGCATGTCAGTAGAAAATTCATGGATGATGAGGTGCAGGGGAACCTCACGAAGGGCTAATGGTTGTTCTGAGTGAAGAAACATTTTCCACTTGAATATTTTAAACCAGGGGTCCTCAAGCTTTTTCACCTGGGAGCCAGTTGAAAGCCGCCGGTGCTGGGTGAAGGCTGGAAAGGTGGAGCAGGCAGTGTGTGCGGGCTGGCGCAGGGCTGGCGCATGTGGGCACATGTGCTGAGGTGGGGGTGGGGCAAGGGGAGGCGAGGTGGGCACATGAGGCAGCGGCTTGCCCGCTTGGAGATCGTTTTCTCCGAGTGAGCAAACCACTGCCTCTCCACGCGCAGGGCAAGGTGGGCGGCGGGTCCAAATGGGCATGGAGAGCCGGATAAATGGGCATGGTGGGCTGGATCCGGCCCCTGGGCCGTAGTTTGAGGACCCATGTTTTAAACCATGGCTACATTAATACCCATACAACTTCCCCAGGTTTTTAGTAGAAACTGCAACCCATTTTCAAATTTTTAATTCAACAATGAAGATAGAACCTTTAAATACACATCCACCCACGTTCAAATTCCATGGTGAATCCTTCCCCGCAGAGGATTGCCAGATGTCTTTGTATGTAAAACTCCAGATATTTTGTCAAAAGCAACTACAACTACAACTACAAAGAAGTATGGTGGAAATCATGTAAATGGAAAATGAACAAGTAACTTGTGAATCCTTCTTGACACTGGTGCATAAATTACTTAACAGCACACAATGAGTTCACTATACATCGAAAATGAAACCCATGAAAGCAGCTTTTGTCTTATTAAGAATGAATGTTTTGGGAAGTTCCTAGCAGATGATTAATTCAGGTAGCAAATTAAAAAAAGAAAAACCCTCTACTCCACCTTAAATACAGAATGTTTCCTGTTTAATACTGAGAACACTTCCTTTTGGTACATTGGGGAGATGAGAAACACACGGGTACTTCTTTTTCAGGTTTTTGAGGTCCACTGATGCATCTGTCAGCTGTTAAGAGTTTCTTGACACCAAAGGAAGTTGTTTTACATATTTTTTCCCTTACACAACCACCTGCTTAGTCATTGCTGTAAGTTATGTTTAGAAGTAGCCCCCTGACCTTGCATAGAAGTCCTATTGCTAAAGTTTAGGACCTTTCAGACAAATTCATATGTTGCAAAAAACTGAAAGCAAAAAGAGGAAGTGGTGCTTATAATGTAAGACTCACAGATCTCTCGCAGAAAACTTGTAGCGCTGTTGTTTGCCAGCAATCAAAACAAGCGGTAGTAATACAATGGGCATGCATTTCTATATATTCCCCTCTAGCTGGGAACATGTGAATTGGCCCTACAGAAGAAGCAGTGTCTGTACAGACATGCACTGAGCCACCAGTAGAATAAACTTGCCTTTTCATTATACTTGAGCTTTGTAATTGCCAAGAAAGGGGAGTGAAAAAAAGGATACATTTACTGTTTCTGTTGGTGTCTTCCATGAACCAAGCCTCCATCTTGCCTGGCTCAGCAGAGAAGATGCATAAAAGGCACCTCAGAACATCAACACCAATTAATTAGCAGGTGTTGGCTATCAAAGAATAGAACAAGGCCGGCGTTCCAAGACCTATCTAGCTTATGTGCCAGTGGGAATCTGCCAGCCCTCCTTGATTCATCAGTAAGTTGCTTAGATACAGTTGGACCTGCGAAGGTGAGAAGCTTTCAGATTGCAGGCCTTCATAGCATCAGCAGCAAAGAATGTATTACTAGGTGCTTAGCCCAGCCCCCTTTGGACTCTGACATCTCACAGGCAGCTTTGCTGACCACCCATTCCAGTTGATTTAAGCTTATTCATAGATTCATAGAATAGTAGGGTCAGAAGGGGCCAAGAAGGCCATCGGGTCCAACCCATGGAGGTGCTGGATGCCAAGTCACACCATCCCAGTCAGAGAACATCCAATTTTGTCTTGAATGTCTCTAGTGCAGGAGGGCCCACGGCCTCTCTTGGCAACTGGTTCCAGCGCTGTATTGCTCTGGAGGAAGTTTTTTTCCTGTGTCTAGTGTACACCTGGTGCACTGTCGCTTCAGATCATTGTTCTGTGTCCTGCACTCAGGGATGAGTGCGGTCTTTTCCTTCCTCTTGGTGGCAGCCTTTGAGGTACTTGTAGAGGTCTATCATATCCCCTCATAATCTTATTTTCTTGAGGCTAAACAGGCCCAGCTCGTTCAGCCTCTCATCATACGGCTTTGTTTCCAGGCCTTGGATCATCTTGGCCTCCTCTGAACTCTTTCTACATTTTGTGCATCTTTTTTAAACCTGGGTGCCCAGAACTGAACACAGTATTCCAAGCGAGGTCTGACTAGTTCAGAGTAAAGGGGAATGAGCACTTCCCTTTTTCTGGAAGTGATTCCTATATTTATGCATTCCAAAACAGGGTTTGCCTTCTTTGTGGCTGCATCACATTGCTGGCTCCTATGTGACTTGCTGTCCTCCAGGGTCTTCAGTGCTGTTGAGCCAAGTATCCCCCACTTCGTATTGATGCATTTGGTGTCCCCTCACCCCCCAAAGGTGGAGAACTTGGCATGTGTCCCTGTTGAATTTCATTCTCTTGTTTTCTGCCTAGGGTTTTAGGATTTTCTTTTTGTCTTCCAGGTTGTTACAGTAGCTATTCCACCCGGTTTTGTGTTGTCTGCAAATTTAATTATCATTCCCTGGACTTCCTCATCTAGATCATTAATACAGATGTTGCAGGGTGCTTGTCCCAGGACTGAGCCCTGTGGCAGCCCACTCGTAGCATCTCTCAAGGCTGAGAAGGTGCAGTTGATGAACAGACTCTCTGTTACCTATTTTGCAGCCAGTTGTGGATCCACCTATCTAGTACTTCTGTCAAGCCCACATTTTGCTAATGTATTTACCTGTCCAGTGTATGCTGTGTGTTGTAAGTAACCTGCTGCTGAACAGTTTTGAAAACTTGTATTGTGTGCACAATAAAGACCTTTCCTCCTTGTAAGTAAACCTGGATCTTGCATATCATTTCCTTGGAATCTCAAAGAACTCTGCAGGGGGCTGAGAGGGGCAATACACCTATAAGGTGCCAGCAATACAGTGGTACCTCAGTTCACGAACACCTCAGTTCACAAACAGAAATTTAGGAAAAAAATTTCCTCAGGTTGTGAACTCTGCATCGGGCAACGATCGTGATCGTGCCCGTCTTCCCTGCATGGGCATGACTGCGGCTATGCTCGGGTGGGGAGTGATGCCCACAATCGCGCCCACCTCACCCCCACCCCGATCATGCCAGCGATCGCACCCGTCTTCCCTGTGATTTAAAAAAATAGTTACAGAATAAATTAACCTTATTTACATTGAACCTTATGGGGAAATTTGACTTGGCTCACGACCAATTTGAGTCGTGACCAGTTGTGGAACAGATTAAGGTCATGAGTCAAGGTACCACTGTAAACCTGATTTTGCTTCATCTATTAAACATTTCTTCAAACACTGCGACATGTTTACATTCAAAATACAAACCTTGCAATCTTTTGGAGCATCTCCTAATCTCAATGGCACTCAGAAATCTTAACAGAGATAATTTCATATCTATTTTTAATCCGAATTTCCCCCTTTAATGTGTTTGATTAACAGGTGCATGGAGGAGCTAGCTTTCCATGTGTGGTAGCTGTAGAAATCAACAGGTGCCTCAGGCCAGCACTCTGTTCTCTGATGCCCTGCCTATGCAAGACAAGAGATCGCTTGAGGGGTACCACAAGAGCACTGTATTCTGCATCAGTCTGTGCAGCTTCCTTCACATTATTTCTGTGACCTTGTGCAGTGTACACATCTATTTGGAAAGAGTCATGAGTTTAATCCAAACAGGAAGCATGCAGTAAGAATGAAACCAAGTTAACATAACAATTAGAGGAAGAAAACCAACTTTAGAAAACATAGTGCACATACATATGTGCAGAATACATTCTGCAGATTTGTACTGTTATTCTTCAGATATTTTCTACAAAAATTAGGCTTTCCTTATTGCCAGTCCCATGCAGAAATCATTAACAATCTAAAGTGGAAATAAGCTGAATTTGCAGCTACACAATCATGGGAAAACTCTGAGGAAGAAAAGCAGGATATAAATGTACAGTGATAATAGTAATAAGAATACCTGCCCGTTGCTTCCTGCATCAGGATCCCTGGCCAAAACCAGAGCAATCCGGCGTCCAACAGAACTGTCTTCTGCTACAGTCACGAATGAGTCAGAAGTAATGTCAAATTGTGGGCTGTTGTCATTCTGATCCAATACTGTGATTGTAACCTGTCCAGTGAGAGGGGAGATGTGAGTAAGAATTTCCACACAGTGGATAGGGGTCAGGGGACCATGAAATAGATTGCAGTCGGCTAACGTTTTGCACAATCAGAACAAAACATCATTTACTATCAGATTTAGCAAAGAAATCTAGCCTGGAATGGTAAGCAGGTTTTATACCTGAAGGTTCCATGAGGATTCTAACGTTCTCTACAAGACTGACAGAGACACCCCCAAAAGTGACTATTCCAGGATTCCTAGGGATTCAATAATGGTAGTTAACTCCAGTATAAAAACTAGTATCAGGCACAACCTGCTTGCCTTTTCCACAAATTTACTTTGCTTGGAGGATGCAACTCAAGGGTAGACCTTTCATCTATCTCAAAAAGTAGAGAGACCTTGGACTGAACAACCAGGAAGCTGCAAGACTTTCATATAGTTGTAAGAATAGTGGCCCGATCTAGAGTATGTTTAGTCAGAAGCACACCCCTCCCATCCAAAAAGGTTTACTTCAAGTGTGCACATTAATCTGAGCATGTCAAGGCAGTCTGAAGCTAAGTTTGCCCATTTTTACTAATACCCACAGATATAAAGACCTCAGCTGCAGTCATGAGTTCAGAATCACCCTGCCAGTATTTTCAAGCTGTGTTTTCTGCCTTTAGCTAAAGGAAACGCTTTCATGTCTAAAAATAACTTTATATGCAAACACAATAGACAAAGGCAGAGAGAGAGAGGAAGATGCTTTCATGTTTGAGTTTTGAGTTACCTGGCTAAAGGCTTCAGGTGCAGCATTAAAGAAAGGCTGGGCTGCTGTCTTGCCTTTTTTCTTCTCTTCGACTCCGAGTGATTTTTATTCTTGCAGCAAAGTAAGAAACAACCAGTGCAAAAGAGGAGATATGCTTCTCTGCTTCAACTACAGGCAGCTGAAGCTGCTAAAATGAGTGGCCGCTCGCACAAACATATCTCCTCTAACCCACCTGAAATTTCTCCCAGAGTTGTCTATCTCACAGGCTCCTTTCCATCGTAATAACCCAACCTTTTCCAGATGTCCTCATTATACTTTTGCATATTCCAGTGCTGTGCCTGAAACCAGGTTTTGAAGGCTTAGCCCTCCGCAGATTGAAGTAAGGACACTGGAGATGACAGAACTGAGCTTGTGAAACTATTGAACTTTTCTGAAAAAAGCCCAATTGCAGATTCTAGTATTCTAGAATAACCATCGCAATGAGTGGACAACAAAAACTCAGAGGAAAAATGATAATCTGCTGCCAGCACCCCCAGTCCCAACCCTCAGGAAAGAGGAAGTCCTAGAAGATTTTATGGGGTATATATCCCCTTTTCCCATGGCGGAAAATGGCCATACCTAGAATACTTCCCAGAGCTCTTATTTGTTTAGTTTAAGTCTCCTGGAACTGTGCGGACTGCCTGACAAAACAGAACAACCATCTATTTTAATGGCATTCAAAATTCTTGTATGTCTATTTGAAAGCAACTCTGGTTCTCTGCACAGCTGAGGAATAGCCCCAACTGCTAGGTAATACTAAAGCTTGCATAGCCCCATCCAATAAATGACATACGTTCCCTTACGCACTGTGCATCCCTTGTTATACTAACTGCGAAAATGTCTGGTGGCAGCTGCTTGTGTGAAAACCATCAGAAAATATCAAAAGCGGTGACAAACAAGGGAGAGTGACCAAAATGGAAAAATAAACACTCTTACCTTCTGTTGAAGGGAAGCACAAAATGGCACATGGAGAGGAGAAAAGAAGAATGGTTGTTTATTAGATTTTTGTCCTTTAAAACAAAGTCGTCTGAATGTAATGTTTTGGGGAATTTTGGTTGAGAATCACTGACATAAGTACAATGCAGAAATGACAGAGGTAAACTCCATCCACACTCTTTTGCTATTGTTTTACTAGTACCCCTCGGTCATCCAAGATACAGGGCCTCATTGACTGTTTTGTGTCTCTTGACCAACCCCTAGTTGAATACTGAATAATACTTGCAAATAGTAGTGCACTCCCACCAAGAAAACACCTGCATTTACTTCTGATACCCCCTCTGGAAACTGCTATTTGCTGGGAAGGAAAGTGCCTTTAATATCACTGGTATTTTGGCCCCCAGTCACGCAATGTTCCACTGTACCATTCCCTTCACATATTCCTGCTCTACAGGCAAGGGTCAGTCCCACGATGCGTTGGCAGCTGTCCCAGTACAATTCATCTGACATTTTTTCCCCAAAAACATGAAGGGAGAAAGCAGAGCAGAGCAGAACATGGTGGAGGTGAAGAAGAACTTTGAAGGCTGGCAGTGTCATTCTTTGCAGGCTTATTCTGATGTAAGTGTTCCAACCTACATTTTTTTCAATCCACATTATTTGTAGCACAAGTGTTTTCATGAAGTGGATGGGACATACATGGAAACAAATAATTTTTAAAAAATCTTATTTGACTGGAAAGTGTACAGGTAAATAGATTCTACTCTGACAACCTACTGTAGTCATTATTGGCATATTAATTTGTGTTCTATACTGTCATTCATTAAAAATCTCATGGTGGTTTATGAATTTAAAAAAACAAATCAGCAATAAAACAATGAAAAACTCCTTAGAGTCAGTACATGATGATAGAATAATTAACATTTTAAAAACTGGGCAAATAAAAAGGTTTTAGCCTGCTGCCGGAATGAATAAAGCATCAGTTCCAGGTGCTACTCTCTGGGAAGCAAGTTCCACCATCAATGTGCTATAGCAGAAAAGGCCCTTCTGCTTTTGCTAGTCCTCCTTACATCTTTCAAGGAGGACTTCTGCAGATGATTTCAAGGTCTGGGCGGGCTCATACAGAAGGAGATGTTCCCTTGGATAACCAGGCCCTAAATAGTTCAGGGCTTCATATGTCACCATTAAATCAGGCCCAGACGTCAATTGGTAGCCAGTGTAGCTGATATAGGACAGCTGTAATATGTTCTCATTGACTGGTCTCTGTCAGCAATCTGGCAGCCCTGTTTTGAACCAATTGCAAACTACTGCCTGGGGAATCCACAGCTTAGAAAAACTGTGGACTGTCTTCAAGGGCAGCCCCACGTAAAGCGTGTTACATTAGTTCAAACAGGAGGTTACCTGTGCATGAGTTACTGTTGCTATATATACAGAAGTAAAGCAAACTTGGAGTTCTAAAAATTTCAAAGAAACCTACATGGCAAGGCTGGAAAGGAAAACAGACAGCATCTACTATTCAGTGGCCTGAAGAGCTTAATGCTCTTGCTGTATTTGAATATAAATCTTACAGCTGTCAATTTTACCCAGATGCTTATTTAGACATGTGGTCTGCTTATACTAACACATACATTTGAAAAATAGTGTCCACACTTTTTTGTTTATTGTTGTTTCATTCTAACATTCACAATGATTGGATATGGTTTAATAAATGGTTTAATAAATAAATAAATAAAATACGCTTATATTTTTGTTTTTCTTATGTTCTTGTTATTGGTATTATTTCCCTTTCTTTGTTTTGTTAAAACTGAAAACAACAACAAACAAAACTAGCTTTCCCCTGTCTGAATACTGCGTTACATGAAATACACACATTACTTAGGCTGATGAGACAAATATGGTGGGAATGGGAAGAATGTTTGTCCGTCTTGCGAAATATCTGTTAAAGCTAGAGAAGCTAATTCATTTCTGAAAATCACTAACTGAAACATTTCAGATGCTAAGACTATGTTCCACACTAGATTTTGTTAAATCTGTCTTTCCTGTGTTTCAAAGATTGCCATGTGTCTTTTATTCCATCAGTTGCTCACTGATACCATCAAATATTCTGTATGACAACCTTGCTCATTTGTAAACATGCCAGTGCGCCTTTGTGCAAATCCCTCCCAAAATTAACGAACAGACAAATGAACAACTACTGCCTGGGGAATCCACAGCTTATTAAAACTGCCCCGCTGTAGAAACTGCAGGCTGGATTCACAGAAATTTGATCTAGTCTGTATCCATTGCAGATCTCCTTGACCTCACTATTCAGGAATGGTATGTAAAGTTTTAGCATGGAAAGAATCGTATAGGATAGAACAATAAAAGAGAAGGATGAATTCAGTCACTGTTTTGTTCATACTGCCCAAGAATAGTCGTGGGAAAGATCCTTCTTCATCACAGAGTGTCTTTCCCTGGACTTTCTATGACTTCTAGGACCTTCCTGGGTGATGAGCCTTTTTAAGTGCAAAGGAAAAACCCCCTCACACATATATATTAAAATAAAGCAAGGCTACATTTTCTTGAAATTTGCCCATCCCAAGAGGAGGCAAAGTTGTTCTTTCTCTGAGGATAAACAGTTCCACAAAAATAATTTTGGCATAGCACTAGAAAATCACAGCTAGCTTGGAAAAAATACGCAGTGCAAGATTATCTTACCACAGAAAAGTCAAAGGGTTACAGCAAAAATAGCTCACCACAGTTGAATCAAGCTTTGGGCCTCCATCATCTGCCACAACAGTTAAGGTGTAGAAATCTCCCTTCTCTCGATCTACTTGTCCTTTGACGGTGATTATGCCCTGCCAGGAAGAAGCAAGCTCATGAAGGCCACAGACTCCCCATTTCAGGGTATGACCTCAGATTAAGTGGCCCACCAGTGAAGTACTTACAGTGATTCCATTTATTTTGAACAAAGACAGAGCTTGGGGATTAGTATTGGGGTCAAACTTGTATGTGATTTGGTTAAGGTTGTCAATGGAGCGGGCCTGGACCCGCAGCACTTCAGAACCCAGTGCGATGTTCTCTGTGATGATGGCTTCGTAAGTGACGTTTGAGAACTGCACGGCCTCATCTAGTTCATTGAGGAGGCTGACGTAGACACTGCAGAAGCCTTGATTTTGGGGTGGTGCTTGATCTGTGGCCGAGACATTCATCAGGTAGCTGGTTTTTGTCTCATAATCCAGATAGTCAATTGTGGTAATGAGGCCAGTGCTCTCATCAATTTCAAATTTCCCTTCGGAGCCTGAGATGATTTTATAATTCACCAGACCTCCATTTCCTAAGGAGAGAAAAACAAATTTAGGAGTTGTGTTTAGGAGTAAACTAGGGTCCAAAGGAAAATCAGTCTGGATTGATTGGGAACCCAAACACATATTTGATGTTTACACAACAACTCAGAAAGATCAGCAACTTCACTTCACCATATAGGTCCCATAAACTTTGGAAACCAGTTTCCCATTTCTATATAACATACCGCCACTCTAATTTTCTATACTGTTGAGCCCTGCTCAATGCCAAAATGCTGCCTGGGCAAATAAGATGCAATATACAGAGTGCAGCAGAAATACCTCCCCCATTTTAAACTTTCACCTATGTGTTGCTAATGAACTTCTGCAACTGCCAATGATGTCTTCATTTAGCTAATAACTTTCCTTTTTTCATATACCCACATCTAGCAATATGGTTTGGACTGGTACACAGCGTGCTTTTGCTGTAGAAACGTTTTTGAAGAATGGTGAATCTGTAATTGCAACACAGAGCTAACTTTTTGAACTCATTACATGTTAGGTCAAAATGCTGTTCCGGATAGAAAAACAATACTGCTATGGGTTGCAAATTTCAGAGCCACAGGTTCAGCACTTAAAAGAAAGCCACCTGGAAGACCTTGAAGCGCTGGAACTCCAACAAGTGTTCAAGCTGTGAGACTTTCTGTTACTCAGTCTCCTACACGTTCAACTCGTAAACAAGCTTCTGCCTTGGGATTGTCTGACTCTATTTTTCTGAGGAGAGAAACCACTCGGTTACAGTAACATCTGACCGGTATGTGGAGATGCTGCAGACATTTCTGGAACCAAAAGTAAACAACCTTCACAATCAGGATGTGTGGTTTCAGCAAGATGGAGCCACTGCGCACACAGCAAGATGCTCAGTGGAAGCTCTGAGGAAATGTTTCTAGGACGTTTGATTTCCTTACGCTGTGACAATGAATGGCCTGCACGCTCGCCTGATCTCAACCCTTGTATTTTTTTCTCTGGGGTTACTTGAAAGCAGAAGTCTACAAACATTGATCAGGTACCATTGAAGAATTAAAGGATGCTATTGGTCAAAAGATTGCAGAAATACCACCTGGAATGACTCTTTGAGTGATGGAAAACTACAGAAATCATCTACAACAGTGTATAGTGAATAGAGGCCACCATTTGGAGGATGTAATTTTTAAAACCAAATGAATAAAAACTGTTTAAACAATAGTGAAATTAATTTTAATAAATGTTGTTTCTTTTTCCTTTTTTTAACCTTTAAATTTTGGAAGGTATTTCTGCCACACTCTGTACCTTCAGTGACTGCATGACACGCCATCTTTTCCCCTGTAGACAAGTTTTCTTTTAGATGGCCCAACTGAGTTATCCTGGAAAAAAAGCCACATGTTCTTGCCCTTGTTTCCCACTCATCTGGACCATTCATCGAAGTGACTGGAATAGATGGTTTATACCCTGTGATCACCATGTATGGATGTGAAAGCTGGACAGTGAAGAAAGCTGACAAGAAGAAAATTCGTGTGTTCAAAACATGGTGCTGGAGGAGAGCTTTGCAAATACGCTGGACTGACAGAAAGACAGACAAGAGGGTTCTAGCTCTAATCAAGCCAGAACATTTCCTGGAAGCAAAACTGAGGCTGTCATACTTTGGACACATTGTAAGAAGGCAAGACTTGCTGGAGAAAACAGTCATGTTAGGGCAAGTCGAAGCAGAAGACGAAAAGGAAGACCAAATGTGAGGAGGAGAGAATCCATAAAGAAAGCCACAGCTTTGTACTTGGAACTTCTGAACAGAGGTGTCCTGGGACAGTGTTGTCATAAGTTGGAGACAATTTGATGGCGTATAACACACACACACACACACACACACACACACACACCCTGTGATTATGTGGCACCTGTAGGCAATCCCATTGAGGGCTCAAAGTCTGGTGTACTGGAACTGGCTCCCACTACCAAGAGTAAAACAAACCCAGACTTCTAAGTCCCCAAGTGCTCTGAGGCCCTTGGGGATGACTGACTAGGGATCCAACTGGGGTCCTTTGCATTTGGCTTCTTTGCAGTCCAGCTGTGTCTTTAGGGGAGCGGAGCTAGGTTGTAGTCATCAGATTGGATGCAACCTGTGCATTGCCACCGATTAGCAAGACACAAGAATCTGATGCTCCACTTATCTGTCACCTAATACTTCCAAGGCATACAATCTGGGTTTTGGTGAACACAGGGCAAAATATTTACTAAAAATTCAGGAGAAGTACGGAATGGTAAAAAGCTTGGTCAGATTCTGAGTTCACACCAGTTAGCAGTCCAAAGTGGCAAATCAGTTTCAGTACACAAGCAATGAGCAAATCAGTGGCAAAGGACAAGCAAAAGAAAAAGCATTGTCCAGCTGACACAGCTCTGTGCTAAATGGCCTACTTGGTTCCCCAGAAACCCACAGGGTCTGTGACAATGTTCTCCTGGTGCCTGTGTCAGGTCTCCCCGCACTCCCACTTTGACTGGGGAAAAACCACACCTGAGCTGGAAAACCTTGGGCAATTTTTCCTGGACTTTTCTCATGCTCCTTTACTCTGCTAGTCCTGCCCTGCTAGTCCGGGCGGAGATTTCAGAGGAATCTTGTCTTTTGTCTGTTGAATAAATGGTAGTGGCTTACCCTTTGCTCAAAGGCTGGAAGAATTGCACTGCTTAGGCACATGGGTAGTTTAATACTGAATGGACTGGCTAAGTGCTGGCACCTGGCCTACAGATGATCTCAGCCAGGTCACCTGCATTGGAAAATTCTACTCCTTGCAATGGCCACCAAAAATTGAAGTAGAAGAGGGAAGTTGCAGATCTCTAAGAAGAAATGCAAAGCATGGAGAGTCACAATGAAACTGCTCCATGAAGCGGCTGTACCTGTGTCTCGATCTGTTGCACGGACAACTGCGACAGATGTCCCGATCCCAGCAGTTTCTCGCAAACCCAGCCGATTATACTGCCTTTGGGTAAACACTGGCACTTCATCATTGACATCTTCCACATAGACGATGACCTGGGAAATGCCAAAACACTATTTATTTATTGCTTGCTTGCTTGCTTGCTTGCTTGCTTACTTGCTTGCCTGAAATCTGTTCTGGAAAAAGAAGCAGCTACACATGAGAAGAAGGAGCAGACCTGAAGTGGATACTGCTGTGCAGAATTCTGGAGTTGTACTGGACCAAAAGATAAACTCCTGATCAACAGCACCCTCCAGATTCTGCAGATGCCCAGCCAAAAGATTAACAGCCTCCCCAGTACAAATAAAAACAGTCCACATGAGAGCAAATATATCATAGATTCCCGAAGAGCAAAGATCTCCAATATTCAAGCAGGTAATCAACAAACAGTAATTGATTCTGAAGTCTCATAACCTCTGAGTAACAAACTAAGGTCAGAAAACCTTTTTGTTGAAAGTAGTTAAACCAGGGATGTGTGTAATCATAAATGGCAAATGGTATGGGCTGTAATTCCAAGCCATCCACCCAGTGTCATGTTTCTAGCTGTGACAACAGTTGTTCCTCTGGAGGAAAGACCCCCCCCCCACTATTCCATGACAAGAAACACATTTCTTGATCTCAGAGCAGTACAAATGAGGTACGCTGCATAATGGAATATTCCACTTCATTTCTGAGTATTTAGTTAGACCCTTCATGACTAGCCTATTCTCAGTAGTGAATGTTTGTCTCTGATACATCAATAACTCATTTATTAGGAAGAGCATAAAGTAATGAAAAATGGATTAGAATATTCCTCGATGTGCCCAACATACCAAAAAGCCACGCTGCATATCAAGTGAGGATCCGCGTGGAGCCAGTTGACTAACACTTTCTTTATATGACCGGGGTACTACTGAGAGGAAGCATGATCGGGGCTTTGGCAAGCACTCCCACTGGGTGTTAGCCATGCCGCTTTGGCTGATTCAGATTCAGAAGATGAGTATTTCGGTGGGATGGAGGAACAGGAGTTTGCTCAAGGTCCTGAGATACAACAGGGTGAGGAGGCAGAGGTGATGAGCTCAAGGACAGACACGATGGCATGCTGGACAGACTCTGAGAGAAACAGGGAGTAGCTGCTGAGACTGAGGAATTCCCAGATGGGATCAGCCTCTCCCCTCAAAACTCTGGCCAGGCACCAGCAGAGGCACGAGAGGCCCAGTTAGATGAGAAGCATGTGGAAAAGAGGTGTGCTTGCTTCCAGAGAGTCCCTCCCAAAGGATTGGGACAGAAACATGCTCGTAAGGAGAGTTTTGGGAAGTAATTGCTAGATTGGGTTCAACAAACTGCTTTGTGTATGCTCAGAGCCTTGTCTGAATGATTTGCATTTGGAAACAAAAAGGAGCTTTTTTGCAAAGAAAAAGCCTGTGGCTGGTGATTGTCAGAGCCAGGAAACATGGCTCATGACAGGCACAGCCCAAAGGCCAAATTCCCTCTTAGACAAGTCTTTGAGGGTTACATTCCAATAGCAAATAGGGCAGAAGGCAAAAGTGGGTGCAAGATGGCCAAAAATCCCAGGGTAATTTAGCTTAGAGCTCTTCCTAGCAGTAACTAAGCCTTAAGAGAGGCATTTTGAGTTTTCATGATGTTGATGGGAGGGGAAGCCACACACATCTGGGGAATCTCCCAGCTCAGTGGTTGGGGGAAGAGGTGTGGCCATCTGCAGGATGCTGGGGAGACAAAAAGGGGGCCCAGGAGGGGCAATTTGGGCACCTCAGCCTGAGGTTTCCCAACTTTATAAGATGTTTAGCAAACCCCCCTCACCACAATTACCTTTGCAATGAAAAACGAAGGAAATCTTCAAATCTTTCCCAAGCTCATGAAGACTCCAATTTAGCAGAGTCATAAATGACTAAAAATATTTCTCAATAACTTGACTGTTATGAAATTCCATTGCCAAATAACAAGGTCAAGAAAACTAAATATTAAGGTCAAGAACTGTTAGAAAACCATTTCTCACTTAAATTTCGCCAATTTTAATATGCTTATCCTGCCGTAGCAACAATAATAGGATGCATAGGGAAGTGATGAGCTCTTTGTACATCTTGCCAGTAAATGTGAAGTGATGAAATATTAAGGAAAATACTCCTTCCCCATCTTCCCACCTCATACACATCTGCAACAAAATGTTTCCTGTTTGAACCCGAGATTCAACTTGACCGAACATTAAACCTAAATTAGGAAGCCATTTTGGGAGCAAGAAAAGATCAGCTCAGATTGTTCACTTGGGCCAAACCTTGCAGACCAATGTGGTTCTCAAAGGGAAGAAGAGTGACATGAAACTAAAGGCTGTCGACTGAATAAGGGGAAATGGAAAACTTGTAGGCCCAAACCAGAAACCTTGTTAGATGAACCACAACAATCCAAATGTTCTCCTTCTTTGAATATACTGTTTCCTGATATGTACTGGGAAAAAGCTCCTGCACTGTTCACTTGAAAGGCAGAAACCCTGATTTCTCCCACACCTTGGAACTCCAGAAGGTGCGTACCAATTGCAAGTGGAAAAGGTGAACATCCTTATTATCTTCTTGTCCTGCAGAGTGCTCTTGAAGCCCGGAATCACACAATCTACAGTAACTTAGGAAGCTACATTCCAGCTTCAGGTATCAAGCTTCCTGATTCAAGTCCAGGAATCCATTTACACAGACTGGGTAAGTTTGCATGCCACAATAAGCCCCTGAAGTTGAAAACTATCTAATGAAGGTGGCTTGCTTGATGCATCAATAAACCAAACTGCTGTCAAATGATTAGACATTCCTTGGTTTCCATGGCTTGTTTTCCGCTTCGTCCTCCTCTAGGATCATTTCTGGCACAGCTTTTTAAAAAGTAAAGCCTCTGTTTGTTTATGGATTGTCAGCATTTTTTCCTACTTTCCAGAAAGGGTATAGTGTGAAAATTAGGATTTTTGGGAGATTTATGCATATTTCCATTAACTAATGCTTGTTTGCACACAGGGTTCTTGTCCAGGATATGAAGAAGCCATTTTGCTGAAGCTAAGCAGGTCTGGTTCTGATTAGTAGTTGGAGGGGAGACCACTTTGGATGCGCTTGTAGCTACACTGAGTTATCACTCCATTTCTATCCCACTCAACAGCCAAAGCTCTCTCGATGGTTTACAACAGTACATAAAAACAATAAAAGACCAATAGAATTAAAGACAATAGAACAAACCCAGCAGAATAAAATACATTTTACATGCCACAAACTCGTATAAAAAGCAACATAAGCCACTAAAATAGCTAATAACATACACTGAAGAATAATCCTGAGAAGAAAAACACCTGGAATTGATAATCTCCTCAAGCCCCCGGATAACCAATCCTTGGCATAAATGGGCATCTTAAGCTGGTGCTGAAAAGATGACACAGTTGGTTGCACAGGCTACAGAGTTCATTATACAGATGATGGGATGAGGCGCATTACATAATGCTGCCTCCTTCTGAGCTTCCAACAGGGATGTGTGGGGAATCTGCACTGGAGCGTGGATCCACTGAATCCCCATGGCTCAGGTCCCCGGACTCCAGCCTCATGGCCCATGCGAGTGCTGCACACATGGCAGCCTTCTTCCACACATGTGGCTTGTGTGGTTTGTTTGTGTGGCACACGGTATGGAGGAGAGTTGCTGGGTTCTGCAAGCGTTTGTGGACTTCCTCTTGGCTTGCTCCTAAGCAAGGGCTGAGGGAAAGAAGTAAGTCTGGTACAGCAGGAGATCTGAAAGCGCACATCCCATCAGCTCACATCCTAAGCAAAGGCTGAGGATGAGAAAGAAGTCTGATGAGCAGAAAAGAACTGGATTCTGTGGGATTGCGGCAACCCTACTGCCTGAAGATTGGAACCTGGAGGAAACCCCAAGATGCGGGATGTAGTGTCCAGATACATTGCAGCCATGGGAGGCACTCCATCAAGTGTTGTGGTTCCAAGTGATATGTAAAATCAGCATCCCGAGATGGTCCCAGAAGCACACAAGCAGCGAATGTAAGCAGGCCAGAATTGGTCCTATGTGTTTTATCCTAACAGGTTCTACTTATGAATCTGGCTGTCATGTTTTCCACAAGCTATAGCTTCTGAACTACAGAGCAGCCCCACATAGAGTGAGTTAAAGAAATTTAACTTAGAGATTGCCAGAGCGTAGCTCTGAAAGAAGGCACGCTGAGACACTGAGGCTACCTGAGTTTCAAGTGATAAAGATGGGCCAAGAAGAACTCTGAAGCTATGGAGCTACTCCTTCGGGGAAAGTGCAACCCTATCTAGAACAGGCCGAACACCCTCCATCCAGTCAGAGGAACCACCTACCAAGAGCACCTCATTTTTTCTGGATTGAACTTCAGTTTGTTAGCCCTCATCCAATCCATTGTCTCAGCCAGACACTGGTTTAGTACATCCACAGTCTCACCTCTTGATGATAAAAAGGAGAAATAGAGTTGCATGGCATCAGCATACTGATGACAATGCACTCAAGAACTCCAGGTGACCCCTTTCAGCAGTTTCTTGTAACTATTTAATAGCATGGGGAGCAGAACTGACCCCATGCAATGGACTCCATGCTACCATGCAGGAACTCCATGCTGGAGAATTCACAGGGTTGAAAAATATCCCCCAAGCACCATCTTCTGGAACTGGCCATCTAAGTTACAGCAGAACCACTGCAAGGCAGTGCCCTTAATTCCAACTCAAATAGTCACCCCAGAAGGATACCAAGGCGATGGTATCACAAGCTACTGAGAAGTCTAGGAATATCAGCATGGTCATTCTCTCCAGTCTCTCTCCACACATAGGACATCACTCACAATCACCAAAGCCATTTCTGGTCCAAACTAGGCTTGGACCCTGACTGAAATAGATCCAGTTCTCACCTAAGAATGTCTGAAGTTGGTTAATAACTACCCACTCAGGAATCTTTCCAAAGAAAGGAACAGTTGCTACCAGCCTAAAGTGATTAAAGTCTTCCAGCTCCAGGGAGGTCTTCTTCAGAACTGGTCTCATGGTCTCTTGCAGGCACCATGCGACCACTCCCTTTGGTAAGGAAGCATTAATCGCCCCCCTAGCCCAACCTGGGCTTTTTTAAACAGGAGGAGCAAGGATCCAGTGTCATAAACAGGGTCCAGTGTTATATCCCAGAAGAAAGGTGGGATATAAATGTTATAAATACTTAAAGCAAATGCATACAAATCTGAAAAGTGGAAAAAAGGTTAAAAATAACAAATTACTCAAATCCCAATTTTCACACCTTAACCTATGGGCAGGGGAGGGACAAGCCATTCTGAAAACAAGCAACAACCAATAAGCTGCATGTTCTCAGGTTGGGCATAGTTAACAAATCATGTTGAAATCCCTGTGCTGGGTTTGGACTCTGAAGAAAGACGTCTGACAACTCACAATGGTTTGTTGTGCCATGTGTCCCTTTCTGAAGTGTATGTCTCCATTTTTCTTATCTGGTGCTAATGAATTCTGAAGATCAAAGAAATTCATCCTAAAGAAATACTTCAAATTCTATTAGCTATATAGCAAATACTCTGACAACAGTTTTAATCTCTCTGCTCAGTATTTGACAGGTTTACTTGACAAAAATCTTGCTGCTAGTTCTACTACAATGCTACAAGATAATAATTATGATACTATAACGGTACAAGAGATTTTACTGTATTGCAGTTCCCCCCACCAATTTAAGACAGCCCTTCGAGTATTTTGAAGGGGGACTACCCACCCTCACAGAGCTTCTCATTGGTCCTTGTTCACTGTTGTAGGCCTCCACTTCAAGAACGTGAGAGGAATTGCGTTCTCTGTCCAGGGGTCGCAAGCCCCGCATGACCAGTCCACTGCTGGGGTTGATCCGGAAGTTGTTGAAATTGTTTCCTGTTGACGACAAATGAAGACTGCAGAACAGTACATGCCGGCACACCATCAGTCTGAAAGACTGCAATTCTGCCTCATAGTGCTTCTTGTGAGGCATCTTTAGGATAGGCTATTCTACCTCGGAAAGAAACGTGCAAACCTATTTAACGGAAGCAAAAATGTTAGTGCGTTTTTGGGATGGTTGGCTGCTTCAGTGTACAGAGAGATATGGAATTAAATGAGAACGGCAGAAGCATTTTGATTTTTTAAAAATATAACTAAGCCAATTTAATGATAATGCTACAGATCTATACCTAGAAAATGCATTAAAATATTAAATACGTTTCTCGTGGTTTAATAAGGTCTCTTTTAATGCCTTTTTTAAAAAGCTAGCTAATGCTTTGTTACATGCATTTGTGTGCAATGTGCAGTTTCCCCCTAGATTGGACATGCCATTTGACTGAGAAGTGAACCGGCTCTTGAGGCTCCAGAATGCAGGGGAAGGGATAACCCAGGAGCTGACAAAATGCTAGGAAAACCAGGTGCCAGTCTAGCTGGAATCTGGTGCTGATGATCTTTGGAAGACATCATTCTCCCTTTGTGTCCTGTGGTGGAGAACTATCAGAACTATGGCCTCAAGGAGGCTGGAGATAACAGCGATGGCTGGCTAAGGGCCAACACCTGGAGCAAATGGCTCGCCCCAGGGACTGGGAGATGGGCCCTCACCCCACAGGTCAGCTGTCCCAGGTGGGGGTGGGTGGGTGGGTGGGTATAGTCCAAGAACTGAGCAGCCTTTCGTTTCTCTCTTGGGCGGCTGTGACTGCTGCCGATTCCCCTTGTGGAAGAATGCTGTGGCATCCTGTATATCCTGTGCTGGTAAAAGGTAGAGCTACTGTGTTTAGGCTAGGGTAGAAGCCGTTGGTTATTTCGCTGTCCAAGTGGGCCAACAAGGCTGGGAGTTGAGTCCTTGGCTGGCTGTAATTCGTTCTGTTGCTGCTGTCCAATTCCTCTGTCCCCTCCCTTGCCCTTTTCCCTGGCTTTATCCTTTTAGATTCTGCGTTTTAGTCCCTCTACCCCTATATTTTAACCTTTTAATAAATGCATTTGTTCCCCAAGCTTAGGTTTGTCATGTACTGAATCCAGTGGCTGGTGCAGGGTTCTGGGATCAGGGATTTTCCGGGCAGGATTTTGCCCAGGTGGCCGGGGGAGTAAGGAATCTTTGATGGCTTTCTGCTGCAGTAACTTTGTTGATTTTTGCTACAGACAGCACTGTATTTCTCAGTTGTTTACCTCTTTCATGTTCATGGCTTTTAATTACCTTTACAGGGTAATCCTGCTCAAAGATCTGCCAAGTTCAATGGGACCAACACCCTGGTAAGTAGCTATAGGACTGCAGCCTTAGGGAACCATCCTATGCATATTTACACAAAAATTCCCAGGACTCCTAACATTCTCTAGCTAGCCAAACTGGCTGGGGAATGCTGGGAGTTACAGCACCCTTTCCCTGCCACTTTTAGTCTTCTTCCAACTATCCTTTTCCAATCATAGTGAAGTTCACTCTTCCCTGCCCCCAACTATGTGAAGCTTCCAGATGGGCTTCCTACTGGATGTGGACAGAGAGTCTATTTTCACAACACTACATTTCTCTTTTTGGGCCATGCTGATTGTTTCACTTTCCCTATTTAGGCAGATTTACTTGGAAACAAGTCCCATTCTTGATGTGAAAGTCACTTCAGCTGATAAAGTACATCTTGAGATCATGACCACAGAGACGTAGATATTAAAATGTGCTGATACAATGTAAGCCATTTTCTATAGAACAGTTAATCTTCAAGGTTATGAAGAATGAAATGTAAGGCATTAATGTTATCAAAAAGGAATTACAGCAAAAGTCACATATATTCAAAGATTTCTGTCAGATTTAGGTCTCCTAATAATTAAGTTTAGAATGGAGGAAAAAAACTTGGACCAGTATTGGTAAGGCAACTGGGGTTAAGGTTACGGCTGCAGGGCATAAATACGGTTGCTGCAGTTCAGGGATAGACAACCTACTGCTCTTCAGATGCTTTGAATTATAATTCCCATAAATCCAAGCCAGCATAGTCAGAAGTCAGGGATTACAGAAGTTGTAGTCCAAAATTATCTGGAGGGCACCAGGGTATCTACCCATGCCTAGTTATTGTACAGGTGTCCTATAATACAACTATCCAGAATAAAATTAACATATGAACGTATCTCTGCTTACCTCTGATAATCCTATACCACACCCGGCCATTTACACCTTCATCTGCATCTGTTGCTTTGACCTTTGAACAAAACAAACAGAAACTAGAAAATATGAACAATTTTTATATTGTACCAAATGCTGATTCCCCACCCCATTTAGCTGAAAAAGAACTGCAAACATAGGAGATGGGGTATTAGTATTTCCCAGACTTGAGGAAGTATTAAAAAGTTGGACCTTGGCAACAGTAGCACTTATTACCTACACTGCTAAGTGTAACAGCTTGTCTCCACTCTGCTTTTGCATGCACCTTCTTTTGCTGCTTTCCCCCTTCACAGCTAGGTAATCCGGCCTTGCAATTGTATGCAAGTTTGCATATACACAGCCTTTTTCTTGCAACACTTCCCCACTCCCTTTGACAGCCCAAAGAGACAAGGAAACACACCTCTCATACCAGATAGCCTTACATGTGCTTCTGCGCACTTGCAAAACACTTAGAAAATAATAGATCGTGCAGTTTTCTGGGGATATTTTTTTTTCTTTTAAAAGTGTGGTGAACCCATGACAGTCACTCCAAAGAGCCACTTGGGCATCAGTGGAGGGCTGTCACCGTTCGTGTCACCAGTGAGATCTGTCTGGTTTTTGCTATTCTTGCCAAGGGGCTTGCTAGCCAGTTCCTGCAACCCATGATAGAATTTCTCTCCCAGCTATGGATGACACACTGCCCATTATGAGTCAAACCATCCCTAGAACAAACCACGGGCTGTCAGGGTGGCTTGCTGCTTCAAAATAAGTGGTCCAGCAAATTATTTATGATAGGACGCTGATCACACAAGCATGGATAACTGCTCATTCTGTCTAGGAATGTTCACAACTGACACCCTAGCCAGGAATATGGTGGGGGTGCAGGTCTTGCCCCCCCTCATGTAGGGGTAGAGATTGCATCATCTCTGTTCAAGTGCCAGGTAATTTTGCTGCTTTCTTCCAAACATCTGTATTTGCATTGCCTTCCCGTAAACAGGTTATATCAGGCCTCTTGATACTAGAGTTAAGACTGAGAAAATGCTTTGTTGAACTATCCATTATTGAGTAGGACCGTGAAACTGGGTCTGTAACACCTTTAATCAATATCATTGATTAATGATAGCCACAGTGTTGCAATGGCCACTACTACAGAACATCTAGGCAAAAAGCCCAACTTTACTTTGAGACAGTGAGTGCTGATTCTTAACAGGTGGTCTGTGGACCACCTGCAGGGTGTAACCTGTGTGTGTTCTTCTGGTCCCCAAAGCCCAAGTGAAAATAAGGAAATGGCCCCAGAGGGTTGGAGAAACAACATGCTGCAAACGAAGCAGGGCTGCCACAAAGAACTGAAGCTCAGCGTCAAATTCTTGCTTTCTCTCTCTGCAACATGTCATGTGCCTTGCCTCACAACCTGATGCCATCACACTGTGAATTTCCCTTTCCCACAAGACTGGCTGCTAAATGTGGGTAAACAGGAAACAGACTTAATGGAAAAGGGGAGGACACAAATTCAACTGGGGGCTGCCATTTTGACAGCACCTCCATAATTTTTGTAATGCACATTTTGGCCGTGAAGGTGTCAGCTGACGGAAAAGGCACACGTTGCTAAGTAACAAGTAGGCTCTACAGGTGTCTTCTCTGACAAACCTTACTGAGGAAGTGGTAGCTGAATACACAGTCACTTCTGTATTCAGCTGCCAACGCTTCATGTCACATTCAAAGGGAAACACACTCAGGCTATGCGATGTGAATCTCTCGTGTGAGAATTCCACTTTTGGACATTGCGAAATACTGCCAGCCGAAAAGAGACGTTACTCTGTGCATCTGGCTGGTGGTACCTCCCTCAGAATGTATGAAGGCTTGTGGATGACACAGAGTGTACACAAACCTAGTAATGTTACCCTTTATGTTCACCCCTGAACATTTAGTGTTTTAATTGCATAGGAATATATAGCAAACTGGGTTGTAATTCTGAAGCTTTTCAAGCAGTCTGGGAGTTCCATTCCTGAGAAAATGGAAATTCGTCTTTAAGTCAAATTTGTATGCAAGTCAGGTCACATATAGTCGGCCCTCCACATTTGTGGGGGTTAGGTGTGTAGGACCTCTGTGAAAGTGGTAAAGCCACCAATATCTCTAGCCCTCCCCCTGCCCGGGCTCACCAATGCTGGAGAGCCTCTCCAGATGGGTGGAGCAGGAAGGCATGATTTATTTTATTTAGGACATTTATAGGCCATCTATCACTTTCGTCTCTGGATGGCTTACAACATAATCTGAATCCTAAACAACTATAGATTAACTACACCACGACTGAATATATAAAATAGAATAGTTAAAATAAGTTAAATAAATAAGCATGCAATTAAAACCAATTAACATTAAAATATTGGTTAAATAAAAAGGTCTTGCAGATTTGGAAACCTCCCTCCCCCCCCCCCCTTTGCTTCCTCTCTCCCTATGGTGATTTTTCATAGTTTTTTTTAATTAATGGGCTTTAAGGCAGTTTGCTTATAATTACTGGACTTATCTATTCTTTATGGCAGTTTCCTTATAATTGTTTGTAAGTCGGGTGTTCTTAATCCGGGGACTGCCTGTATAAGCAAATGCTGTGGTGTGCGAAGAACAAACAACCCAGAAGAGCTGATATGTACAATTCAACAAAGTGCAGGAGCTACTGGGTTTAAGCAAGTTACTATCTAATATTCCTCTGAAGCCAAAAGTCATCTTTAGGAACAGGTTCAGAACCTCAGATATCACTTGCACAGTTTGTTACTGTCCTTTCCATGTTTCAGAGGTAGCCTGTATAAATGGGATATTATTGTCTGACACTACAGGAAACATAAGCTGATGATACCATCTGGTGTTCTTATTGCTCATTGCAAGCAATGTCTTGTCCGAAGCTCTTGTCTGAAGCTCCACTGGTGAGATTGGAGTTAAGTAGATGAAACCTAGGAATAACTTACTTCTTGTAGGTAGTTTTGATGCAAGTATATCAGAGAAAAAATAGGTATACCATTTATGAGAGCAGAGGGATGAAAAATACCCTACTGACTTTAGAAATTTAGAATTTTTATTTTGCAGTGTGTGTGTTGGGAGTAGGCGGAAGTGAGAGAAAGTGAATGCAAAAGATGAATGGTGCTTGGAGGAAAGTATGGCATAAGAGTAGAGCAACTAAAGAGAAGTTGTACATTGAGGAAACGAAAGCCATAATGTGCAATAGCTTATTTCTTCATGCAAGTCATTCTGCATTTGCTTCTACTTCTGTTAGGTATACTGCATGTTCTGTTTTAAATGGTTGGGAACTACCCAGAGAAATTCAGCTACTGGGCAGTAAAAAAGATGTAAGAAACAAACAAACTTGTTTCTGTGTAGATACCTGCAGTCTTTAATCTAAGTATCACAGATCTATCCAGCACTAACTCCTGCGACTGCAGTAGCTAGAATGGAGATGAAACAAAAATTGCTCCCAGCCATGGAGGCTTGTTAAATACATGGCGTTTGCTCTTCCCCAGCACCAGGGACAGTAAGATCTATGCACTGGTGAGTGCTTCAGACAGTTCCATCTGGCCGCAGTTCTATCCATGGAACATACCACTGCTGAGTTTTGGATTTCAGCCTTTAAGAAAAAAATTCTACTGGATGCCAAAAAGACAACAGCTACTTACATGCCTATAGTAGTTTTATGTTGACATAATGCAGGCTGATGTATATTCTACTCTTTGGATGCAGGTTCAAAACTGTACTAAATAGCAAAATGCAGAAGTGATACTATCAGTTATAAATGATGGTGCAATTAAATAGCTAGGCTTCCTGACAATAAACATGAAAGCAACACATAGCAAAGAATTAGGCTGTTGCTTTCATGGTTAATGGTTGTTTCTGCAGAGATTAATTTCAGTAAATAATGGCTTAGCTTGGAATAGATAAGTCCAGTCTTGCTTGGTTTAAGATAAGTTCCAGTAAATATTTTTAACTCAACTCGCAGACTTTATATCCTAACAACGAAAGGTGTGTCAACTGTGCTGCAATGTATTGGTGCCCCAATGCATGCATTGGTGAAAACACATGCGTGTGTCGCAAAGGTTGCATCTTTCAGTGCAACGGTGGGCCCACTCTGCACCTTGTAACTGACCATGTGGCATGAAAGGCAGGCTCACTGGAGTTCCTGGAGTCACTGCGCTCCACAACAGTAGCAATCCAGCTCTCGTCTGCAGCCTTGCAAACCAACACGAGTCACAGGAGGGAGACCAAGCATAATTCCAGGCCTGACTCAACCACTTCAGTCCTGCTGTTGCTGCATTCTCAGCTCAGAAAAGGGCAGACTGGAAACCTACATTGGGACACTACCATTTCCCTTCCCACATCACGCTGCATTTGCTGCCCTTGTGAAATACCAGGAAAGATACTCAAGTTCTCCCTTGCTCAGCTTGCTTCATATACTCTGCCTTTGTGCCCACTTCTCTCTCTCTCTCTCTCTCTCTCTCTGTGTGACTCTCTCTCTCTGCCCCTGCTGACAGCTCCGGGCTAGAGCAAGACCATTTTTGTTGTTTCATATAACAAAGAATGGTGAACCTAGAAATTGGGAGACATTACATGAAGGATGAGAGACTGATCTTAAAGATGGGGATATGGGCAAAATAATAAGTAAGGGTGGGCAGAAAGTTCCTTTGAGAATGGAAGGC
This sequence comes from Varanus komodoensis, assembly GCF_004798865.1. Taxonomy (NCBI): domain Eukaryota; kingdom Metazoa; phylum Chordata; class Lepidosauria; order Squamata; family Varanidae; genus Varanus; species Varanus komodoensis. Next base: position 17,670,791 of record NW_025335317.1, read on the forward strand.
TGGCAGAAACTGCGGCCAGAGGTGCTCCTCCTGTCTCTCCCCTTCCCCCAATTGCTGGTCCCAAATCAACTGCTGACTAAGTTGGAGGCTGGCTTTCAATGAATAGACTCCAGTGACCAGACTGTACCATTCAAACTTTCAGCAGGGGATGGAGCAACTGCTGCAGGTGAAGAATCACAATTCACTAAGGGCTCCCATTTCAAAAGCCCTATCTTTTATGCCTGTCCAAGAAAGTTAACCCAGGATACTCAGAAAGCTTGCAACTTTGGATTTACACTAAATGAAATGTTTACTACAACATCTAAGTTACTTTGCTCCTGTGTTCTCCATCCTCCCCCGTCCCCCGCCCACACCCTATGTTCCCTTTACCCCTCCCCCAAGTTGTCAGGGGCTGAAAGACAACAGAAGCCATACAAGGGCCCAGAGAATGAAGAACAGAGAAAAACATCTCCTTTAAAAGCTGGAAGAGAGGGGGGTGCAAGGACAGAAGCTACAAAGAAGTAAAATTAACTAAAATCTCTGAGTAAGATAACAAGGACTGCCAATGAGCTAAGAACTTTGCTGCAGCTGGAGTGATGCATTTTAATCCAGGGACATCTTCCAAGAAAAAGGTCAGTGCATTCAAAGGCATCCCATTTTGCTGTTTGAACTTCAGTGAATGTTTGGGAAAATGTGTGAGTTTAAGGCTTCACCTACAGGGAAAGTACAATATTCATCTGGAAAGCTACCAGGATAAAGCAATAAGAGCTGCTGAGTTAGGGCCACCTCAAGCATTACATTTAGGGGCAGAGGCAAATTGTATGGAAAAGGGGAAGGTTAGAGTATGAGCAGCATTCTCTTTTTATCTAAGAGAAGATGCAGCAACCCTTTACCTGTTTCTTGACATTTCCTAGACATGAGGACCACTTCTGAGGAAGTAGTCACAAAACAGGTACAACTGAATGTTTCTTATATCATACTTATATTTATTTATTTCATTTATATGCCACCCCACAGCTGAAGCTCTCTGGGCTATTTACAAGGATCCATAAAAACAGATAATAAAAGTGCAGCAAAAACATCATAAAGTAGAAAAAAACATTCAAAAGTTTAAAACAGCCAAACAGACAATAGCAAAAACTATCTCTAACAAACACCTGGGATGGGTAATCCCGCTAAAGCCCCTGGGCAGTCAAGTAAGTCTTTAAAGGCCTCTGAGAAGAGGGCCACTTTAACCTGGTACCAAATTTGGCACCAGCTGTACTGCAGTGGCAAGGTTGTTCCCTAGACATATTCCACAGACATATTGTCACATGTCATTGTGATCGCCTCTCATAAAGATACAAGTAGGTTACTCACTTGTGCTTCCCTGTTTGCTTCCATTTGACTAATTGTGTATATAAAAGTATGTGTTAAAAATTATTTTTCCCCAAAAAATCTTGTCTTAAAATTCACATTTTATATAGATGAAAGATGCCAATTTTGCGTGCCTACATGTTTCTCTTGAAATCAAGTCTGAGTTTTTAAGTGTTTTCTTTTCTTTCTATACTCCCAGGGGAAAGACAATTGGTTCCCTCAACTTGGTAATTGCTATTCTGCACATTGAAGAGTGAGCTGAATACAGAATTTTGTTATTTTTACTTGTTCCATCAATATAGTGAGCTTGCAAGATCTGTTGAGGCTTTTTCTGCAAGGTTCCTGAGCATCTTGGGTCCAACAACTCACAGTTAAAGAAGCAAGTAAGTTTTTCTTATTGTTTTCTATAGTGTCTAAAGCACATGTTTTAACAGGAGAACCTGTCTAGATGTGACTATTTTCATAATGCACTGACCCCTTTATTCTTAAATACTGCAAAATCTTATTTATGAGAGGTAATACTAGAGATATTAAGTAGAGGAAGGTTTACCAGCGATATTAAATCTTTTAAGGATTTTTTTTAACGTTTAGCCTGTATGCTGTGGCCCTGTTTAATTGTTTTTATAGCTGTCTACTTTATCAAGTTTTAATTGGTTTTTAATGTGTTTTTGCTGTTGGTATGTTTTACATTGTAAGCCGCCTAGGAAGGCCTTGGCAATTATAGGCGGCCTACAAATATATGTGGAACTGCAGGTGGCACAGTGGTTTAAACCGCTGTGCTGCTGGGCTGGTTGATCGAAAGGTCGCCGGTTTGAATCTGCACAACGGGGTGAGTTCCCATTGCTCCGTCCCAGCTCCTGCCAACCTTGCAGTTCGAAAGCATGCAAATGCAAGTAGATAAAAGGGTACCACTTTGGTGGGCAGGTAACAGTGTTCCGTGCACTTTGGTGTTTAGTCATGCCGGCCACATGGCCACGGAGACTGTCTGCGGACAAACGCTGGCTCCCTTGGCTAGGAAACGGAGATGAGCACTGCCCCCTAGAGTCAGGCATGACTGGACTTAATGTCAAGGGGAAACCTTTACCTTTTACCTTTATATTTTACAAATATATGTATGTAAATAAATAAATACACACATACAGGAAGGTGTAGAGGAAGGTCACAGAATGCCAACCATCTATGTGTGTGTGTGTGTGTGCACATGTGTGTGTTCTTCCTTGAGGCTAAACCAGTGTAAGTGCAACACAAAAGGAATATGATAGGATCATTTACTGAAAACATGTATGTAAAATGCAGTTCTGTGCATTTTACTACGAATATACTTGCTAGATTTCTTCTCAACACCATAACAGACTAATTAATTTCACTGCCATCTTTGTTCACAAATTAAATAACTCAAATATGAAGGATGAAAAGGCAGCATTTGTACTGATTCCAAATACAGAAAGTAGGCTGAATATCTTCAATGCAGGGTAAATTAGAAAGACTGGAACTCTTGACATGTTTTGACATGGTGAGCTCCTGGAGACAGCCCTAATATGTACAAGCCGAGCACCGTGGGGGTCCTCTTGCTTGCACAGTGTGTCTCCATGTCAGGACTGCACATGGGTGTGCACTATCGACATGGTGTGTGTCTTGCACTGACAATAGCCACCCATTATCAGGGAAACAGGGAAACATTTCTAGCTGTTTCTAAGTTTCTAGCCAAAGTTTCACCATTCTACGTGGTAGCCAAAGCCTGAGCATTTCGTGCTCAAAACCTATCTAAGGCCATGCGAAAGACCAGGGTCTCGCTCTCCCAAGCATTTGTGTTGACTTGCATACAGCTGCAGTGGAAGAGCTTCCCTGGCAATCCTCAATCCTCTCCAAAGCAAGCAAGTCTGAACAAGTCACTGAAGAGAAATGGTCAGTGTGCCTGTTGATTTGGGTACAGCATACATACAAGCCAGAGATTTTAGGATATGTCTTCAGCACACTGTAGATTCATGCGCTCAGTAAGGCCTGACTGGCATAGCCATTAAATATTTGATTCTTTCCACTGATTTGTCAAGCTCCCATTCTACCTTTTTCCACCCCCGGTAGACAAACATTAGTCACACTGCATCTGACATTTAAGAAAGTCTTCTCTATAATCGTAGCCACAGCAGGGATCATCCCAGACAATTAAAAATCCACTTCAAACCCCATAATTCTGTACTAGGCCAACTATTCTTTATTACTTATTTTTCCCTGCTGCTTTTCTGTTGTAAGAGTTCAGTGTAATTATGAAAAACTCTAACTTGCCCGACTGAACATGGCAACGGAAAGATACTTTGAGAACAAAGGTGGTTCTCACGGTATTAAGCATCTCTCCCCTAGGCATTCTGACCTCTCTGGAGAAAATATGGTGATTAAATTTTAATATCTGTTAATTGTTTAAGAGTAAAAGTATCAGTTTTGTACACTTGCAACACAAAGAGAAGGCGATGTCTACAGACTTTAAATCTAAGGCAAGCACCTTCAAAATTACTCTCACTAGCTTATCATTATGGTTCAATATTCCTGTATAGAAATTAGAAACTAAGGTTGGAACCCTACACATACCTCACCCCAAAATAAGACTGGTTGAAGCTCAATGCACAGAAATGTACAGAATTGCACTGTGTGACAATGACTCTGAAAAGAAGAGCTGGTCATTTTCACTAACTGAGAGAAGCCTTTCTGGTAGGTCACCAGCTTGCTAGAACTGGCGACTGGAAAGCATATGACAGAAAGGAATGTAGAGAAACCATTTAGAGAGTCAATTTGCCATGAAGGATGGTATATAAAAACGTGTATACCTATAGTGGTGGAACTGCTTGGTGGCACCTGAACAGAACCATTGTGCTACAGAGTGAAAAGTACCTATATTTATAATTCTGCATGGTCCTTTTGTTATGCCTAATGATCTTGCACATATGCCAGCAGTCTCTTCTTTCACACATACCGACAACTCCATTTCCCTGATCTTTACTCTGATCATGTCTTGCAGGAAAGATGAGCACTAACGCTACAGCAAATGAGACCTCCCCAGCCACCAGTGTGCTCGCATTCTTCAACGTCACTACGGAGCTGGTCCACCTGAGCCCTGAGCCGACTGTGGAGAAGGCCGACTCCTTGCCGATTATCATTGCCCTCATCTGCATCTTCATCCTCCTGGCCACCTGCCTCATCTTTGTCACACTGTGCAAGCCAGCAGCTCTAGACCAATCCTTCCATGGGCCACATGAGTGTATGCCCTACCATCCGGAAGATGCGAGTGAGCCACAGCTCAGGTTCTGGAAGCGCCTGGGCTCATTAAGGCAGTCTGTTCGTAGTGTCAAGCGCAGCAGACCCACTTCCCACCACACCCGTGAAAGCTGTTCAAGAAAAGCACCAGTCAGCCACGACTGGAGCATCATGGAGTCGACTGAAATGTGACTCTGTTTCTCTCCACGGACCATTGGTCAGTCTCCGATAACCCAAGCCCTTTGGGAAAGTCATGGGGTGACTCGGATGCAAGACCCTGAAGTACGTAACACTCATTTTATTCCTCTCAATGAAAAAGGAGATAGGAACATAATGAGTTTCATACCTACTTGATATATTGAAACTGTATTGTACAAGCGAAGATGGAATCAAAGGAAAAGGAAGACATGAATAAGGTCCCTTGGGATTGGGGACGCATGGGCAATGCTCACTTGGATTCCAGAGCATTTTGCAAAAGAAACTGCATGAAACGGAGGGCCATTCTGCACAAATCAAATATGAGGGTCTTTATGCAAGGTCACATTGTATGTACAACACATTTATGGCAACTGCATGATGCCCCAAGTAAGCTATTTCTTCAAGAGCAACAGCAGAACATCCTGTCTGTGCAGGTTCAGTAAGGGTGGGGTAGGAGATTAGCTTTTCAAAAAACATACAAAGCGTGACCACGTTTTATCATCTATCAGTTGTACTGCAGGAAGGTGTACAAAAGCTGTAAATGGTATGGGGAAACTGCAGGGACACTCCTGCCATTTACTATTTTTTTCTGTGTGTCAGGTCTGGATAAATCTGTCTTGTCATGTGGAAATGGGACAATGCAAGAAAGATTTTTTTAAAATCTTAAAATATAATAGCAAAAGACATTTGTTTATTACTACTGCTTCTGCCACAAGTTATATCTATAGTGGACACTGATGCAACCACATTCATATGTGGAACAGCAACCATGTCTGCAGTATATAATATTTACCTGCCTGCAGACTATTGTGTTTGCATGGTGCAATGTTGCTGCAAAAGTGTAAGTGTTCCTAGGAAGAGTCATAGCTCAGTAGTTTGCCAGCTGCACTCACCTGGAGTCTCCAGTTACAGCTACTGAAAAATACCCTGCTGGAAATGTTAGAGAGCTGCAGCAAGTATTCCGTGCTGAGCAAAAATTAACCTATGGTCTGAAAATCGAAGGCACTTCGTGTGCTCAGTTAAAGGGATTGTGTTGACCATGCCCAGCAAACAAATGTAAAACATGGATTGTACAGAAAGGTCCTGATTTGGGGCATTATGTTTAGCCCGGAAAGAAAAGACAGGTAACTCAGAAATGTAACTCAAAAAGTTCCCTGCTTCCGATGCCATAGGGCACAGCTCAGATTTTATGTGACCATGACATGCCCCTTTTGCTTAGATCGGGTTCTGTGTCATTCCTCTATAAAGCTGTGTGTCCAGGAATGGGTGCTGGTCCAGTTCTTGCAGCAAAAGAGACTGAAGTCGCACTGCGGGGAGGGAAGCCTTGAGCAGCAAGAGTGCTTTGCATTCACTGCTCTCGTTTCTATACACTGCATTCCTATGTTCCTGCATTGTATGTGATTAGGAGGATGGACTTTAAATTTGGCTCTCTCTAATCGGCTGATGGTGTAGCATGGCCTTCCCCGGCCTGGCAGCCTCCATGAGTTCAGTTGCAAGTCCCATCATCCCAATGGGAGGCTGGTTGGCAGCATGGGCTGCACTGGGAATGATGGGAGCTGCAATCTAACACATCTGAAGGGTGCCAGACTGAGGCATACAGGTGTTCTTGGGCAAACTGGTAGTGACAGTCTCAGTATGTAACAATAGAGGACATCTCACCACTACAAGCTCTGTCTGCAGAGGCGTAAGCTTCATGAGCATACTAACAAGAAAACTCTTGACAGCTGCTACTCCTTGTAATGGAGAGAGCAGATGCAGGAGGGGCTGCTTTCAAAAGGAGAAGTGGCACGGGTAGGGCACTTGGCCCTTTATTCATCACTACTTTTTCTTCAGACCGTAAAATTCATCTGCAGCACATTTCCCTTCACTGGGTTTCAGCAATGTATTTGCAAGCGTCAACATGCCTCCACAGTCCAGCAGGAGGAAACCTAGTCTGGCAACATAATCGGAACAGATCTGATTGGAGCAATCATTTGAGATAGTAATCATGCTGAAAAAAACAAGTTTTTTTTAAGAAGGCTTTTCCTTCTTACACTAAGAAATACCCTGAAACTAAAATAAAGAAAATAGGAAAGTTCATTAAGAAAAGAACAAAAACCATGCTGGCATGATAGACTAGCATTCCATTTACACAGGAGACAATTAGCCACCTTCAGGCCATCTGCAAGTAGGATGCAAATACAGCTACACCATCCCCCAGAGTAACACATAGCCATCAGAACTAGTATCCATTGATAGCCTTATCCTCCACGAATCTGTCAAATCCCCTTTCAAAGACAGCTAGATTGGCATGTTTGAAGTACAGCTGCACCAACAATTTGTATAAGAGGGGTAGGATCTTGGCAGTTTTATTTTTGATTCACTGCTTTAGGAAGCTAGATCTTTAAAGCTCCAGCAGACAATAGCCACTGCGTCTCTCAAGAAAAAGGCTCAGAAATAGTAGTAAGTTTCTTATATTCTGTCAAGGTGTCTTAAGAAGCTAGAGTACAACATGCTTTGTTGCTGGAATCCTGGCTGCCTGGAATACTGGAAAATTATAGCCTCGTAGTGGCACTTGCTTTTGGAAAAGTAAAATCTGACAAATGGATGAAAGAAAATGAAGAAGAGCTTTGTCATACTATGAAAGTTATTTTCGTTCAAACACAGGATTGACAGCTTTGCTTGAGATCAACTGAAATGAGTGATACAAATGGACAATTAGGCACTGAAGTGTTCTAGTTGTCAGTGAGCTCAAATGCCTTCCTTGGATCAAGCCGATTGCTTTGCAGCCGTAAGAGCTAAGACAAGAAGTTGCCCTTTCCCAAGATGGCTGGCCTTCCAGACACCATAAAGCAAAGGCGTGGAACCTCTGGCTTGCACAGCCTCCCCATCTGGCCTGTGGCCTCCCCCACAGCACTCAGGACTGCTGAGGGTTTTTTTTTAAGCTTTCATTTGTGCCTCCGGAAGCTTTAAAACAGAGCTTAAGTGCCACGTGGGGGATTTGCAGAGAGATCTAGTCACAGCTGAGGAGGGACTTCTTGCATGGCCCCCGATGCATGGAATTTCGGCTTGGAAAACATCTCTTAACTCTGAGGAGAGGGCTCCCTCCAACCTAATTGCTGTGTGGGTGGAAAGGGTGAGAGTTGGGATATGAATATTAGATGTGGAGGAGAGACAGGGAGAATGTGGGAAGACTCTGCTTCCTTTTTGCTTTTGCCCTACCCTCCACCGGCAAGTGGACCTTGGAAGGTTACCCATGAAGGAATGTGGCTGCAGGATTTTAAAATGTTCCCCAGCCTGTTCCCAAGAAATGCACAGTGACATTTCTTGAAAGCTGGAATTGCAATGGGAAAGAAAAATTGTGCTGTTTAAGCCTTCTGCTACATTTTAACGTTTAGTGCCTTTGCTCATATGCATAACTTAGTTTATTCTTTGACCAGATGCTTATATTTAAAATTATAATTGTATTAAGTTTGGTCACAAAAATCATGCTTTCAGTTGGCTTATTTCTGAACAGGCATGTGTGAAAATAACTGGACTGCACTCCCACCGTTCCTCTTCACAAAAAATGACATCATCTTTATATGTGCAGTGCTGTTCCATAGATACTCATGTAGATACTGAAGAAAACTGTTTAAATAAATTAAGCAGTAAAGGCTACCTAAATGATCTAGAGAGCCTCAAGAGGGGGTTGCATGCTGCTGAAATTAAAAATATTTACCTGAAAAAAGAAATGAATTTGTAGTGCCGCTGAGGGACAAATGTGGGTAAATATTTGGCATTTATGTATTGTTTTACAGTGTTCAAAGGTGCTTTCCATACATTACACTGATGTTCCTTATAACAGCCCAGTATGGTGAGGTTAGAATTATTAGCCAATATTTCAGATGTGGAGCCAAGGCTGAAAGAGAGAAGCTTGCTGAAATTCATTTGGTAATGAATTGTGGGGGACAGATTTCTGGTTTGCAGCTCAGCCACTAAGAATCAAACCAGGCATTGTGTGAATAATCAGTGGCTGTATCTCCTGATGTACTTTTTTTTTTTGACATGTAGCTGCTGGCCTTCTCAGTTTGGATTAAGATCACAGTGCAGGCATCACAGTGCAAGCAGGGAGAGAGCAGCATCATCCCAGAACCATTTTTGATGCAAATCCTTCCTCTGGAGTCGCTACTGGGTATGGAAAGGAAAACATGGGGAAACAGACAAAATCCCATATGTTTCCCACTTTGGGCTTCTCCAGATGAGGAGTTGTTCCCACTGTTTTACTAAGGCTTCTTCTTCCATTTTCATTGTGGGAGGAATCTCTACGTAGATTTTTTTTTTTTTTTTGTGCATTTCTCTGCCTTTCTCTACAAAGTGGCACTGTGGGATAGCTGCACAATAACAGACATGTGACTTCTCATGAAGCTTTTGTTCTGGTATGTTGTGGTCTAAACTTTAATACCAGCTTCGACTTTCCTCACTCTAAAGAAGTCTACAAAAAAAGCTGCGAAGCAGGGGAGAGGCTCTGGAGGACGACAACATTGCAAAATAGGCCTGTAAATTTCTGTGAGAAGGGACTGAAAGACCACAATGCATGCCTCTTGCAGAGACACCTTTGTGGCTAAAAGCAATTTCAGGCTGGCATGATTTGCACTGGGGAACTGCTGCACTGGGATTGTTTCCCGCCCCAGGTTCCCAATCCAGATGGGTGGAAGGGGCAGGGGCATTTTCTTTAGAAAAAGAAAAATACACTGGCAGATCTTTCCACAGACACCCCCTGCAACAATGTGCTGGAGCCAGGGATAAAAAGGCTTTCTTCCACCTGGTTATGAGGGATGCCCCTTTCTCCGTGCACCGCAACGCGCCTCCTTCAACCTCTGTATAGCATATCCAGAGGAGCAGCACGGCTGCTGTGGGGAGGAGGGGACAAAGAAGTCCACTTCCACCAGTGCCACAGATCTGGACTAACCCAGTGTTTGGCACAAAGCCATCCTAACTCTGTAAGGAGGTCTATCAATAGTCTGCACACAGCAAGCTACGGCGGTTGAACAACTTCGAGCAGATCCGATTTAGGCACCTAAATGCAGCTCTCACATCTCCCTAAATGCTTTAGTGCATGACAGCTCCTCATCTGAATCGAAAGGAAAATACCAAGTTCAGAATATTAGTGGTTTATGGTGCCAATCATTTAAAAGGATTTATGACATAAGCTGGCAAAACACAAACCTTAAATGAAGGCAGAATACACCTAGCCTGAGCTGTAAAATTGATTTTAAACTAAAAAGATTATTGAATTGTCTGTTTCCTGAATTTGATTTGTGACAGTGTTTATGTTCACTTTAATGCATTTGACTTTCCTTTCGTTTTGGTCAGAAAAGCAATCTCCAATTTATTAAAGCAAGTTTCACAGGAGATCCCTCACAAGCACACACTTCCCCCTCTCTCAGTACATTTCATTTGAGAGAGCATCTTCTTTGCTGTCTTTTGGAAGACTTGGCTACTAGGTTCAATTTTACTCCTTATTGCATTGCTCCCTATCACAGACTCTCATGTTAATATCAAGAGACAATCAGAAATGTTACTGCATAAACAAAAGCAAATCTTGAAGCTTTTATGTCATTCCCATACAAAATCATATTTTGATGCGTTGACATATTTTAATTTTACAACCATCAAAGGGGTCTAATCAACATTATGAAACAGCCGCCTTGCAAGTTTTATTCAGGGGTGGCAGAAAAGAACTTTGGAGTTTTAAGAACTCATCTGTAATCAAGGCAGGATTTATATCTTGCCACCAGATAGGAATGTCTCCTATACAGCATTGGACTCATAGGAACCACTCTTGCGCCTCCTAACTGCCTCTTGTGGCTTATACTACAGGCAGAGACCCTGTACCTCCAGGTGTTGCTGGATTCACATCTCCTGTCAGCAAAGACAATGGTTGTTACCTACAGATTATAGTGATTGTAGTCCAACAATTTTTGGAGGACCAAGGGAAAGCCTCTGAAAGGAAAGGGGACACATTCTGTGTATTCAGGGGCCTTCCTGGCTGAAGCTAGCAGGACAGAAGGAGCAGTGGAGGCCATTCTTATCTCCGCATCCTCTGATGGTTGCATGTTACACTAGATGCGATTTTCTTGTGCGCATACTGATGGGCTCTGAAAGGAGAAGCAGCCTGAAAGAGGCTCAGAACAGCATTAATCCTGGCCTCTCTGGTTTCTTCCCTTCCCTGCTTACCAGAACACCCTCTTCTCCATCTCTTTGAGGTTGATTTTCCAACCTTAGAGGGCAGCCAATGCAGTTCTCTACATTATGGTTGCAGGGGACAGGGGACAGATTTCAAACTCTCCCCTCTGAGGTCAGGGTGGCTATCCCTGACCTAGGAAGGGGAATCTTGCCAAGCTGATCTTGGATAACTCCGATAAGCCACTGTGGTACTGAGAAATCTTAGAGCAGACCATTGTTTCTGTCTGTGATTGCTAAAAACCAAATGTGCCATGCTGAAATACCACAATGGTACCTGGATGACTGAACGGATGAACACTGGTAAAAAACCACCATTATGTGAACCCACCCACACTGTGAGTACCAACTGTGAAGTAATCCAAGTCACAGCAACTTGAGGTGTTCTGCTCTTCTTACAAGTTCCTTGTTATAAATCACAGAGGAGGGATATATATATTCCTCATTTATATTTTATTATATATCTATGACTATATATTGATATATGTATATTTGAAACCATGTATTCTCTTGCCACCACAAGAAACCCCTTGAGCGCCACAAAGCCACTGCAGTTGCTTCCTCACCTTTTATGATGATCTCAGATTTAGCAGCATAACATTGGTTAGGTGAGCTGAGGAAATATTTGTTCCAGACCACTAAAGTCCAGACTTGTTACACAACATACTTGTCCTCTTGCTGTCCAAAATGTCCATGGTTAGGAGCTAAACCTGGTCATCTTGCAATACCTCTGGCAGACTCAGGAGGGGGATTCTCAGTGGGAGGAAGCCAATTCAGTGCATGCCACACAGCCTCCTCTGTGCTGGCTTCAGGGAAAAACATGTGGTCTTGAAGAGAAATTGGAAGCACCACAGAAACTTGTGAATGCATGCTTTCATTCACCAGCAGCCTTTCCTATGGTCTATCCTATTCAGGGCTAGCTTCACAGAGAGAAACAAAAACAAAAAACAAGACTCCAAATTCTGCTCTCCCACTTTCTTCCTTAGAGTTACTTTTGGCACAAGCTCACACAGACGCACTTGGTCTAGAAAGACCCCGAATGCTTCACAGAAAGCAGCTTTATTCTCTATGCACAATGCTCACACATCTGGAAGACCTCCTTTTATGCGCAAGACCTGGCTTTGCAGACACTGCCTGACTCAATACAGTCCATAAGGAAATTCAAGGAAGGAGCCAGTCATTGCCCTAACAGGAAATCATTACACCATCTATGCTTCTGCAATTCAGCGATCCCCGTGTTCTGCACAGTTAGCTCTGAGATCCATGTCCCAGCTTATGTGCCTGTCTTTCCCAGAGAGAGCCAGATAGCTAGTTTCTTTTTGGTCTTGCTTGTTCTTCCTCACACTCTCTGTGATGTCTTTGTACGTATTCCTAATTTTCCTCATCTCCTCCTCTCCGCATAGCCTTGCGATTACTTGCTTTAAATTGCCACGCTTCCTGTTCTTGGACTTTTCAATAAAGCAGGATTGCTGATTACAACAAAGCACAGGCCCTGCCAAAATCCAAGTACAGTGCTATGGCTTGCCGGTATGCAGGCCAGGCGTAGCACATGCTGCCTGACGCAAAACCATTGTTCCAGCACTTCTGTTCCAGTCCCCGTCTGGAAAGCCCCCTGCTCTTCCTCTGCTGCCGTGGGAGGTTCTTCAGGCTGGGGACGGAGCACAGGAGAGGAGGGGTGCGAGCGGCGAGGGCAAGGAGCTCTAGTCTTGTGGCTTGGGGCCCTCGTGGGGTCAGCCATGTGTCGAGTCCACAGCAACAGAAGGCTGGTGACTGCTCTGAGGAGCCCCACTGGCCACTTTTGTGCTGTGGCAAATGCCACAGCAGAAAAGCAGCTGACAGGGCTCTTCAGAGCACCTGCTGGAGGCGGTGGTGGGCTGGGGAGCGGTGCAACGCACCGCTCTTCCAGTTCTGTGACCTCATGTGGACAACATGTGGACATCGGGTGGACCCATGCTTCATGGGGGGCCAGCTCTGCTGGGATGCAGTGAAAGTAGCTGGGTTATTGCCTCTTTTCTCCTTTCTTCCCCAGCCCTACAACTGGATCCCACCCACAAGAAAGGCTGAGGTACATGCCTGTACTATGCTGCTGTAGTCTGGGATATCTTCAGGAACCGTGGCTTCATAGCTGCTCTGAAGGAAGATCGGTCGATTGTCATTAACATCTAGCACAGTAACATGGACAGTGGCTGTCCCGGTCCTCCGTTTCCCTGTGGGGCCATTATCTGTGAGAACAAAGGAGTCCATGCAGTCTCTTACCATTCAGGAAAAAAGTACATTCTACCAAACAACTGAAAGAAGCCCTGAAGCACAACAGGGGCAGCATACTCCAGATCACACCTTCTCTTTGGTTTACAGCCCATTTGCCGAATCATTCCACACAGCACCCCATCCCGAATCCCACTTCATCTGTAAGCCCACACCTGCTGGAAAGTTGCCCTAGTCCAGTCATCTGAGATGTCTCCATTTTGCTGGATTTTTATCTAAGGCCAGGCCTGACTGTTATGACTATAACTGCAAACTCTGGGCAGGACTGAAGCATCCTAGAACATCTTCCAGTTGGCAATGCCAATGAACAATATTAGCAAGGATGAAATGAAGCTAACAAGGAAACCACGGGAAGGTGGCATGGTGTGATGGGCTAAGGTAATTTTTGGGGTTTTGTTTCACCATAAATAGTCGGGGCTAGTCTGCATTTCAAGCAAGATTTAGTAGATTTCACTTCCAATACATGCAGCAGAAATGCCTATTTTACTTTAATTTGTACTGTGCATGTTTACTGACACATGGATCATGAAGACACTGGGCTGATGTAGTGCTTGTCTTTTGCAAACTACACTTCACAAGCCCCCAAATGTCATGCCACAAAAAGACAAAACAAAATCTGGCATTCTGCAGTGCCCATATTAGACAGCCATATTAGAGAGCTATTAGACAGCATGTTCCAGAGCTGGCCAAGTGCTTGGACAATCTCTAGTGAATGTGGGAAGGAAATTCTTTTGCACCTCATCAGGCATCTGTGTAGTCTAGAGTATATATTCTCTACATTGTAATTGGCATCTTGAGATGAAAAAGATAGAATTGGCACAATCTTCTTTGTTACAATTGGTGACAAAAAGGTAAATGTTCAGAGTTATTCAAAATTAGAAACAAAAGTAAGTTATTTAAAACTCAAATTAGTTTCACTGTCAGATTTTGGACATTTTTGAACTGAGATTTTGTTTTTGCTTCTGGATCTTTCGAGTTGTATTTTTGCAAGCAAGCAGTCCTAGCCTCCTAGCACTGTGACTGGGGAGTGGGGCATAGGGCAGGTTGGAGATGCAGCTCTGACACTGGAAAAACACCCTGAGCTGGAGATGTGACCCCAGCCTCAGAGAGCTCCTCTTCTGCCCTCACAGCTGGCGCAGATCTTTCCACACTGGCTGGACTCCGAAGATTATCCTCTGTCTTTGAAGCTGGCATTGGGGTGGGTGGGGGGATATTCCAGGATTAGAGACAGAGAGATCAAGGCATTACTGTCCTCCCAGGGCTTCTGGCAGTGCCTCAACCTTTCCCCCTTATAAGGAAGAAGAAAACACTTAAGACAGCTGAAATCAGCAACCTTAATGTTTTGGAGGGTCAGAGGAGAACAGAAACCATGCTCACCTCTGCGCTTTCCCCACCAATGCCTGTAATCTGTCAAGTTCAGATGGTTTATCTGTCTATATATGCATAGGACTGCACCCCTAATTAATCTTCAGTCGAACCTAGTATGCAGTGATTGACTGCATCCCAGTACATAGTCACTGGGGGGATATTTTCATTAACAAGTTAACAAGACTTCTCCTTCTTGTTCAAAGCCACAAAAGGGTTCCTCTCCAGAACATGGTATCAAAATGTATGGCAAGACCAGAATTAACTGAAGCTGAGTAACACAACTTTATTCGGTTCAATCAAAAATGTTCCTTCCCATAGAATGAGCTCTATGGATGGAACGCAGATAAACGTTTTAGAAATTTGAATGGAATGCTACATTAATAATTTGCATGCATCCTTTGCATACATACATTACCCCTCCAAATAAGCTCAGAGCCCGTATGTGTCATGCACAGAGACAAGAAGAAGAACCAAAGTATTCGGAGTCAGTCCTTACCGATGGCCTCTAAGATGAGTGTATAGGAAGGCACGGTTTCCCTGTCCAGATTGACTACTGTTCTAACTACCCCATCTCTAAAACCAACACTGAACTTTCCATCTTGGTTCCCACCTGCGGAGAAAAGAGAAAAAGAGGAAGAAAAACAATACTTTTAAAAAAGGATTTAAATACACACACCTTATTTTCGAGATATGAATTGCAGAACTAAGATATGCTGTGTTTTATTTTGTATTGTCTTGTTGTTAAACCATCCCGATAAATAAATAAACAAACAAATTCAGGCTGCGATTCAGCATATACTTACCGGGGAATAAACACCATTGAACTCAAGAGAGTCTTGCTTCCAGATAGATAGGTATAAGGATTGCACTGTAAGTCACATGAAAAATAATCCTTGTTTCTTTGTGAATATGCATACACAGGTGCATGTTTTCCTATAAATCTTTGCACAACTGTAGGATAGAACATGATGCTGCTGCGCATGCAGAGCTTTTAGGGAAGGAATACTTTTAACACCACCTAGATTAGAGTCAAGATCTATCCATAAGCATGGAATTTAACATTTGCGGGATCTTGAGGAAGGTCAAGAACCCCAAAGACAGACACCTAGAGCCGAACCAAATTTCAGCTCCGGTGCATTTTTCTCAGAAAATGCCTGAGATTTTTCTTTTTCTTAATCCCCGAGAAATAAAAGACCATTTTGTAGTACTGCCTCCAAATTTTCTTCAGTATTATAGTTTGTGGTGACCATATTCTCCTGCCCTGTCCCCAGTGTCCTGGAATGATGCTAGGAATAGGGAATTGTGAAGGGTGCACAATGGAGGCCCAGCTGCCAACACAGTTGATGGTGCTGCCACAGGTGGTGTGCGGAACAAACAGACCAACCTTAGGGAAGGGAAGGAAAGGAAAGCTGTACTACAACACCTGCCCCTATGAGAAATGTTTGGAGTACGTCTCCTCTGGCGGGAGAAACCCAGTGAAATTGCTCCTCCCCACATTCCTCTGTCCAGAACATGGTGGAGAATTTCAAGAGGCTATTTCTGTGCCGCTCCACAAACCAGTGAATGAATAGTGGTAGTGTTGGTTAGGGTGTGTGTGTGTGGCCTGTAAAATCTCGGGTGTCATTCAAGACTCTGGGCAGCAGAGGGCGAGAATGGACAATTTTTAGGGCCTTTGGAAATAATACATGGCTATTTGCCAAGTACCACTTTGATCAAGCTGGGAATATTTTCATCTTCAAATGGGACTGGATAGAGATGACTTAGGATGCAACGTGATGTATGTTTAGACAGAAAAAACTCCTGCAACTCCCAGCATGCCCTAGTCAACTGCAGCTTTACATTGTTTAGGGTAAGATCCAGCCAAATTCAAGTACTTTTCTAACTGATTTCAATGTGACAAGAAAGCATATGCACTTCTGAGTGACATTGATTTCCATAAAAGAGAGACTACAGGCTTGTGCAGTTTTGGATCAACCAAGCAGAAGTATCCCACCAGTCATATACAGTATTTCATTAAAGGGAAATTAATGCTTTATTTTTACTGCTTGCTAGAGACTGTAAAAACTGGGGTCAGACAATCAACCATAGCCCATGATACTTGGCATGCATCTGGCTTGATGGGTACAAACTGGGCAAACCAGAATCACACACATAAAGATACATCTCTGCGACATCACTGGGACTTAAAATAGCTTACCTCTGGATATATCATGTACTACATTTCTAAAGCTGGTGGTAAAATCAAAGAATCTTAAAAAAATAGCATTGGAAGGAGCCAATAAGACCATCAGGTCCAACCCCCTGTTCGTGCAGGGCTCAATTAACATACTGCAGAGGTCTTTCCAGAAACTCTGCTTTCACATATCTGCTCAATTCTTGCAAAGCTTATCTTATTACACTAAAAGCCGAAATTAAGAAACTTCCATGGAGAAATAAAAGTTTGCAACATTACAGACTAAAATGTATAATTCAAATGAAACTGGAATTGGCAGAAAGGTGGATTACCCCCCAAAAGAGAATTCCTACGATTACATGTATTCTGCTCCATATAAGATGGCACCATGTGCATTTGGACAAACAGTCCAATAACGGAGAGAGCCCTGCTTAAGAAGGGGTAGTTCAAATCCCCATCGTCCTATTTCTTATTGCCTCTTGGAACCATTGCTTAATATAACTGGTCCACGTATCCTGCAGTGGACCTTTAAAAAGAAAATATGGACACAAGCGTGAAGGTATCTGCTATGGAAGTGGCTCTTTTATGTCAACACAGTCCTGAACATTTGGCATGACACTGGTTCTTTATGAAGTGATTCTGGGCTTATTTTTAAACCAGTGTCTACATCGGGATATAACATACCTGACTACACTTCACCAAACACTGCAAATGAGTTCAGCCACAATGCCTTCCTCAAATTGTCATATCCACATTGGACAGACATAAGGCTGCTGATGACTCATTCAGTCTGATGAAGCATAGATAATTCTCAGGAGCAAACAACCCAAAACAGCTCTGCTATCGTTTGTAAAGCATCATAGAAAACATATGCAAATCCCTCTGCAAATTAGCCTTGCAAACCAAATGGCAGGACAAAAAGACCCTTTGGCTGTCATATTTGCATTTATTTATCCCATAGTGCTTTGCACCAATACTCTGCACACACATTCTGAGTGGGAAAGGAGGATGGATATAGGCCAAAGAAGAAATGCTTTCTTGAGATGTTGAGCCAAATAAATGGTAATGGGTTGGACCAGCCATGACCCATTCCCAGTATGGGTGGTGAAGGGTGTGAAGTGAAGGAACTCTATTTGTAAGAGCTGGAAGAGAAAAGTAAAAAATGAGTGATCGTTTCTGCTGCATGAATTTAAGGGAAGAATTTGCAGAGGAATAGGTTAGTTCACTTTTTCTCTGTCAATGTCACCTCCCCCAAACCTTTGGGAAGGGGCAGCCTAAAAATCTGAAGGAAGAAAAAGAAGGAAAAGCACAGCAATAAGGACTAATCCACGTTCTCTGCTTCCTATGAACCAAGTGGCTTCTAATTCCAACATTTTTAATCAGTCGCTACTGAGGCTTGCAGAAATGTTTAATTACCCGTGATGAAATAGCTGAGCTCAGCGTTGAGACCCACATCTGCGTCGGTGCAGTTCAGGCGAACCACCTTGAAATCACGAGCTATGTTTTCTGGAAGTGATACATTGTAGACCGCCGGGAAGAAGGTGGGCTTCTCATCGTTCACATCTAAAACTGCAAGAGAGAATTTGATCAAGGATGACTCTGGGCCATGCCTCAGGCACTCCCTGACATTCTTCGAAGATCCACTGCCAAAGCCGCTGCTACAAGTCAGCCACTCTTGGCAAAGGTTTGGAAGGAGGAACAAACTTTGGCATGGGAATTCCTGAGTAATAACTATGTAACAGTTAGAAGCATTTCCCATTCTAGACGTTTGTCATCTGAGTTAGCATCTTTTCACAAAATATAAAGGGACCTCGTTCTTACAGACTGAAGCTAAAGACATTCCTTTTCTTCCAGCCATTTTAACTGCGTTTATATATGTTATATAGTACTTTGAAAATAAGAACTAGTACCTGAGTTTTGCTTTTTTCTCTTCCCTACCAATCCCCTTTTCTTTCGTCTTGTATCTTTTAGAGTATTATGAATCTTTGAATCAACTGATCTCTAGGTGATGCTGTGCATATGATACACTGCTCCAAAAGCAAACAAAAGACCACTAATTGTACAGTCAACTTATGTTGTAGATTTAAGCATCTTAAAATTAAAAGCTTGATTCTTTTTCATAGATTCAAATAGTTAAAAATGAAAAAATAACAAGTTTATAGATTTTAAATGTTTCATACACATGCATGTAGAGTTTTAAAATATAAAATGTAGAAAACATGAGGTTTGACCTATTAAAGACTGGGGTCTTTTTGGCTGAAGCGTATGGTAATAATGCTGCAAGCAAATATTTATTTATTTCTATACCATCCAACAGCTGAAGCTCTTGTGCTTATCCCATTTATTATGTGCTGTCTTTATTCTTTTAGTTCATGAAACCTATCCAGTGAACTTCTGTAATTAGGTAGACTATAAAGAAAGAAATAAATGGAGCCATTCTTCCATCAAGATATGGCAAAAAAGCATCAGAACAACAAATAATACATTAACTTTTCTAAACTTTAAAGCTTCTTAAAGCAGCCGCCAAGCTTTTGTGCAAAACTTAAAAAGAGATTACAATTTTTAAAAAATACACAAAATGATTCGGATCATACCTTTCATTGGAGTGAATGTGTTAATCTCATAAATAGTACCATCCAACCCCTTTTGGATCTTATTTCACCTATTTAGTATCATCCTCATCCACACACATAACAATAAACAAATACTCAAAGCATTATAAAGTGAGGATGGAGACCCCATCTCTAGTAGCAAGGGGTCTGCTCCTTCCCATGAGGTTGGATAACATGAAAAGATACTGTACAGCACCAAGCACCTTCAGCTTCCAAGCCACTAGGGTGCCATAAATATCAGGGCTAGAACAAATGATGCATGGTCTTTGGAATGAAGTGGGGGCTGCTAGACAGAGACGGAATTCTAAGCAGTCAATAACACTTGAGCTCAGTAAAGAGAAGGGACTGAGGAAGATTCAGGATTAGAATGTGTGAGAAGACAGACCAACAGAGTAACTGCAAGAACTAAGGAATAGCAACAGCTGTTGCTGAGCTTTAATTTATTTTAATAATAATTTCATAGTTCCGAGATACAAACCGTACCTGCCCCTTCTGTGCATTACTGGGTCAACTGCTACGGTTACCTCTCCCTGGGATTGAGGGCAACATCATTCATATTCAAGCTTCCTCAGACCACCTCTTAATGCAAAAATGAGGGCTGAGTTTTTCACACAAGCACGCACCTATTGCTCACCCCCTAATCCCAAGGCTGTTTTGCATGGGCATTTTTTCATCCTTACGGCACTCAATCCTTAAGCCAGCCCTAGAGTGACAAACCCAGCCAAGTTTCCAGGGCAAGGATCCCAGGTAGTGCACTTTGCTTTTTCCACGTCTTAGCAAACAAAAAACGCACACTGTGCAGTAAATGTGGCATCTTTAATTTGATCCACCTTAGCAGAAAGTCATCGAGGCACTAGAAGCGGTGAGAGAACCTCATGCACACTTCAGCGGCAGCACTATCACTGTTTTCAGGCCTATTTCAACATGAGTTTGCAGTAATAGTGAGACAGCACCCAGAGCGTTTCAGTCCTTCAATCACCTCTGACAGTGAGAGTGCTGGTGGAGCTCTTGGACGGCACTCCTGCATCACTTGCAATTACCCTCAGGTAGTATTCAGCGATCCTTTCCCTGTCTAGCACGGCTGTGGAGTTGATCAGACCACTGCTGCTGTCGATGGTGAAGTCCATCCTGGGCATGCCGACCTGCATGCGGTAGGTCACTTGACCATTCAAGCCTTCATCGAGGTCAATGGCTACCACCTAAGAGTGAAAGCAAAAGGGAAGCGTGACTCTTGGACAAGCCGCCCTTCATACAGATGAAGCCAGAAGGCTTAGATTAGCCTTCCCTAAACGGTCACCCTCCAGATGATGGGAACCGTGCTCTACACTTCTGGAAGGTGCCTGGCAGCAGAAGGCTGCCTGGAGCCTTGGAAACCTTGGATGAAGCCAGAAGCCTTCAGTCCCAATAGGACAAACACTTCGTTTACGAGAGACTGTGGAAACTCAGCAGCACATTAGGTTATTATCTGCATGCAATCCCACCACTTTTTATAGGAGACATAAAAAAAAGTCCAAGCCTGTAGGGCTACGAAGATACATAAGGCCACCTACATAGTATGGAATCTACACAGCATCTAAAGTCTGGCCATCCAAAGGAAATGACATTTGCCATCTCAGCACAGTCTGGAAAAAGATGGGGAAGATGCTTCCGCTTTTACAGAAGCTGCAGTCCACGGGCATGGAACCTCTTTCAGACTAGGGCTAAATTCAACTGCAGAGAGGGTCTTGGGGTGAGGAGCTTAATTCCCGTGGTGAGTAGGGCCAAAGACCAAAGGTGTGGGCCCACCAGAACCCAGCATATTTTAAACTAAACCTCATATTGCCGGCAATTAAATATTGAGAAAGGTATTTTGGAATGGATAAAAACCCCTTAAATAATTAGTTGTTGGAAGGAAAGTGGTGGGTCCAGGGAAGAGGCCATAGCCTCGTGGGGAGCCTTAGAGACCTGGACGGGGATGCCAGGAGCACCAGCCCACAGGCAAGAGGTTCAACAGTGTAGTAATCAAATGGTAGTGGAGAAAGTAGCACCACTTTCCCCAGACACCTTTTATTTTGCATATAGTTAAGATGGAAAGCAAGACAAGAGAAGATTCACCTGGAAGACGGATGAGCCTGCTGGAAGACCCTCGGGAATCTCAGTGATAAAAGGTAAATTTTGGAAGGTGGGGTCATTGTCATTAAGATCCAACAAGTTTACAAACACTGTGGCACTACTGGTGGCTCGTAATGGTGGCCTCCCACCTGCAGAGATCAGAAAAGTCACAGACTTAATCCCATCAATACCCCTTTCCACAGCAACAGAGTTTCTATCATACTGTTAGAGTGAAGCTTCTTAAACCAAAAGGAAAAAATAATTCACTTTCAGCAGGAAATCAGTCTTGGTCTTAGAAAATCTAACTATGATAACAAAACAGTTTCATAAATAAAATATTAAAAGACAATAATTATCTAACCTTAAGCAAGCTGTAGCTGTTGCTACTTTTGCTACATAATTATTATGGAACGAATAATTAACACAATGTAGAGAAAAGTCATGCAGATGCTTCTGTGTAAATACATGCCAGATAGATGAATGTACAAGCAAATCTTGTCTTTCAGCAACAGGCTATGGAGAGAGTTAAGTGATTTCAAAGACAAGC
The DNA here is from genome assembly GCF_004798865.1 of Varanus komodoensis. Lineage (NCBI taxonomy): Eukaryota > Metazoa > Chordata > Lepidosauria > Squamata > Varanidae > Varanus > Varanus komodoensis. The sequence goes on from NW_025335317.1 coordinate 17,692,830, forward strand.
ACTGAGGAAGGCAAAGGAAGAAGGCATACGGTCAGTGACGGAGACCACAATCTTCCTCATGAGTTCAGCTTCCTGTGCATTTGGGTTCTCTCTGTCCAACACAACCCCTGTTGTGCGAATCTTCCCCGTGGTGCTGTTAAGACTGTAGAATTTATTTGGTGGTCTAATGCTGTACACGAGGGAACCATTTTCTGCTTGGTCTGGGTCAAATGCGACCACCTACAGAGATCAAGAGAGTGATACTACATTGATATATGAAGAGATTAAAAAACCCTTCTCAGTTTAGATTGCATCTGTGCAGCCAGCTCTAAACTGAAGCATGAAATGAAATAGATGGGGATAAATGCATCACTGCAGTCCCATGCATTGCTGCACCTCTGCACACAACAAGTTGAAGAAACTAGCCTGAATCCATACTTCGCTGTATTCAAATTAGACTAAGTGAAGCCAATACCATTTTAATTAATCACGACCAACTTAATTTCAGTGGGTCTACCCTGAGTATGACTAGAGCTAGATTCAAGCATTACATCTTTTTGTGGTGCAACACCACAACATCCAAGCAAAATAGAATTGTAGCAGGTGAGGAACCAAAGTCCCACCCCACCTGCCCAGCATGGGATCACTCTGCTTGTGACCCTTCCGCTAGGTTGGCGGGCCATGTACTTTAAAGTGCTTATGATGCTTGAAGGGCTTCCGGATGGACAGCTCCCGGCAGTACCAATCAGAAGGCTTTCTGCAGCTATTTCATCTCTTCCTCCTTAATGGATTTTTTTTCCTGGCAAGAAAAAGGGGTGGAAGAAGTAGTGGAACAATATGGGAGGGCTGCAAATGAAAGATGACAATATCTGGTGATCCTGTTTAGTCACATGACGGAACAGAGTAATGGTGAAATACAGTCTTTGTCTGGAGACCTTTCATGATCACATCATAAATGTGTTCACTGTTTCTTTACAAATCCTTCCTTTTTAGGAAATAATTGCCACTCTGTTTTATCAAACATCCAATTAAGAAAGTGGTACACAGTCAGTCCCAGAGAATAATATATTCTCTAGGAATAATTAGAATAGGGATAGACTATAGAATAATCCCTGTCGATAATTAGTTCCATCCCAGTCACTAAAGGACACTACTGATTTGCACTCAGCAATTAATTTACAGATACACACGTTCAGATTTGTAGTGAGGCTGCTCACCAACCAGTCAGCCAGAGACTGCCTTGGCGGAATGTACTGACTGTGTGCTAGTTTCACACAATTCTCAGAGGGTCTGTTTTTGAACAGGCGCACACACGTGGCAGCTCACGTGAAGATACCTGCATATATCTTCAGACATATTTTAGATAAGGGTACGTATGTCCTACGATATGATTCGAAAATACGAAAATACAGCTGTCCCAAAGTGATGGTTGCTTTCTGAAGTTGTGATTTTAAACAATGCTGCTCCCAGAGGGACTGTCTTTTGATACCTTCTGCGAGGTGGTACTTTGGTTAGGGTATATTTAGCAAGGCACCACACTGGCCGTTCAGATGGCCTATGCTGCCGCAGCCCAGGCAGTCTTCCAGGCCACCTCGTCCAGAAAGATCACTCTTTCTGGTGAGGCATTGGGGTTACTGCTGCTGGGCAGGCCCTCTGGGGACCCTCACTAGCCACTTTTCGGCTCTGGAATTTGCAGCAGCAGGGAAGCCACCAGTGGGCTTCCCGGAGAGGCCGAGCAGTTCTCAGAATGAGGCAGAGGATAGATGGTGCTGCGGAGATCTGAGCCGGGCATTCTCTAGAGAGGAGCACCTGGCGCAGCTTCCTGGAACGGTGAACAGGTTCACTCCTCAGTCTAAGAACCACTCAGGGCTAGGCACTGGGCCACCGTTCCATGGGCCACCATCCAGCAGCAGAATCACATGCCTGTGTGGCCACTGCTGGCCTCTGTTTCTGCCACCACCACACAGGGCGGGTGCTTGCCAACCCCAGGATTTAGCTCCCTAAGATGTTACCTGGTTCACCCCTAAAGAAATAGCCCTGGTCCTTAAACTATGTGTTTTCTGTGCCAATAGTTGTATATGTTCTCTTCCTGCTGTGCTATTTAAATAGAAATACGGTGTTAGCTCGGTTAAATGATTCCCTAACTTAAACTCAAAACAGAGGTTTTAGGCCTAAATTGCAGAGACAGGAGAGATTCAAAGGAACATGTTTTCCAACACAAAGCGAATGCTTTCAGTTCTCTTTTCCTTTTTCACCCGTTTGCCGAATGGTTTGATCCACGTTCAGATTAAATATGAGCCAAACTAGACTAGAAAGCGTGCCCAGACCACACATTATTAGGAAGCTCAGGGGACCAGGACACCCTTCAGCGGGTTGCCTGGGCAACAGGGGTGCACCCCTCTCCCATTTAGGAAGAACTTAATGAGAACACATCGTGATATCATCATAAAGTCAACTAGCTTTTGCTACAGCATCATGGAGGGCAAGCAAAGCCCTCCCATTGTCCTTGCTCTGAAAGGGGGACAGGGAAACAAACATGTCCCCTTTGTCAAAGCTACTGGGCTAGCACTCCACTCCCTGCGTCATCACACTGCAGCACTGTGGGCGCTGTTCAATATCTCATCTCCCCAAGCCCTCCAACCTCTAATTATGAGTAAAGGCAAAGAAAGTTATTTGTTTGCCCTCAGCAGTATCATCATGTAACCAATCGGTCTGGTTTGTGCAATGGTTTGTTTTCAGAAGAGTTCCTAAGGAGGAAAGCAATGGCTCCAAATTCACACGCACACACAAACTTATTTTTAAGACACCTGTATATGTATAGAAGCATTTGCAAGATATGTTATCTACATATGATAATTAACTTGGACCCCGCGATTCTTTCAACACTTTCTTCCATATATAGCTCTCTGCCCTTTAAGATTTAGGCTGCCTTGCTCTGTGTTCCACTCTGTCCTGGTAAGACTGAAGCAAGGTCTTTTGCGTGGAGGTATCGACCTTCTCAAACACCCTGACCAGGGAGTTCCACCAAGAAACTTCCACTGACCACCTTTTTTGTTTGCTAGTTGTGGCTGATGTTCTGGATTTATTCTGTTTATTTTTATTGCTTAGCGTTTTAATTTATTTAATTTGTTTTAAACTGTCATGCTTTTAAACAATGTGTTTTTATATTAGAAGACAACCCGAGGACCTTAGGTTGCCTGTAAAAAGATGACCAATGAGAATAACAAAAGTACATGTAAAGACTAAAAGAGCTACAAGCACGTTCAAAAAGTTACTTCAAGATATTAAAAAGAGGGTTGATTGCTCTAGGACTGAATACTGATGGTTTGTTGGAACTATAAATGAGAATGTGGATTGCATGTTTGAGGTCATTAGATTATTGATAGTGGTGTAGCGGCAAATTTAGAAGTGGGGGTTCCCTTCATAATAGTCAGAACAACCCCCTCAAAGCCACCCCTATTTCCAAAATTATGCAACCTACGATTGATTATACAATAAAAATGAGCATTGTCACTTTGTTTGGATTTCTGTTGAGTAATGAATGCAAGATGAGAGCATCTCTTTTTGAGATGAAACATTGACAGCTCCTAGAAGTTATTCCTTATTATCTTATTTATTATAAATGAATTATTTTATTACATTCATACCCTGCTCTCCAGCCAAAAAAGTACCCAGAGTGGCTTATGTGGAATTAATAAGCAGTTCCTGCCCACAGACTTTTACTATCTAAAAACATGGCATATAAGATGAAAGGGACAGGGAGGGAAGAGGAAAAAAAGGAAACTCAGGCACTATTTACCCATATGTAGTTAATAGTCTTGAGAAGGAAGGACTCACTGGAGAAGACCTAATGCTGGGAACAACTGATAGCAAAAGGAGAAGGGGGCGGCAGAGAACGAGGTGGCTGGATAGAGTCACCGAAGCAGTTGGTGTGAGCTTAAGTGGACTCTGGGGATGGTGGAGGACAGGAAGGCCTGGAGGAATGTTGTCCGTGGGGTTGTGATGGGTCGGGCATGACTTCACAACTAGCAAGCAAGTTACAGTCACCCAAGAGCAGCAGTCTGGACTGACAATCACAGTTTGGTTTCTTTTATTTTTCTGTGGCCTCTGCAACTACTGATTTTGTGTGTGCATGTGTGTGTGAAGGAGTCCAGAATCCATGGTTTAGCGGTTCCAGTTTCTCAAAATATCAAATCATCTTTTATTGTGCTCCCATTGGATCCATGATGAATCATGCATAAAGTAGCCTAACTCAAATAAGAGGCACTTTCCCCATTGATTCCAGTGACTATACAACAGCTATGATACTTTTATTCCACTTTCGCCATTATTTCTCCCGAATAATTCTGGGGTTATGAGTAGCTAGAGTATACCTATTGTTCTCACAGAGCTACAATTCCCAGAATGGTTCATCAGGCAGTTCCTCTTCCTCTCTGAAAACTGTGCCTCTTTGTGGGAGGAAGAGATGTCCGCTATTGACACTTGACAAACTACAGTCTCCAAGATTCTTTGGGGAAGTAATGACTTTAAAGTGGAATAAAAGCGTTTTAAATGTGTGCTGTGAATGCAGGGGGGATAGGAGGTAGTTTTTGGAGTAGCGAAGCCAAGCTGACCACACGACGCTGAGGAACAGAAGTTGACCATGAGGGAAAGTGTCACAGAAAACACAGGTGCATGCCTGGAAGTGTTGGGAACTGTCCAAAAACCACTCTTATTCTTAACACGTGAAATTCAGAGCTTGGGACACAATGGCAGCTGCCAGCCACAAACCAGCAAAATTACATCTCTTGAGAGGCGGTATTAGAGGGACTGTGACCTTGGCTTCAGGGACCGAAATAAGTGGGAATGCTCCCTCCACGACACCCTTGATCACTGAATTACATTAACAAGAAGCATATTTGAACAGCACGTGGAGAGTTGCTTTCACGTCTTTTTTAACTACTGTGCTTCTGGTTTCCAACTGCAACAAGAGCGAGGGAACCAGAACCATGTCAAGATGGATGGTACACTCGAAAAACAGTACTTGTTCATGGAGAGAGGTAGATCTCAAAGGCCAGTTAAGGTAACTGAGAGTTAATTTCTATACAGTGAACTTGGACTGGAGCCCTTTGCTATTTCCCTCCTCCCCAGAAGATTAATGTTTCATTATGGTATTTTTTTAACACAGTCTTTCTTGTTTGATGATTTTGTGGATTCTCTCCGCTTTCCCCTCATTTATTTTCTGTTTCACGCCCGTCATTTTTCTCCTAGTGTGATGGAGAATAATTCTCCCTCTCCCTCTCTTTTATTTTGCCAGAGGGATTTGAAAGGCTTTAAATCAATGCCTTTCAGAGAGGTCCTTGAAGGAGGTCGCAAGCAAGGCTGGGAAAGTAGAAATTGGCCAAAAATTTTACTTTAAACCCCCCCCCCCAACACATATACACATGCAGGCACCAAACAAAAGACCATGTCATATTGGCAAAGGATGGGAATTGAGGACGCAATTCAAGGACTGTGTTCACCAGCTGTGATTTCACGCCTTCTCAATCACATTAGGGTCCAGAATTACACTAGAGGGCACAGAGTTCATGTTATTGGAATTGATGGCACAGCAAATTCTAGCCTTGTGTGGCAGAATCCAGAGAAAACTGGTGAGAACAGCTGCAGTGATTGTGACCATATTCATACATTGTAGTGGTCAATATTGAAGTGCAAGGGCTCATCATGACAGCCTCCAGAACCATGTGCCTAAGAAGAGTCCAAAACAGTCTCAGTCTCTTAGCTCTTAACAATATACTGAGGCTAGGAAAATCCATTAACTACCCAACTACTGGGAGGAATTCAGCTACCCTTAGGAGAAACAGAGGCACCTGACAGGCTTGGCAGATGACGTCCTTATCCCCGCTTTTCAAAAAGACCTGGTTCTTTAGACCTGCCCCACCACAATCAGGGTTGCAAAACCTCCTTCACCTGCAGGGGCAAAGTTCATTCCAGGTAAGCTTTTCAGGGCAACATTCCCATGAGCCGGGGCTAAAAGTAAAGGAGGTGGCACCAACAGCCCAACATATTTCAGTTTAAAGCTCCTAGTAACTAAGCCTTTCCAACATTTTAGAATGGGGCAAATTACATAAAAGCCAAGAAAGTGTCTTACAATGGAAAAAAGGGTATGGCTTTTGGGAAAAGCCAGATTTGGCCCACTTGGCTAAATGACTCTCTGTCTCCCCACATGTATAAGTGTTTACATCTTTCAGGAAACCTATTGTACTTCATCTTGTCTGCCAAGAAAATTCCTTTCACATTGTGCACAGAACCATAGCGTGTCACAGAAGATGCTGAGACCTCTTAGTAGGAGCACACTGGCATACTCGGTTCCTGCAGGGTACCAGCCAAGCTTGCAGAGCTTATCACTGCTCCAGTAGAACGACTGTGCAACCTAAGAATATTTTTGCATTAAGAAACTCCGGTAAGTATCTCCTGTAAGAACAGTTTGCAAATCATTGCCTCAAAGAAAGTGCATGGGAGCTTGTGTTCCTCTATGCTAGTTGAAGTCCTGATCCCAGAACTTTCCTGACAGGAGTATTTATTACTACATTGGGAATACATCACCTGTGAAGCATCCTTCACAGAGGACTACCTGAAATGTCAAGTCTATGATTAAACCTCTGCAATTCCCTTTTATAGCAAACCCTTTATCACCAACACAACAGAGGCTGTGTCTTTAATTGCATTAAAGAAATGATCATTGTGAGCAGTTACTGGCAATTCATAGGTCTTTACAACCAAACAGATCTTTTATTACACTAAAAAATAATAAAGCACGGTTATATCCCTTTGACACGTATTTGTTCACACTCAAACTAATGGGTTGACCCAAAAACTGACTGCGCTGTAAGCTCCGGTACATTTGGGTGCTGGGAAGCCCATTTTGCTAAAGGATAGTCTTCCAGAATGGACATTCCTGGATGGAGGGGCCTTCTTACATTAGGGCCCTTTGGGGTTTGCTTTTCTACAATCAGCTGGAAGCATAATTGTAATTGTGGCTTTGTGTTACACACAGTGTAGTGCTGCTTATCCCCCATTGCAGTCCCCACAGGTGAAGGTAAATGCAAGCAGTTGTTACTGACCTAGGATTGCAGCCTTATAGTAAGAGCTGAGCTATGTTTACTCGGAATTAGTTTCCTTTTGATACAATAGGACTTTTTAGTGGAAAGTGGACTGTGGGTTGCAGTGTGTCAGACAGGGCTGCTGCTATTAAATGGAATAAAAGCAGGCAGAAGCAGACAGTGAGCAAACCATCACCAGCAGCTGTCACAATCCAGAAATGGAGGCATCCCACCCACTGACACATCCAAGTTTCCTGGCAGAACAGAAGTAGCTCCATCACCATCACTGCAGATAAGCCTCCTTGCCATCTCCTTCTCAAGCAGCCCCGTCTGTGACTGTGCTGGGACAACAGCAGTGTGGCCAGGACATTTGAGAATGGACACATGCTCCTGCGACTCCACTCTAGCGGGCACATCAGGGGATTCCAGACATCTGTGACTGCACCTTTTAATATCCGATGTTGAATTGTAAAGTTACAGAGAGCACATGACTCTTGTTACAAAACCTTCACTGGCTGCTGGGCAGAATTCAGAATGCTGGCTATGATCTATTACGGACCTATATGGCTCTGGACAAGGCTACCTGAAAGACTGTCTTCTCCCATATGAGTTTGCCTGGGTCTAAGGTCTTTGTGAAAGACTCTTCTTTTGAGACCACAACCACCAGAGGAGCATTGCGGGTGGTATGAGAAAAGGCCTTTCGGACGGCCACTCCTGGGCCGTGGAACCCCCTCCCAAGAGGGGCTGGGTCAGCTGCCTCTCTGCTCTCCTCATCTGGCAGGCAGAGGCCATTTTATTCAAGCAGCCCTTTGGCTTCTAAGTGGGCCTGTTGGGGGGGGGGGCGGGGTGCTCTTCTACTTTTCCCCTTGTAGTTTCATGCGTCGTTTCAATCAATTTAACTATTTCTGTAAGTTGTGTTGAGCACCATTTTTGCTAAAGAGGTGGGATGCAAATTAAATAAATAAGCAATAATATAAATAACTATGTCTTAAACTGAGAACCTTTGGATTCTGTTCAGTGTACCATACCTTTCCCGACCCTGCAACCTATTTCTGTCTGTGCATGCACAGGATTCACGATGCCTGCAGTCCACTAGTTGACCATCCCAGGTTCTACTGATCCTCCACTGCTAGACAACAGTAAGATATTTCTCTCAGCCCAAACCACCTTTCTGCATGCTACTTATGCATCCAGTTGAGACATTTCGGGGACAATCCTGTGCAAGTTTAGACAGAAAAAGTCCCGCAACTCCCAGCAGGACTCCGCCTGGACAAGAAAATATATGATCTGGGATAAGAGGGGCGCTTCTAGATCCATTGAATGGACTTGTGCAATTGTTCTGCCTTTTCCTCCTGAACTGATTTTGTGCATGTGCGAGCGCATATGTTAAGAAAAAGAAGCGGCAGTGGAAGAACGGAGGCGTGTTACAGATGGAACATTATTATTTGTTTGTCGTTATTTGTTTTTCGGCGCCAGGCGAAGACCTTTTTATTTAAACGTCATTTTAATTGTTAATATTATTTGCTTATTTTATCTGGCCAGGGCGACTTATTTTATATTGTTAATTTGTTTTATATTCTGAATGTATTATATTTTAATTTTATGTTGTGAGCCGCCCTGAGGCTTCGGCGAATATGGCGGCATAGAAATGTTTTAAATAAATAAATGAATAAATGAAACATGGTGTCATGTAGCCTTGTCTAGAGGCACTCCTTGTTCCCAGAAAAAGTGCATAATTAATTGGGGATGCTCCCATTTATTACTTGCCTTGAATATCTCCTCTTATAGCCATTCCATGCTCCGTACCACAAATCTGATCCAAATCATATTTAGCATAACTAACAAGCAGGGAAAATCAAGTTGGTCTGGAGTTGTGAAACTGACTACGTCGGGTTGCCTGGTTAGATCCAGTTGTAGAACTGAGGAAACTATAGGCTGGGCTTTCTCAGTGGAAACTGATCACAACCCAATCCCTGGCCATGCTTAGTTGGAAGCCTGCTTACCCGCAATCCTCTTCCCTTATGCTGCACGCACTCTTTTTAAGACAACAGCTTAAAATAAATCATAATTGTGCTGCTTTTTTTTAAAGGAAACACACACACAGAGAAACCAAGGTTTTAAAATATGTTGGAAGAAAGGGCATGTGTGGTGGCCAAGATGGGTAGGGAAAGGAGAGGGAACAATGTCGGCCACTTGCCAACACCAGGCCAGCTATGGGGATGAAACAGGGAGAGGCACCCACTGAAAATGTAGTGGTCCTCCTGGAGGCGGGATGGTCAATTGCAGTTCTGCTTACAGCTTACACTAAAAAGCAATCATTGTATAGCAGTTGAAGGGCAAGTAATCAAACTGGTAGCATATCAAAGATGCCCCAGGTCAAGAATGAGGCCGAAGTTGACATGCTACCATACAGTTGTATATTTTCCTTTGCAAAGTACTCTCGGTGGACCAGCTGTGCTAATCTGCATACTTATCCATTCTCCTGAAAGCTGTTTTTCCCCCCTGAAAACTCCCCTCCCCTAAACGGCTTCTCCTCCATGGGGCACTAGACCAGGATTTATGCATATTCTTATTTACTAAGGTAGAAAGTTGTCTTACACTGGTCAGGTTCATGTGACCAAGGTTGGGGAATATGCTGTGATGACTCATTTCCTGTATCCCCCTGTGCATGCCAGGGGATTTGCAACAACTGCCCACAACAGCCACAGCACAGGTTGCTGTATCATGCTGAGGGCAATTCCTGAGACTAAATTATAGCCAAGCTGGCTTGTTGGTATGGGTAACAAGCCACTCAGAACCCCAGTGCTGTTGTAGGGGTTTGCATGATGTGACAAGCCACACTATTGAAGGTAATTATGCAAATCCTTCCAGCACACGTGCTGGCAAGGGGTGAAGAATAAGCCATTATGGTGCAGAACTGATCCGAAACCTGCCATCCACAGACACAACACTGTTGTGTTGTCCAGACCTGGGAAGGTGGCTTCCTTAACAAAGCACCCCACAACCCTACGACAAGCCATGAATTCTGCATGGTTTGTGAAGAATGCCAACAAGTCAGCCTTGCTGACTTTGATGACACAGAAAGTTGCACTCAGTGATGATAATTATGCAAATCAACTGGCCTCTGACTGACTGGGTTTACAGAACATGAGGCAAGACAGGATGTGAGAGGTTCACGGTGAACCACGTAGCATGTTCATTCATCTTACATAAGCCACTTTAGCTGGTTCAGACACCACAAACTACTCTGAAACAAAGACTGCTCACGGCCCACCAGGGTTTATCTCGTGCCACTGAGCTAGACCACTGGGCCTTCTCATCCACTACTGGCAACTCTGACTGGCAAAGACTGTCCACATTTTCTGGCAGGATCCTTTCCCAGACCTACCTGAGGATGTCAGAGATTAAACCTGGAATGTTCTTCATGCAGAGCATGTACTCTGTACTGAACTATGGTCCGTGGGGAGTCATATATTTGTAGAGTTCTGTTGGACTGTGTATTCCAATTATCCCATTCTTTATTTTTCAAAACATGACTTCTAAAATTAAAATGGTAATTTTGCCCTTCAGAAAAATAAAACAGTGCATTTACTTTTTAAAACACATACCGTTGTGACGTCAGAGTTTGGGGGGGTCATCTCCACTAGGTTAATGAAGTATGGTTCATCCTTCCATACTGGATAATTATCATTAATGTCCAGCAAAGTGATGTTTACCTGAAAAGAATCACAGTTGTAAAGCCATTTAAACAAGCACCCCTAAGGACTCCTAGGTCTGCACTGCAAGCCTGGAAGAATTTTTAACAGGTTATAAATGCCAGACAGGAACGTGATGGCAGTTTCTCACAAGATTTTTCCTTGGTTGGCTTTAGATGGCATGATACTGCTTGCCCAAGTGCTAAATATGGACCGTGTATAGGTTGTTGTTGAACCATGGGTTGCAGCTGAACTGTGGATTCCTATACTATTTTTATTATTATATTTTTTATTAATTGTATTTCTACACTTTAATAGCTGAAGCACTGGGTGGTTTACAGTGAAAGATAAACTAAAGATACAAAATAGCAATAAAGCATTATTAACATACAATAGAAATTTTAAAAGCCAAATTTAAAACCACAATTAAATCATAAGACCTCTTAAACAGTTCATGTAATGCTCCAATATAATATAAAACTAATTAAATATCCCATCATAGAGGACAGTTTTAACCTGGCACTGAAAAGATATTAAAGTTGGTACCAGGTGGGCCTCAGGGAAAGCTTGTTCCATAATGGGGGGGGGGGGGGGCTGCCCTTTGACTGTTGCTATCAATCAAACCCTTCTCAGAGGTGACAGTAAGAAGCAGGCCACAGATGTTGATGATAGTATCCATGGTGGTCCTAAGTCATGTAGGACTTCAGAAGCTAATATCAGCACCTCAGATTAGTCTGGGAAGCAAATAGGACAGAATTGGTGTTGTGTGCTCAGCTTTTCTGGTTCTTGTTATTTATGTGGCTGATACACTTTGCACAAGTGGCAGCTTCTGAACAGTCTTCAAAGGAAGCTCCAAGCACATTGCAGTAATAGAGCTTAGAGATGGCTGAAAGCAGGATATCCCAGTACAGTAAAGGCACAGCTGGGCTTTCAGACAAAGCTGACAGAAGGCATGCCATACCACCTGGGCCTCAAAAAGATAGAGATGACTCAGGAACACCCCAAGCTATCAACCTGCTCCTTCACAGAATGGGGGTGCAGCCCCGTCCAGAAAAGGTTGAACTCCTTCCATGTTTAAATCCAGTCAGATTAACTAAAAATGGTTTGTTAACCACAGTTCACAAACCAACAACCAACCTATGAGTTCTCCTCATGGATTGGTTGTTGTTAAAAAATCATGGTTTGTTTGCACCATCACAACTCATATTTCAACAGTTAGTCACCTTTCAATGGCTATCAGGTCCAGGGCATGGGCTGTAGGTACATGTGCAAGGTAGATTCCTGCAGCAGGTTCACAGGCCAGAAGCAAGAGGCAAGAGTTCAGGGTCAAAGCCAGGGAGATGATAGATCCAAGCAAACACAGCCCAAGATCTCACAATCCAAAGGCACAGTCCAAAAGTCAACTTTCAAAAAGACCATCACATTCAAGAGCCAGGAGAGGTCAGGAAGGATGGGTGCAGGTACCTGGGAATCAGGGGTCAGGCTGGAGATGAGGATGGAGGCAGGAACAGACTGGAGCAAGGCAGAAGGCAGGAAGGCGGGCAGGCAGGGACCAAGATTCAGGCCAGGGGAGGCAATGCATAGAGCCAGAGCACAAGGGGGTCACCAAGACAGCAAAGAGCAGCAGTGTAGGGAGGCCTCTTTGCTGGTCTCCGGGGCTTCTAGCTGCACCGCGTAATTGCTCCTCAGTTGTTCCCTGTCAGCGCCGGCAAAGGTATTCCTGATTCTGCAGGCACCGGCAGGGCCACTCAGGCCCTGATCCTGTCAATGACCACCTGTACTAACCCATACTCACCTGCTGCATGTTCCCTGATCACAGTCCTTGTGGCCGTCTTGATGCCCCTGACACACACAAGTTAGCTTTTCGGCAACCTGCAGTCTCCCCAGCCCACTTCACTCAGCAACATCCCAGCTTATTTTCACTCTTTATTCTGGCAGAGGAGATACTGTTAAAAGGAGCTTTCAAACTTCCATACTCAGACTTCCTAACAACAGTGCAGACACCTCAGTTTACAGCAGCACGAGTCACAATGCATAAAAGAATTTGCATGATTTTCTTCCACCCCTGTCCTCTCAGCCACTTCCCATGGGTTATCCACAATATGTGAATAATGCTGATGAACACTTTTATCCTTTGCATATTCTTGTCAATGGGAGAATGTTATTTCAGTTCCATGACTGAACTCATGAGGCTTGAGTTTAAAACTCACATACATCACCTTTTCTTTTGACAGTATGGTTTAACGCCAGTGCTGTTAGCTCTCGCTAAAGTGTTTACAGGGTCAAACACAACAGCACTTCATCACAGTAGTGCCATCACATGTCAGTCGGTTCACACACAATTACACAACAGGGTTCCAAGGAAACCCTGCCTCATTGTTTATAAGCAATACTAGTGCCTTCTTCCCAGTGATTCCACCTGCAAGTAGGGGCAGCTCAATGATTGTTGGAGAGTCCCTGTCCATCCATTGTTAAGTTTTATGTATGGCCTGGAAACGTTGGCTTGCCTCTCCCCTAGCAAGCCAGAGACATAATGAACTGTTGTTAGATTATGACTCTGGATTGTCAGGAGAGAGATGGTTTCTGGTACACGTGCTATGCTGAGCAATCCTTGCATCCGGGAGGCAGCAAGCCTGGGCAACAGGGGGAGGCAGGGGCCCAACACAATCTGGAGGGCACCAGACTGGGGAAGACTGTGCTAAATAAGCCACAGGTGGAAGGTTTGTGGTTTGTTAGCTGTTGGGGCTTGCAGCAGAGGCAACAGGGCAGCCTTTATGAACATGGTGCTTGTAAAGCTAGGCCAGTATTCCAGGGAAGCCCTGGCAACAATACATGCAAACTGAGCCTCAAGATTTGGAGCACACGTTACAGCAGCTATGGGAATGCTGCTCAAAATGAACACTCCATTTTATCATTCCTTTCTGGCCATAATATCTGCCAGTGCAAAATGGATTGGTACATCATGCTTTTAACTGCCTTTCAATTAACAATGTCCAGGTTCAAACAACAACAACGATCAATAAAACAACAGTTGACAATAGTAAGGAGAAGCACTAAAAACAACCATAGCAGAAATAAAAATACATCAGAGATTAAAGCCTGGGAAAGTTAAAAGGTCTTTAACTGGCCCCCAAAAGCAAGAATAGTGGGGAGACATAACAGAGGTATATAAAATTATGTGTGATGTGGAGAAAGTGGACAAGCTTCTTTTAGATAGCTGCAAGTCATCCAGTGAAACTGAACTGTGAGAGATTCCAAACAGAGAAGTGGAAGTCCTTCATCACACAGAATATACTCAACCTATAAAATTTAATTCCATCATGAAATGGTAGTAGTCACCAACACAGATGGCATTAGAATGAGATTATACAGGATAAGTCTATCAACGGATACTAGTCAACTTTCAGAATCAGAGGGTGTTACTGCACCCTGTTCTACTTGTGCACTTCCCATAGGCAGGTGGATGGCTAGTATGGAGCAGCTGACTAAATAACCCTTTTGTCTGATCCAGAAGCACTCTCCTTATGTTCTTATTCTCTTATGGCATCTAAAAGATACTGGCAGTGGTGAAGAATGTTTCATAAAGCAGGGCAATATAACTGAGAAGGCCCTCTTGCCAACTCCTATTCATGCCACCTCAGATGGTGGCAGAACTTCAAGAAGGGCCTCTGAAGAAGCTTGTTGGCTATTCATGGACAAGTTGCTGTGAGAGGTGATGCTCCTTCAGGGCACGAAAGATGCAGGCTAAGTGACAGAAGCTGACTGGGATCTATTGGCGACCATTAACAAATGTTCATTCCCTGTTAGCAGCCTAGCTACTGTCTAGCAGAGCAACTGCAATTTCTGGCATGAGTCTAATGTGGACATTTTCAGAGCACAGATATCTGTAGCCAGGCTATCTCCGCCCAGAAGAGGTTGCAGTTGGGTCCACATCAGCTTCAGCAGGTGAAAGGCACTCTATTCCACTGAGATAACATGAGCCACTAGTGATAGTGCTGAATTAATGACTACGTTAGAGTGGAAACCTTTGTCATCAGGGCAAAGATGAGGAATCTGTGGCTACAAAGTCTTCCACATTTGGCCAGCCTAATTCTCAGTCCTTTCTCCACGCAGCCCCTTTCCACTCTGCTTATCTGATTGGCTTAGCTGCACAGAAAGGGTGAAGTTTGAACCTCCCCATTCAGCAATTCCCCCTTCCCTGCACTGTTCAGTGGACAACAGATAAGCATGGGGAATGGCTTCAAAATCCTACAGCTGATGGGGGTGCGTGTGCGCATGTGCGTGCGTAAATCACTCTTTTCCTCCATCAGCAGCTCACTCCATTGCTGTGCTGGACACTGAGAAAGGAAAATGTGTAGATAGATGCATGTATATGGGAGGTGGGATTTATGTAAATAGATCAGTGTGATGAAACTAGCATCATTTGAGGTCATGCCTGAATATGAGGAAGCCTAGTGGCTAGGATCAAAGTTATGTTACATTTGGTTCATGGTGATTTCAGTCTATGATATCAATGCAGTTTTGAAAGTTACCATTAGGTTGACAGTGACCAGTCCAATAAATAAATACTTTGGAAGATACAACTGCGGTGCAGATGGTGGATCACTTTTGGTGATACACCCAACCCTAAAATTGCTCTGGCTCTTACATATTGTAGATTGATGCCAGAAGTCATATAGTCATGAAGTCCTAAAGGATCAAAAAGCCACACATTCTAAACTTTGCCTGTAAGGATGGACTATCTATCAGTAGACCATCTCAGATCAGCCTGACCAAACCAGACCACAGTATGCAGTAAGAACGGCAAGTAAAAAAGCAATGCACACCCTCCAAGTCACTGCCAATCTCTGTCCTTATTCATCAATCCCATTCAGAGAAAGAGAAACACAGATGGGCAGACTTCAGTATGTTGCATGCAACACTCTTTCTCTAGATGTAGCAGTTCTAGATGCCACATGGAAAACTGGGGGGGGGGGGGATTCAATGTGGAACACAAGAAAGAAGCCATGCAGCCTCCTTCGAAAATGTATCCAAGTTTGTTTCAAAACTAGTGAGGTTCTCTGTGACCACAGCTAATCTACGTGAAATGGTAATAGCCGCAGAAAACAAAATCCATCAATCAATGTCCAGTTTGAGCCACTGGTTTTCTTTAGACTACAGAACTAAATTAGCACTCAACAAAGATAGCATTTAGAAACATATTCAGGCTGAAACTCTACAACCACTTACTCAGGAGGAAAACATGGCTTTCAATGGGACTTGCTTCACTGTTAAAAGCACTTGTTCCCTTCTGCTTCAAAGATGGGTGAGCATTTGTACAATCAATGGTATTCATGTTGCCAATAGTGTTAAAATGCTAGCTCAGGGGGTAATCAGTCAACATGGCAAACAGGAGGTAATTGCCTTCACTGTTAACCGTATGTCTCCTATGGAGCCCGCTGTAATCATCGTCATGTGCAAAAATGGAAAATAAATTACAATCAAGAAGAAAAACATGCACTAGTACTGTACCCATGCAGGCACTGGGTTTATTAGCACTGTATATTGCACAGTGTACAACCTGAGCTGTTCCCACACTAATTC
This sequence comes from Varanus komodoensis, assembly GCF_004798865.1. Taxonomy (NCBI): domain Eukaryota; kingdom Metazoa; phylum Chordata; class Lepidosauria; order Squamata; family Varanidae; genus Varanus; species Varanus komodoensis. Next base: position 17,709,169 of record NW_025335317.1, read on the forward strand.
TATAGGCAAGGAGTACTGCATAAAAGCTACTCGTATGCCTGCAGTCAGAACTTGAGGCTAGATGGACAGGGACACAAGATGGACAGGGGCATTAGTCAGGCAGGATGTGATGCGGCAGGAGGAGAGCTGTGTGCACCTGTGTGCATACGCATGTTTGAGAGAAAGAGGGAGATGGGGAGGCACTCAGCAAGGTCTTAACCAAAATTTAACTTCACCAAGAGAAAATAGCGTGTTAAAAGCATTTGTTGTCGGAAGGTTTTTGGTTAAATACAACAACTCTATTTGTAAATATACAGCCATAGCTAAAACAGTGTTATAAAATACAGCCATAATTATGACAAAGAGTAAGCCTTGTTTGAACAAAGGGTTTCAACATGGCGATACTAACACAGGCATGGCTCTCTCTCCCGGCTTTGCTAAACGCGATGCAGTGAGAGGAAGTAAGTGTATTACTGACTATTTCCAACTTTCCCTCTACATCTAGCACAGCACAATTCCCTTATGTCAGCAAAGTTTTGACTTCAGCAAACTTAACATTTGCTGCTTTTTTGACATCCACCATGGCAACTTTTTTCTTAACAGTGTATGCTATATTGCAGAGGAAACCAAACCAAGATTTGTAATTAACTGTGAAATCTGAGCAATTTAAATACAGCTCATCCTGGACAATTCAAGAAACAGGCCAATCTGATCAAGAGAAGCCAAAAGGAGAAGGCAGTGGAGCAGAGGTTTGGCTGTCCAAATCAGAGCACCAGACTTAGACTCTTTGGTGCCTGGACTCTGAAGAATCCTATGGACCATAGAATTTTGTCTGGAAGCCAAATGATTATGATCTCAATATCTAAAAGCACAATCATATGCAAGTTTAGACAGAAAAAAATGACCTACAGCTCCCAACATGCTCCACCCCATCACGCAGGATTGTGCCTTTGAAAATGTAACTTGGGAAGTGTTTATGTGGATTTCTGCTTCTAAAAAAGACATGCATAAGATGTTGCTAAGCTACTTCTGGAATTTCAGCAACAAACACAATGCTCTCAGAAATACTAACGTGCATACGTATATTCCATGCACATTCCTTAGTATCAAATGTTTCCTTGCTTTCAATGCTTTTCATATGCTTATTCAACATAGCCTTGACATTTTCATTCATTTTCTAAATTGCATCCCACTGAATTCAGTTATGATGTCATTTTTGGTGTCAATACAAAATGAGATCCTGCTTTGTTATTGAGTTGTGTTGACTACAGTTTAGTGATACCACAATGCACGTCACCTGATGATACTATCTAGTTTGCTAAATAGCATCTGACTGGTTGCTGAGGCCAGCACAGTCTTATCTACAGATATTATTGTAGAAGGTCACAAAAGAACAGCAGCAATGGGAAATCTGGTATGAACCCATTACAAAATAGTCTTTTTTGAGAAAATATAGCTTTAGAGCCAATTAAAAAACCATTCCTTGGAAAGAGCAAATTTTGCTAAGAAAATGGGAAGAGAAAAGCTGATAATCTGGTGTAACCTTAGCTTTATTCATAAGAATAGCTCATGGGGACACTTTGTGCCTTGAGAGTGTAGTGCCAAAAGCAGACCAGAGATGCTCAGACATGCAATCAGAATGGTTGCCTTGGTTTCTCACTGTCCCGGTAAATTATTTAAAGTGTTTGAAATTCCTATTAGCTAGGTGCCCTAGGGCTGTCACTGGGTAGACCAAGCAGTTGCTGATTGTTTCAAGAGCATCTGGCCAGCGGGGACCCAACTTCTGTAATAATGTGGGAGTGAGTGAGTTATGGAGGGGGGTGTGGGCACACAAATAAAAATAGATAAGGAAAATGGAGCAGGAGGAGGAAAGGGATCATCAACAGAAAATACCAAACTTAGTACAGGGTTGGAAATAACTGACTGGCATTGTGAGGGGCATTGGGGAGGGAGACTATAATACTGGTAAGGAAAAACTGTTACAGCAGAAGATGAAGCTAATTCTTTTGTCACAGAAAGAAAAGGGATTAGCCAAAAGATACTAGAGCTAGGAATGAAACATGGTGCCCTCCAGATGTTTTGGAGAACAATTCTCATGAACACCTGCCCATGGTCAGGGCATATGTCCATTGCAGTTCAAAATATCTGAAAAGCATTTAATTACCTATCCTTGCATTATATGATAAAGAGTAACAGGACAACTGGACTCATCGGTGTGGAAAATGCCAGCATATGCACAGCAAGCATATGCCTTTAAATACACATGTGCATTCATTTCTGGGAAGCCTGGGTCTTCAGATGCATGTACGAGCATGGATGATATTCACACTTAATGTACGTTTCAAGATAGGGCTCTTAGCACTTTCAATCCAAAGGCATCGTGCAGCAAGTCTGTCTTTTTCCCTTAAGGGGTTTTTTTGTGGAAAGGAAAAGACAGAAGTAGCTATGGAAAAACATGGAGGATTAGAAATTGTACACAATTTTCTGAATGAGGCAGGGCGACTGCACAATAAAGGCTTCATTTGGAAGCTCCCCATATCTTTGCTGCTGGAGTAACAGGAGTGTTTCCTTTACTAACTTGAATGCGTGGAGTTATCCTAAGATGTCCCTTACATAGGAGTAGTCTCAAAGCAAATCAAAGTCTTCAGTAATCCGAGTTAAACAAAAATGTTAATGGAAAAGAGAACAGCTGAAGAGAAAGAAGATGCCAGAAGAAAAGATAACAGTGTGCTTGGAATGGAAATGGGTAGCTTTGGGCCTGTCAGACTCTCAGGCCCACCTACCACATAAGGTTGTCGTAAGGATAATAATGGAGCTATGTAAGCTACCTAACATTTTTCACAAGAGGAAGAAAGGCAAGGTATAAATGCAAAGCAATAATAGTAAAAGGATTACTTATAAATAGCCGACCACCACAAAGACTGAAATGTTTTCAACAGCTTCTTTCAGGTCCTTCCTTCCAGGTCAGAAGGAAAGAAGAAGGAATAACAAACATACAATTTTAAATGATTTAGTTTTTAAATTGGTATCCTGTCTTTCCCCCAAGGAACCTAGGGTGGCATACAATTTTTTTCACACTTTTCAGCATAGCAATAATGTGAGACAAACTAGCCTGAGAGATGATGGCTACCTGAAGAATATCCAGAGAATGTCATGACTGAGCATAGACTTGAACCTAGCTTCCCCAAGTAAAATTCCAGTACTCTTCAAATTCCATTCAATAGGTAGGAAGCCTATGATATCTCAAATGATAAGCACAGTTGGCATTAGCAACCCCCTTGATTTCTGACAATCTTGAAACAGAGCCTACAAAGGTATTGAGAAAGAGAACCAAATTCAGCATTTTCCTTCCCAGGGAAATGACAATACTTTCATGTAGTTTGAAAGGACTTTACAAGTAGAACAATCAGATCACACCAAATGTGTGGAAGGAAGCTTTTCCTGAAGATGCCTAGATGGGGTACTGATATTGTCCAGTGCCACCTTGGGCAAATCAAACCTCTGCTCTCTTGCGATAATCATCCCGGGTACAGCTTCCTCATTAGACTGTGCAACTGATGTTAAGTTAAGCATGTGCATTTGAGAGATGGTTCCAAGGGGATCTGTCATGACGAGGTATATGTGTAATTATCCAGGGCTCTTTCATAATGGAAGAAAAAGAGAAAGAAAAGACCACACAATAATCTCCTGGAGGCTGACACATGATTGTCAGCAGCTACAGCATCTTTCTTCCTGTTCCCTCCAGTCCATTTTTAACGATGCAAGATAAATCACTCCTTGAAGAGAAGCCTTTCTGGCCAAACAGTCCTTATAAGATACTTAAAAACAAGTGCAATCAGCAGTGTGGGGTGGACAATTTGGTTTCTTTCTATCTTGCTTTATAGTTGGGTGCATGCACCCAAGTAGAATGCCAGATGAATTCAAACTTTGCATGTGTGTTGCTACAGACGGTGTTTAAAAGGATCAGCATGGATTGCGAAGACCAGCCAAATTCTCCAATGGGAGATCACTGGTGAAATGGTTTTTCATTTCCTGTTCTGAAGAAGATGGAAGAGTTCATTATTCAGGTGATTTCCAAGTGCATTGTGAAAGGATTTTAATCACTTCATGTTGGAATGGATCATCTGCCTCTCAAATTATGTAACTATGTAGTAGAAAATACTAGGATACCTTTACCCTGGTCAAATGTCTAAGGATAGGAACGAGTTTTGGTGCAAAACGAAGTTCTTCCATCACTAGTAAGATATTTACAAAAGAATAGCCTTCCTTTAATACAATAACGTCTAATAATTTTGCATTCACACAATATTACAGAGTCATTTACATTCAACCAACCCTGTTTTAAGGTTCTTCCATCCATTTATCTTTTTGTTAAACTGCTCACTCTAATGGTGTTGGCTTTATATAGAGGCTATGGGGAAAGATTCTTGAAACTCAGGATAGTGGCCAAATCCAGACTGCCTGGAGTCCAATCCATCCTGCTGGGGATTTCCAGGAGGCCTTACCCTTTCCCTCACATCTCCAGATGGTCCTAGGTTACCTTAACCATCATTTGTTTAGTGGTTTCCAGGCTTCTGTACAATCCCCCTGCCAAAGGTTGAAATGCCTCTCCAAAGGCTGAGTTACTACCAGTAAGAGCAGTCAGTTAAAACTATGCTGGCATTTCTTGTAAACTAGGCCCCTCTCCTTTGCACTGGGCCCACACCTCACTCCCAGAGAGTTGCTATGAAACAGAATGTGATTCAACACCACTAGTATAAGGTCTAAGTGCATGGCTTGGTTTTTCCTTCACATGGTTCTTATAATGATCAGGCAGTTAGACTTGAAGTCTACAGCTCCAACAGACAGACCTGGATTCTCTCAGAGGAAGGTGAGAATGCTGGCTTCATCTTCTTGCCATCCCCTCTCCCACTTGGGTTAGCCTCTCCTACCAGCTTCCTTACTATCTTGTCAGTCCTTTTTCTGCTGGCTGAATTGAGAATTGAATTCCAGACTCCAGTCCCCTGACGTCTGTCTGTCTGATTGCAAAGGTCTGACTCTTGGGTGACAGCCCAGCAGGTCTATATCTGCAGGCCCAAGGCAGCAATGCCCCAGTGGGGGCAACCTCAAAGAGGGCAACATCAAAGGGGACACTCCCAAAATGGGTTGCCCCTCTGAGAAGAGCTGCTTGAGGAGGACGCAAGGGCAAGGGCTACCCCCTAACATTGCAACTGTGTCTATTGTTTGCTTTTAGGACTCTGGGGGAAGGAGTGGGGGTGATCCTTCTTCAGAGACCTGTTGAACTCTAACTGGGGGAGGTGATGGGATCAAATAATGAGTGGGGGGGGGGGGGAACATGTCCCAGGCAGTTAATGACTGTGCTGCTTTCAAGTACTCCTTGCAATGCAAATTTGGCCAAATTTAACCTGTCCTTTGGTATCCATGTGCTTGGAGCAGTGCACATCAGGGCCTCCCTCATTTATGGCTTAAAAATGGATGAGGCAACCAATCTGGCATGTATAACCAAGGTCTGGGTATACAGGGAGGTGTGAGCTTTCCCAGCTCTGCCCACCAGCATCACAGGAGACTGGAGGGCCAGAAAAGTGGTCTACAGAAATTCTATCTCTCCGTCTCCAGGCTCCTTTTCCATCTGACTCCTACTCTAGGGTGTTTCTATCTTGTGCTGGGCCAGTGAGACTGACTGGGGGTTCTGCTGATGTACCATCTACCTTGCAACCCAACGGTCTCACTACCTCAGCTGACAGAGGTTGTCCCAGTTACAATGTTGAGGTCCCACAGAGCGCTGGTCCTATTTGAGAAGGCTCAGGATCTCACGGAGTCCATGAACCATAAACCACCAGACTGTCCCAATGTATCGTGTCTCAGAGCACGATCTGGTCTTTGTTTTTTCAGCTACACATAGGGATAATGAACTGAAGGTGGAGAATCTTGCCACAGTCAGATCACTGCCTGCTGGGATTTAGACTAACAGTCGCTTTTCCCCTCTGAAGGAATAGAACCACCTCAGGAGTTTCCAGAAAGTTCTTGGGAGGTTTCCAGGTGATATGGCTGTGGTTCCACTGAATCCCCAGTCAGTTTCTGGAATACAGAGATGGCCTGACCAGTTGCCACAATTGAGCTTTAGTGTCTTCCCTGTAGTAGAACTCATTAAGGCTCAGTGGTATACCCCAGAAGGGAGAGCAAGGAAACAAAATGGGAGATGGATTAATTGCAGAGGGAAGAAACCCTACTATATATCTACAGTCAAGTACATTTGGAGGCAGTGAGAATGGCAAAGAAACAATATCTCACTGCCTCCATTCAGTCCTGTTTTCACTGCCCAGTGGAGCTATCCAGGGTTCTTGGGGGCTCATGACATGCAGGCCCCATAGATATCTTAAGAGACATCTGAGGACCACTGCAATGTATCTGCTAGACTCTTCCAGGATAAAATATCCTGCATCTGTTGATATTTATACTCCAATCTTATTGCAGTTGAATCGGGCAAGACAGCCAGAGCACGGCCTAGTCAAGTTTTATTGGATGAGTTCCAGTTAGTACGGTGCAAGGATGCTAACAATGTGCAACCACATCCATACTGGATCCTTGTCCCTCTTGGCTAATAAAAGCTAGCAGAGGGTAACAGCCATGTAGGCCAGAAAGGCAATTAATGCCTCTTCACAAGAGGGAGTGGTTACATGCCACCCAAAACATGTGATGAGGCCATTCCTGAAAAAATTACTGAGATCTTCTGCATCAACAGCGATTTTAGGCTGGTGGCAAATATCTCTTCCTATGCAAGAGTCTTAAGCGGGTTGCGGCTAACCAAACTAAGGCACTCTTGGATGGGACTGATTAGTTGGCAGAGTGTGACCTCACGGTGCACCGGGATCTCTCAGAAGCTTTCAGTACCATCAACCATCTGGACTAGCTGGCTGAGCAGGGAATTGGGGGTACTGGATTATATTGGCTCCACTCCGACCTGGATGGACAGCTCCAGAAGGTGGGGTCTGGGGAATATTGCTTGGCTCATTGGACTCTCCAGTATAGGGTTTGTTTTGTTTCCATGCTATTTAGTATCTACATGAAACTTTTGAATGGGGCCATCTGGAGATTTGGAGTGTGCTGTCACTGTTGACATGCAGCTCTATTTCTTTTTTCCATTTTCAGCAAGTGACGTTGAGGTCTAACAAACTGAAGTTCAGCCCAGGCAACACCGAAATGCTGTTAGTGGGTGGGTCCTCTGACCTTATGGAGGGTGTTCAACCTGCTCGGGATGGGGTCACACTTCCCTTGAAGAAGCAGGTTTGTAGTTTAGAGCTATTCCTCAAGTCCTCTTTGTCACTTGAGGACCAGGTGTTTTCAGTGGCATGGAGGCTTCCACTAGTTTTGTCTGGTGATCCAGCTATACCCCTATTTGGGCAGGGATAGCCTGGTTTCAGTAATCCCCGGTCTGGCAATCCCTAACTAGATTATGCAGTGAGCTGGGGTTTTCCTCCCTTCTCACATTCAAGGCAACAGACCATTCCTATGCAAAAGCTCTTTATTCACCAGAGAATACTCAGTAAACTCAATCACCACAGAATGTATCTCTGAGCATGTTCAGAGCAGTTCCCTGAACCTCCTCTAAATGAATACTTCTGGAAACCCTCCTTTTGAGTATGTCTGGGCCCAATCCCTCCGAGAGGGCCTATATGGAAGCAAGCACACCTTTTCTCTGTACATCGACCCTCTAGTGAGCTAACTCTCCTCTCCCAATGCCACATCAAGAGTTGTACCAGCCTTACCAAATACCATGCCCCCACCCAACAACTGCACATCTTGGTTATTCTCAGAGCCTGCCTGAGCACTTGGGGAAGATGGCCTTGAGATAAACACCTCCACTTCTCTCATTTCACTGTCTGGAGCTCCACTTTCTCAGGTCTCCTCCACCTCCTCCTTTTTATTCTCTGACTCAGTCCAGAGGTGTGCTGACCCAGGAGTGCACACCAAGAACAACCACCACTCTTATTCCCAACAGATTACTGCAATGTACTCTACATGCGGTTGCTTCTGAAGAAGAATCGGAAGCTAATGCAAAATGTGGAAGCCAGACTAATAACAGGGACCAGAAGGTCTGAAAGCAAAACACCAATTCTGTTCCAACTGTAATACCTTTGGGGTGCCAGGTTAAGACTGTCCTTCATGATAGAACATTTAATTGGCTTTAATATTATATGGCCCTTATATGTTAGCTGCTTAAAGGTCATGTGATTTGATTTAAGTTACTGTAGCTTTTAAATTTGGCTTTTAAATATTACACTGACAATTTTATGATTTTATAGTTATTTGTACATTCCTATGGCTATTGGGTGGTATAGAAATACAACTTTTATTAGCATCATCATCATCAACATCATCATCATCATCATCATCATCAATAAGAACAGTAATACAAGTTCTAGTTCTAGGCCTATTATTTTTTAAAGAATGCCCAAGAAATCTGAGTATCAAGATAACAAAGTCAGTGCAGGAAGAAGGACTAACTCACAGTAGCAATGCCGGTTTTCTGGTTGTGACCCACACCACCATCCACTGCCCGCACAATGAGTATATATTCTGATTTAGCTTCTCGGTCCAGCAGAGATGTTGTGGTGATTTCCCCTGCAAAAGGTAAGAAAGGAAAGCAAAAAGAGAAAGAAGGGCCTGTGTTTTCGGTTCAATGGCATCTAAGAGGTACACGTCTCTAAGTAATAACGGACAACAACAACAACGCCATAATTACCAAAACTACTAGCAGAGCTTCAGCGATGATACAGAATTTTCACGAATATTCTAATCACTAATGAAGGAAATGTTCACAAGAAAATGCTGAAACGGCATTGTAATTCAAAGGGAAGTAGAAACTCAGTTGACTTGAAGGAGGAGGGAAGCCTTATGCAGGTCCAACAAAAAGGAGGATATGCTGTTAGTAGAAAACAGGGGACGTAGGCAGGGTGGCTGAGACCCAAGAAGATGAGTAGAAAGAGTTCCCAGTTAAGTTTGCACATTGCTAACAAGATACACACAGCACATTGCTAGTTGGCTGCCTTATATTGGTATCAATCATGCATGTTGTGCTTTTAACTCCCCTGCAACACTTCAAATAGACAAACTTACAACAACACACAGGAAATTGTGACAGTGAATAAAAGAGTTGCCTGCCTCTGGCCTTTATCTCTTACTTCCGTAATCACTCTCTGATGCTGAACTGCCCTCCTTCCCTTTACTGTAGCAATGAAATAGAAGGCACCAACATGGCCTGGACACACAGCAGGCTAACCTACTAGCACACAGCAAGCTCTAATCCATGGCATTCCTCTTGCACACAATTCCAACATTCAATCTATAAAATCTAGCCTGCACTCCAATTTACATGTCAGACACAACTCACTTGAAATATAAGGAGCTACCCACAACAGATATGGGGGAGGGGGTTAAAAATTAATCTAGAACACAAAACTGCAAGAAGTCAAAGGGTTCACTTAAATACATTTGCCTCCCAAGTCCCTGTGATAGCCATTAATCTGTAGGCTGTAAAAATTAATCAGTGGGGGATTTTTTTTTTAAAATATAAGCATGTCTCAGTGATGGATTGCTCCACTTTGCCCACAAAGTTACATCCAATTAGGCGCACCTTCGCAGAGCAAGTTCAGCTAATTAAAGCGAGGACACTCCGACAAAGTTCTGCCTCCTTCGAGAGACAGAACAGAAAACACATGTTTCCCCCTTTCTCCTCCCTTTTATGTGTTTGGTATCCTCTCTTCCTAAAGGACAGCTCAGCAACAAGAGTCATCATCATGCTCGGATGTGCTCTCATGTGAAAAATCCTGCTCGGCTTTTACAAAACTACTTGTAAAGGTCACAAAAGTGGGGAAATGGTCCTGAATGGAACATAGATGGATGACAAGGTTGACTTAGCTCTATGATCTTGGATCAAAACATTGCCCTCTGATAATCTGGAATAGTAATAACAACAACAATAGTAATAATAATAATAATAATTTGGCACAGGTTAGAATCATAAGCAATTAACCATTTGATTTACATTTTGTACATAACATTGCTCAAGTATGATCTAAGTTAAACATGTGTTTTTGACTGAATCGGAGACAGAAGCAGCCAAAGTAACGTCTGGTCCTGCTGTTATGGACAGTTTTCAGCTCTTGCATCCTGAGGATGTTGAGAAGCTGCTTGGAGGGATGAGACCTGCCCCTTGGATCCTTGCCCTTCCTGGTTTTTGGAATTGGTCAAAACTGGGCTTTCTGTCTGAGTATTAGCTATGGTGAATGTCTTTTGAAAAAGTCAAATTTAGGTGCCATGGCTTTGGAAAACTATCACCCAGTTTCCTGCTTAGGATTTCAAGACAAGGTCTTAGAGAAGGGAGTGTCCTCTTAGCTCCAGGCCATTTTTGATGACACTCATTATTTAGAGCCATCCGATCCGGCTGGCTGCCTGGGTTCAGAATAGAAATTGCCTTGATCTCCTTGGCAGCTGACCTGCTATGGGGAATGGAGGGGCAGAAGCCATCCCTGATAGTTCTCCTAGACTGTCTCTTAGATGGGAATGGGGAACACTCTAATAAAGTGACTCCAGTCTCTGTGGTGGGTAGAATCTTGAAGATGGTACTGGGAAACTGGCGTCCTTTGGAGTGCCACAAGGGTCCCTCTTGTCCCGTGTGCTTTTCAGCATCTACACGAAAAAAGAAATTTGAACTAAGGTGCCATCAATATTCAAATGACACTCTGCCCTACTTCTTTATCCATTTTCTAATTCCAGCAAGATGGTAAAAATGCTGAACAGATGTTTGGAAGCAGTTTTGATTATGGTGCATGGTAATTATGACATTCTGATTTTGTTTTTCTTTTTGTATTAGAGCAGTCATAATTCTGGCATTCAGAGAATGTTGTTTCCTTTGTTTATAGACACTATAATAGAAAAGGGGGAATTGAACAAGGTAATGTATATAACATCTGCAAGGGAAGAGGACAAGTAACATGAAATGAAAAATATTATCATGGTTGTGCTTACCTGAGCGAGCATTAATCCGGAAGTGTGAAGACCCTTCCAAGGAGTAGATAATAGATTCCTGGCCATATTCTCTTGACCGGTCCAAATCAGTGGCATTTAGAAATAGCACTGTTGCTCCTTGGAGAAAAACACAAAAAGGAGATTGAGTTTTATTTATTTCATTGATGAGTTACCTTCTAGTTGAAGCTCACAGGGCAACCCATCTAACCTGAAAAATAAAACCAATAACATCACTTAAAAACAAAACAAAATGAAATGAACAACCATTTTCATTCTCCAGGCACGCTATTATCATATCTAACATATGGCACAGCCCTGCTGGATCTAGAAGGCTGAGTCTCCATTTTCTGTCTCGCTTACTCCTTGGGTAACTGCCATCTACCATGGGAAGATACGAAACAGGAGCAGAGAATGTCTTTATTGCAAGAAGATAAACTTAAACTCCCGAAGAAATTAATTCAAATATTTGCAGAAATATTTAGGCAAGTCGGGTAGCACTGCCACATTCTTGATATTGCTTATTAGTTTGCTAAATAGCAATTCAGTACATTGTTATAAGCAGGGCAGGTTATGATGTGCAAGATGGATCTACATACCTGCCATGATGTCCTCCATGATTGTGATGACATAGGAAGGTTTGCTGAATGTGGGCGGGTTGTCATTTTCATCCTACAGAAATAAAAAGAAAGCAAGTCAAAACATTAATGTCCAATATAGCAGCAACACTCTATCATGAAACATGACTTAAACATTCAAAATATACTACAATCTGATTTACTGAAAGTTCAAAGCAAGGTCTTTCATGTAATTATTTTTAGCTTCATTTTTTGTCTTTAAATTTCATTGTTTTGTTTTTATTACAAACAATGACAAACTAGAACACTGAAATAAAATTTAGTTCTGACATAATTCTATAGTTCAAGTTCAAATACCAGTTGACCCTCGCAACTATGCTCAAAGCTGGTGGCAGGTGGTATAAAAATATTGTACTGCATTAGTTCTTGTGGAGACTGAGCTAGATGAAAGAAGCAGCTGGTTGGGTTCAGAACAATATTCCGCATTTCTAGTTCAAACTCCAGGTTCACCTCCACCCCTGTTTGCAAGAAGGGTCCAAAAGATGTCATTTCTAAATTTATTTCTGCAATGCAGCATGTCTTTTGAAGAATGTAATGTGAATGACATGGGTATTTTCTGGACAGCTGAAATTTGAGGATCAGTTCGGACCTCCTTGTTTCTTTTCAAAGAGGGAAAGTAAGATATAAAATAGCACAATGAGGTACCCCCTGAAGACTGAAGGCTAAATGAGACGTTATATTAATTGTGTAGTCTTGCAGTGATCCTAGCATACATGTTTTACTCTTGTGTAAGCATGTAGGGGCCAGTTCTGAATTGGCACTATTCATAAAAAGGTAGTGACAGATTTTATTTTCCTGGGCTCCAAGATCACCGCAGATGGGGACTGCAGCCAAGAAATTAAAAGATGCTTGCTCCTGGGGAGGAAAGACAGTCCCTCCAGCACTTCTTGTAAGCATCTTTATTCTACATAGAAACTATAAGCATTCACAAGCCTCCGAGCAGACACAAGAGATGTGCTGACCCCTCTCTGCCCGCTGACCCAAAGCTTTGCTCATGACCCCTCGGGGCCTGTCTCTGGGAGGAGGAGCGCTGTGGAACTGGACATGCCGATGTGCTGCACTCAGAGCCCCTCACTGGCCCAGCCTGCAGCTGTGACGACGGGCCCTCGGGTCCACGTCTTCAGGAGGCTGGTGCTCTCCATCCCAGAGGCTACCCATTTCCAAATCTCCTCCTCCCATCCTTTCGTCTGCTTCATTCCCACAGGCGGAAGGTAGACTGGACCTCATGGGTGTCCTTGGACTACAGGCTTGGACTGGCCCTGCAGGAGGGAGTCTGCAGGTGCAGGCCTGTCTGTCACAACAGCAATTCTGTTTGCAGAGCGTGAGCGCTGAGCCTGGTCTGGTTCAGCCAACTCCACCTCAGCCTCAGGGTCTGAGCTATCAGTCCCACCAAAACAGGCTGACTCTTTTGAGTGCCCAGGAATCTCACCAGAGCACGTTTGTACAACACGAGCTGTGCTGGCTGGGGCTCATGCGAGTTGTAGCTTTAAACCATCTGAAGGGCTACAAGTTGAACATGTAATCAGCAGTGGCCATCTAAAAAGTAATACTGCTTACAAAAGACTACAGGGTGACCCAAGATGGGTGCAATGGTCACTTCATAAATGTTTGCTAATGTAGGCTTGGTTGTCCAGGGCTATCAAAACATTCCTTTCCTTTTTTTAAAGGACAATCACCACCATGAATAGCTAGTGATAAAGATGATAAATTGTTTAATAGCCTCACAAATGTTTATTTTTTATATATAATATTGTTGGTGTATTATTAACATTGATCAGTTGGAATAACACTTTTAATATATATTAGATAGTAATCATACTAAGAAAAATTAGCTCACAAAATTTCAATTCACCTGTATTTTTAAGGAGTGTGCAGCTATGTAATTAGTTATATACATGTTCAGCCTTTGGATTTTTTTAATCAAAGAATTAAACTTCAGACTACTGATCATCCTACCCCCACAGGATATTAACAGTGTAGATATTAGCATCTCAAAAGTAAGTCCTGATTTGAAATTACTTATTTTTTATTATTACCATCATAGCCATTTTTTTCCTCTTGCAAGGAGCACAAGGAAGCCTTCATAGTCTTCTGCCTTTCCCTTACAAGACTCTGTGACGCAGGCTTGGCTGAGAGTCTGCGAGTGGCTGAAAGTCACACGTGGGCTTCACAGCTGAGAGGCAATGAGACCCCACATCTCCTGAGTTCCAGTCCAACACTAAATATTACACAACACTCTTCTACAGCCTCAAGAGTGTTCATTTGCATGCACAATGTTTAAAAACAAGGAATGCTTGTACCTGTCCCTTCATGTGTCAAAATGCCCCTAAGAAATGCATTCTTTCACATTATTCTGCACAGGATAATCTGTAGATGACCTAGGTGTCACTAGGTTGCTTTCATGGTCCTAGGCCCTCCTTTGAGTTAAGTGTGTTGTTTTTTTTTAAAAGACATGTCAGGCTGGACATCAGGAAAAGCTTCCTCATGGTCAGAGCAATACAGCAGTGGAACCAGCCGCCTGGAGAGGTGGAGGGCTCTCCCACACTAGAGACATTCAGGAAGAAACTGGGCAGCCACCTGAGTGGGATGGTGTAACTTGGTGTCCTGCAACAGCAGGAGGTTGGGCTCGATGTCCTTCATGGCCCCTTCCGACTCTTCTGCTCTATGATTCTAACCTCTATCTTTGCAGTTTGCTTCTTTTTGGCACAAAACCAGACCAGTTGAATGTACTGGAGAAACCATGAAAGTTAACATATGCAATTACTGGCAAATGTGTAGCCATTAAATAAGACAGAAAAAATATTCTTGTTCCATTCAACATAATATATGCAGTTATCAGTGCTTCTCACTGGTAAGCATAAGACTTTGAGACAAATTTTAAACTGTTTCAATGGAAAATTTTATGCAATTTGATACTCCAATTAAATCTTTAATTTTACTAAACAATGTCTCTCATTTCCAACAAACTGTTCCACAATAGAGAACATAAATTTTTGGGCTGTGTGTGAAAAAAATGGAAGTTAGCAGTAAAAAGAAGACGGAAACTAAATATTCTACAGAATACTAGGGCAGAACTTCTATTTTAAACCAGGCCTTTATACCACTATGGAACATGTAACGTTTGGGTAGAAGTGGCTTCCTACTCAGAGTGTCTTCAAAATTATTCTTTAGCTTTTAATACAGCAATTATTTTGCTTGCTTTTTTGTCCTATTTTCTACCCTGAACTTGTATGGAAATGGAAAAAGGCAAAATATTTTGTAATCATTAAAATTTCCCTTCCCATGTATTTGTCTCTAGAAGAAGACAGTTCTGTCTACTAAGCCTAACTATTGGCAATGAAATTAATATAATTAGAGAAAGAAAGACACAAATGGTACATAAAATGTCACGGCAATCTAGAGGCCTTATTATGATAAAAGAAACCAGCTTCCAAGTCCCTAAACATCCTAACTCTACCTCTAAAGGTAGTGTACTTTCACTTAGATTTTTGTTCTGAATAGTTATGCATGAAGAATTTGTGTATTTAAAGGCTTGCAAACCTTAAAAGCCCCATTTCCTTTGTCCTGGGAGAACAGCACTTTTAATGTCAATGATTTCCTTTTCAGTTCATTTGAAGCCAATATATAACATTTCTATTATATCAAAACACATCACACACAAAGAGCTTTATATTTAACTAGAGGCTTCTTGAATGCTCTTCAAGATAAAGGCCTGATTGAAAGGAGAAAAAATAGAAAGCCGAAAGTGAGGAACACTTGCAAAGCTGCAACAGAGGAAATGCTACCCTAGCCCTTAAACCTTGACGGATGCTTTTGCTATTAAAGTCAATATTTTAGGTAATTTCACATGCCAGTGATGCCCATCATACTATAATTAAATTGCCATCCTCTGCTATTTTTGCTTGGAGCAGGTGGTCTTTAATCAGCCTCTGCATCACTCATGATTCCTGCAATGCCCAGTACTGCACATTGCCCTCCCTACACTATAAAGTACATCCATAATGGGTAGTTACAACTGCATCAAGCTCACCCTTTGCTGGAACTAGGAGAAGAGGAGAAAACATGGATAATAGTGAAACTAAATTTAAACACTATCCTACTTCCTGTACCAGGAGGTTATTCCTGTTTACATCAACAGGTCAATTATCTGACAAAGCACTTGCTGGAGATGGCAATCTTGCCCACATTCTTTGTAGCCTCCTGTGTTGGACCAATTTGGTGTCCCTGCTAGCTAGGCGACCATAGACCCACCAAACCAGGCGTCAATGCGGTTCAGTCAGGCGGAGATTAGTTCAGTTTCTTTATTCAGCTGAGCAAAGCAACCAGGTGTCTGCTCCCTACACACAGGCAGGAAGCGACACACCTCAATCCTCTCACCAACCCTTCTTATACTTTCCCTTCTTCCTTCCTCTCTAGCCATTCAATCTCACCCCGTTGTTCCTTCACCCAATCCCCTTGCGGGGTCTGCATGGCCGCTGCATGCCCTGACCTCGTGCAGGGGCTTATCCAGGTCCAATCCCCTCACAGGGGGAGCGCCAGACCTCGTGTAGGGGGCCTTTTTTAACAACTGCTTCCTCATCTCCTTTTATCAACATTCTTTTTCCTTCTCTTTTCCTCTCTGATGCAAGCAGTTTTACAAAAGCAAATGGCTTTAGTTAAGCTAATCAGGCTCCTTCACCTAGCTGAGAAGTGGAGCCAAACAGATGGATGCGGATTCCTGCAAGCACACATTCCAGGCTCCCTTTCATATCTATCCCAACGCACTCCTGAAGGTAACCTATGGCGTGTGAAGGGCTGCACTCCAGAGTGAACATTAGGAAAGAGCTCATGCACACAGTGAAGCACTTGCAGCACATGCTTCATTGTATGAACACTTCCTTTCGGTTTGCAGTCATCCATGCTTGTGCAGTTTGCAATTCCAAATTCAAACGAAAGTGTGTTTTCTCAAGAAATAGCCATGCATTTCCACATTTGCAATTGTACTTTTAAAACTGCATTTTCAAAAACAGAGACCACTTTGACATGCTGTTTTTTAAAAAGGGGGGCTTTATTAAATGGGGTGGGGAGATTGAAAAATGTGCAAAGAAATAGAGATTTGTGCAAGCAAGCAAGCAAGCAAGCAAGCAAGCAAGCAAAAGGTCATACACTAAAATGGGAGTGAGCTGAACAAAACTTCAAACTGGAATTCATAGAATTTTGGCAAGCTCCAACATCCTGGCTTCTCCCTTCCCAAATACATATAGGAAGTTCTTGAGTTTCCAAGCTTGGGTATATAATTTGTGAGGCTCTTGTGTATGCAGGAAAAGTGGTCCTGCTTAGAAAACATCCATCCATCTAGCAGGTCTTCCTTTAGCCATTTCACTGCTAGAAAAAATCTAAAGCATTGTCCCTAATTGTCTTGTTATTGCTGGAAAAAAAAGGTTATACTGTATTTTCTTCTTTTTATCATGAGGGTAAGTAGCCACTACTTCATAAAATATGTTGCAAAACCATTAAAGAACTGTTTTTGGTGTAAGTCTGGAGACTTTTACATTATTCACCATGGGTACTATCCACTCACTGGGTAGCTGTGATTACCACACCAAAATCTGCATCTATCTCAGCTCAGGAATAGTTGTCATGCTTATGTGAACTAGTTTGGCTTTTCCAATCCACTGCTTAAGGTGCTACAAAAATCTGAAAATCTAGCCTTACTGGTATTGTGATAGAACTATAGAAAGGAAAGGTTTCATTGTAGATATGAATGGCTCTGGAATATCTGCAACTGAGAGGAAAGGTCACGTTTCCAGAGACTTGAAGGTGGCATAGTAAAGCCATGTTCATGTATAAATGTAGCTTATATGTTGTTGTTAGTCGCAAAGTCATGTCCGACTCATCGCAACCTCATGGACAACATTCCTCCAGGCCTCCCTGTCCTCCACCATCCCCTGGAGTCCACCCAAGCCCACACCGACTGCTTCAGCTACTCCATCCAGCCACCTCATCCTCTGCCGTCCCCTTCTCCTTTTGCCATCTATTGTTCCCAGCATTGGGCTCTTCTCCAGGGAGTCCTTCCTTCTCATTAGGTGGCCAAAGTATTTGAGTTTCATCTTCAGCATCTGGCCTTCTAAAGAGCAGTCAGGGTTGATCTCCTCTAGGACTGACTGGTTTGATCGCCTTGTGGTTCAAGGGACTTGCAGGAGTCTCCGCCAGCACCACAATTCAAAGGCCTCAATTCTTTGGCACTCAGCCTTCCTTATGGTCCAACTTTCACAGCCATACATTGCAACTGGGAAAACCATAGCCTTGACTATATGCACTTTTGTTGGCAGGGTGATGTCTCTGCTTTTTAGTATGCTGTCCAGATTTGCCATAGCTTTCCTCCCCAGGAGCAAGCGTCTTTAATTTCTTGGCTGGAGTCCCCATCTGCGGTGATCTTGGAGCCCAGGAAAATAAAATCTGTCACTACCTCCATTTCTTCCCCATCTATTTGCCAGGAAGTGAGAGGACCGGATGCCATGATCTTAGTTTTCTTAATGTTGAGTTTCAAGCCAACTTTTGCACTCTCCTCCTTCACCCGCATCAAGAGGATCTTTAGTTCCTCTTCACTTTCTGCCATGAGAGTGGTATCATCTGCATATCTGAGGTTGTTGATATTTCTCCCAGCAATCTTAATTCCAACTGGGGATTCATCTAGCCCTGCCTTTCTCATGATGTGTTCTGCATATAAGTTAAATAGGCAGGGCGACAGTATACAGCCTTGCCGAACTCCTTTCTCAGTTTTGAACCAATCAGTGGTTCCATGCCCAGTTCTCACTGTTGCTTCTTGACCCGCATATAGGTTTCTCAAGAGAGAAATAAGATGGTCTGGTACTCCCATCTGTTTAAGAACTTGCCACAATTGGTTGTGATCCACACAATCAAAGGCTTTAGCATAGTCAATGAAGCAGAAGTAGATGTTTTTCTGGAACTCCCTAGCTTTCTCCATGATCCAGCATATACGGCATCGCTCATAGCTTCACTGAGCTACGCAAGTCCCTTCGCCACAACAAGGCAGTGATCCATGAAGGAGTTTGTGCTTCTAAAACAACCCTAAATGAGGGAAAATTTTTCTGGAATGAAATGAGGCAGGTCCACAAAGCTGATAGGGCAGAAGGGATTTCTGCTCACCTGTCCTGATCCATTGCCCTTTCTGGGCTTATTTTTAAAAACATCAAAACCCCATTGCACAAGTAGTGGGTGCCATGGACACAACAGAACCAATGGAGACAGAGTAGCACCACTGAATACGGCCCAGCATTTCAACAGGAAAAAGGCAAAACCATTCACTCTGGGATTGGGAACTATGTAAATTGACAGCACCTGAAACAAAAGAATGTGTCTCCTTTATGATATACTTAAGCATAGTTAAAGTTTTTGGCTCACTGCACAAAATGGTTCCTAGAATGTCAGTGAATGAGAGCTAGAGAAAAACTTATTAGTGGTGATATTTCCTAGGATGCTGGTATCGTGCTCAATATTAGTTCTAATTCAGTGGGTCCCTCTACAAAAGCTTATTGTCCCCTAATGGGAAATCTACAAAGTAAGTTTCACTTCTTTATTAAAAATCAACAAGCAAAGGATGAAAAAAGTTACCCTGTTACACAGTCTCCCCCCCCCCCCCCATCACACTCACACCTGCTCTTTCATTTCGGCTCCTTAAGTACCATTGCGAGCCAATTCATCATTATCATCATCGTATTTTATTCCCTTCCAGCTGAAAGAGAAAATCCCTTTTGGCTGAAAGTGCAGAATGTGACAGCTACTTAGAAATCACCCATGTACAAAATCAACTGGAAGGAAATGACCTTTTCAAGTGTGGTCTTTAGACAGATGGGATTACACTGTCCAAGGAACGGTTATGGGAAGAAGGTATTTAGCCAGAATTAAACCCCTTTTGCTACTTCTTTCTTACATCTTCCCCACCATAATATGAAGGGGACAAGGAGACTATCCGTCAATTCTACCAGCAACAATGATTACCTCCCACTCGTTGGTCAATAAATTGCTGCCACTTACAAGTCAGATCTGATTAAGACACAGCTAAGACTGAAAGGTTATCAATCCACTGCTTAGACCTCCTTTGAGCTTTCTCAAATCATATTGTTTGATGCACTTTGCCAATCTGATTGAATCATAAAGAGTAACAGTAACATTAGCTCTGCTACCCACCTATATGCACATATCACCATTCCTGATAAGAGTATTTGCATCAGGATTCAGGACAACAGCAGCCAGTCATTCCAACCAGCCGGGGACAGCTAGCATTTGAAAAATAAACAGCTGGCTGTGATTGATTCAACGACTGATAATTTTAGTCACTTCAAGTGCTAATGTGCATTTGATATTCATATCAGAATCAGAGTTGTTTGGTTTCAGGCACCTTTAGATCTTCATGGAGGGGGGAGGCTGCAGGAATAGAAACTATTCTGTATTTAATACTCTTGAACTTCACAGGAAATGAATTAAATGATTCTCCACTCGGGCATCTAATGTAATTTCCCCCACATCCCTTTGCTTTGCCCCTGCCCCCAGTTTATGAAGGACTCACTGGTGGGATCTCCTGAGGCTTGGTATCAAGGCTAAATGGAACAGAAACGGAACAGAGTTCTCCTGCCAGGAGAAGCCTCACCATTACCAATTCTATATCAGTATCAGCTGACTCAATCTCTTCTGGAAACCAGTCCGTAAGTCTGCCAACTGTATCAATGAGCAGGGGCAAACTGTCTCTAGTCATAATGAACAAAAGTGAAATTCTCCGCATTGCTTTTGCATTCTATTTTAAAGGCATTCCCACATATTAGAATCACCTTTCTGGTGGTGAACGGATTTCTGCTCCAGAGATTTCTGATGACAACAACAACAAACAGCAATGATGCCAAGGGCCATGGCATAGTGGCGGGGCACATGCCTTCTCTGCAAATGTCCTGGGTTCAACTCCCAGTATCTCCAGGTAAGGCTGGAAAGACCTGCCTCAAACCCTGCTGCCAGTCAGTGCTAACAAAACTGGGCTAGATGGATCAATGAACTGACTTGGTGTGAGGCAGCTTCCTATGTTCCCAACTATGTACTGTACATTACAAAACAAAACAAAAAGCAAACATATGTCAGGGCAAAGTGAGCAAAAACTCTGCTAAAATACAGCTGCAGAAAGCCTGGCACTGGAAGAACAGCTTTAGACTTAGGGTGGGATCCTGAGCTCATCAGAGAAAGCATGTGGCAAGTCCTGTTCCCCAGCGATGCGCTAGATATGCTAATGTATACCTGTGCTGAAACTTTTTCCTTTTGTACCCGTTGTCTTGATCCATTCAACCCTTCTGTTTTATTCTCATATGCCTCTAGCAAACAGATTTTCCTACCCTGCCCCAAGCTGTGTAGGCAACTAATTGATTATAAAAGCATCCTGTACAGACTCCGTCTCAGCAGTCCCTTCCAGGGCCAGGGCCTACCTACGTGCCGAATAAACTGTAAATGTTCTTTTGATTGTACACCCCCAGGATACCTGCACTCACTGTTTCTTGACACATACAATTGTAAAGATAGCATTAAAGGGAAGCAAGTCAAGTAAAGGGGACGGCAGATCAAACAATGAACCATATAAAACACATCTTAAAGCAAACACAACACTTGTTTGAAGCAGGGATGGTGTTTATATGACACTTGATGTCCCATATAATGAAGCACTTCAGAAATTACAGTTGGATGAAAACATTCATTCAAACACCACCGTTTTGAATGAATGGCATTTATCAGGGGGTCCCAATTTCACTTCAAGGGCAGAAGGAAAAAGTGGCATGCAACATCAAATGCTGCCACTGGCCAGCAGTATGAAGCCTCGGGATTGGTCGGGCTGGATATACTGAGCAGGGCCACCATGCCTGCTGGCTTGCTGCACAGACTACGTGGCGGCTGCCCTTGAGCACCTCAGCAGAAGCCCTGGACTCAAATAACCTGAAGTGGAGGACCTTCAGCTCAAGATGTAGGGACACCTGACTCAACCCTGCCTGTCACCATCAAAGCACTCTGCAGGAGACAGTTGCTTTTCTCAAGCTCTAGTAATGCTGCACTGTAGCATTTAACTTATTTCTTGTAAGAGTACATAACCCTTGCTTTGCCTGGAATAACAAAACACGCTGTACCAGGAAAACCATTTTCTCACCTCCAAATGCTCACAGGGAAATGCTTTGCGGGAAGGGGAATTGAAGGCACTGCTGGTACTTACAAACACTTCAATGGTGACGGGGACAGTGCTGTTGAGCGCCGGGAAACCTGCGTCTTTAGCCATGACAGTCAAGTAAAGAACTCCATTGAGAACTTGCTCATAATCCAAAGGGCGGACAACACTGATCACTGAAAAGGCAAGAAGCCTGTGTTGGCAATTATTGATATTAGACATTTTTTTAAAAGTCTGAGCATAATGCATGTGCATATATGGCTTGGACTCACCTCCATAACCTTCAGACAAAGTAATGTCAAAGTAACTTCGGAACGCAGAAGCATCCACAATGCTGTAAGTGATCTGGTTGTTTGGAGGAGAATCTTCATCAGATGCCTACATTAAATCAGAAGAAATGCCTTACTATTACTCACACATTGATATATATTGATATTTATTGGAATGTTTACACAACAGATTAAGTGCTAATTACCCAAGGAAAGTATCTTTATGAACTTTAGTCAAGACATGTTAACCATATCCTTTGTAAGGAAAAATGGGTGCAGATACCTTTATTAATGTGTCTCATGAGGGACAACAGATTTACTGGCTGCTAGGAATGCTTCTGTTTCTTTCCTCCACTTACCTTCTACTTGTATATTTCGGAATAAGCAAAATATTGCAAAAATGTCACAAGCTTTCAGTCACCTTTCCTTCCAGAGGCAACTAAGGCTGGGCAGTGAGAAAGCCATGTGATGTAGTGGTTCAGGGTGTGGGACTGGGACTCAGGTGATCTGGGTTCTAGTCCACACTTGGCCATGGAACCAGCTGGGTAACTTTGGGCCAGTCACAGACTCTAAGCCCAACCTCCCTCACAGGATTGTTGTTGTGAGACTAAGATTGAGTGGAGGAGGAGATTTATGTAAACCTCCTTCAGTTCCTTGAAAGGAAAAAGGGGGAATACAAATATAAACAAACAAACAAAACGGATCCATCACAGCTGAGGAATGTGGGAGAGGCATTTAACAGTCTCTGAGCTTCAGCAATTTTCTCAAATGATTTGAAGAAAAACTTCTGGAGGGAATGATTGATCTTTTGGGTGGAAGGACTAATTTCACTACAGTATTTCACATGATGTTTGAACAGAGAAGATAAACAAGGTTGCTTGTGTAGGGTAGTTGTATAGAGTTGGGTTCTAGTTCATATTGGGTTCTATTTCCCATTGGACCATGAAGCTTAATGGGTGTCTTTGGGCCATGAGCTTCAACGCCAAGCCAAGTGGAGGCCAGAACTCTCACTTTTACTCTCAATGGGTATGTTTTGAGGATAAATGGAGAGAACTGTGGTATCACCTTGGGTTCCCTGCCAAAGGAAAAAAGGCAGGATGTAAATAAAATAGTAACAAAAATTTCCATCTATTTGAAAGGAGATTTGCTAGTTCGGAAGGAAACTAAGTTTTTCTTTAGATTCTGTAGCTGAACAGTGTTCAGCCACGTAGAACCAGTGGCTGAACACTGTTCAGCTACAGAATCTGCTCCCAATGAAAGACTGAGGCAGAAGTTTTGCTATCTGGAAAAAAACTATAACTAGACACATCAAGGGACAGGCTGAAGACTTCCTCCCTTAACAACAGATAAGTTATTGTCCCAGCCTGTTAACGAAAACCTTTTGATGCAGTGAACTACACACCCACAAAGAGCGTGGTAGAACATTCCAGGAAGAGAAAAGGCTTATCAAAAGGGGACACACTCTGGAGATCACCTGAAATTAGACTTGCGTGTATATACCCCCAGACAGCTCTAACAGTGCTCTGGCAAACATTTGATTTTTTAAATTACTTTCTAGTTGGGGAAGGGTCAAATGCTTCAAATGAGAACAGTGTGGATGAATGACTCTATTCATTGGAACCTTTTCTTTCTGGTGAGCTTCTGCTTTTGACTGTGCATTTAAAGCAAGTGAAATATTGTGAAATCCCTTTGACTTTTCCTCTTTCTCCCTCCTTGCTTTGTGGGCATTTCCTCATGCCAAGGACTGCTATTCAAGTGGGATGTACTCTGTCTTCTGCATTTCAAACACATCCAAAAGGAAGTGTTATTTCTGTCAGTAAATCTGCATCTCCATTTAGCCAGGCATTCATCTGTTCCTACAGCATTCACAAGAAACAGCTAAGTGGAGAGGATACTTCATGCATTTTTTTTACTTAGACAAATGATAACATCCTTCCAATCCAGACACAAAAACTCAGATAGCCTCAAGGTAATTCCCAGTCAACTTCAGTGTAATGAAATCCGATTTAGGAAAATCCTGGGCCAAAAGCACAGTGATAAGCAAGTTCTTCCTGAGTCATCTCATAATGAACTCAGTTTCCACTTAACTTTCTCAGGGAATTCTCAAGGCAAAGGGTCTCCAGCACAACCCTGCTCCACAGCCCTGCTCCACAAATCCTTCCCACTCCTATCTTCTCCTGGGTGGGGAGGAACTAGAAGAGAGTCAAAGACTTTCAGGGCTAATTCTTAAACCCATGTGACTCCTGGACATGTCCAGAATGACATTTATTCCCTGGGTGAATGGAAGTTATTTCCTATGCCCCAGATTTAATGAATTTGGCCAAGAGTCATTGGAAAATAAGACCCATACTCCTGTGCATATTAGACACCCAATGTATCAACTGGCATGCCACAGCAAACCTTTACAGACAAAACTTAAACAGCACCCATCTTCCAAGGAAAAACACCCAGAGCAAGCAAATATTCAATTGACATCAGACAGACAAATATGACAAAGCATTCTTTCCAATATCCTTATCTGCATTCCAATATTCTTATCCTTGTATTCTCTGCATCCCCTTTTCTCCTTATAGTCACCCCAGCAGTTTCATCAGACATGTTATGTTTCTCAGTAAATCTTATGTAAACCACATGACCGAGGTTAGCTTGAGAAAATGTTAATTCTCTCTTGTATACTTCCTCAAAGTAAAAAAGTATCTCATACTTTTTTATAGTTCTGGATGGGTAGAAAGTTTGCTGTGATTTACTCTCCAGGCAATTTGCAATAGATCTGCAAAAGTTTCTGACTTTTGACTATTTAACAATAGTGACAACAAAGAGGCTCAAGCCCAGTAAACTAGGGTGCTGAAGTGAATAATGCTCACAGAAGAAGTAACGATTATTTGTGTGTGAGAACATTGCGAGCTAACTTCTGGTACTAAGGACAAATTCCTGAGCTCCAAGTTGTCTTGTTTCAGGCCATGAGTTCTGATGATGCTCTAAGGCAGGGGTGTGCAACCCACTGCCTGCGGGCTGCACATGGCCCAAGAGGGCGGCTCAACGTAAAATCATAAACTTCAAACATAGAGGTCTTTTTGCAATTTTTGGGTGACTCTACCATGTGGTTCTTGACTATGAACTTTGCAAAAAGCAATGTCACACTGTGATGTCCTATAAAATAAATGCATATTTGCTCTTGCGATGTGCATGCACCGTGGTGGCAGGTATCACGAAAATTCTGCACATTTTTTTGGCTTGTTGGCATTCATTAGTGCACGTGTATTTAATGTGCTGCCCAAGCTCATTTTTCTTTTTCTGATGCAGCCCGAGGAGCCAAAAGGTTGGACACCTCTGCTTGGATTTTCAGGCTTCTTGTAGGAATCAGTTCTTGAGCAGGGATCAGGCTGGATCAGGTTCCTCAAGAATCAAAGGCAGAAAGAGATCAGCTTCACAGAAGTTCCAAACGGTTTTGAGGGTGG
>NW_025335317.1:17734829-17828374 GCF_004798865.1 Varanus komodoensis
TTCTGTTTCTTTGCATTGGTCCTTGTAATGATTCTTTTTGTCTCTACATGAAGGTCACTGAACAGTTGCATTCAAGATTCTGACTTTATTTTTGCCACCTGTCGCTTTTGCATCTCACCTGTCCTTAGCAATTGTGAGCGTTAGAATAGCTAAAATAAGAGCTAATGTAACCTTTAAGAAATCTTTTTTAAAAAGTCTCTCTTGGTCTTTCTGAATCACTTACAAGAAGTCTCAAAACCTTGCATACTATTATTTGTAGTGGAGCTGATGCTTTCCATGTATGACGCACAGCTGCTGTCAAGAGAGGCACTGTCAGCTTTCAATATGCAACCTGTTTACCTTCCCTCTTTGAGCTGTTGAAATAGGACACATTTTTGTAAATAATTATGCTTCCTTTGGGTATTTTCACACCCTGTTGTGAAACAGTGCATTTTTGGGAAATAAGGAAGAGCAGCCTATTGAAAGGATGATGGTGAGCAATCCTCCAGATCTGAGTATGAGCTGTTTCTTTCAGCAAGGTGTATATTGGGACATGCAACTCAAGAAAAGGGAGCATTATCTGGCAGTGTGCTTCTTTTCCTCTTCCCACCAGGAATTAGCAGTTCTGGTGAACAATAGTTGTGGACAAGAATTTTAAAAATGCATGAAAGAATGGAAGGTGTGGTTTCTTACAGTTTTGTCACCCCTAAAATGGGAACTTACACCACAAAAACCAAAGTTCATAAACATTCTGTGCAACACTACTCCAGGGCACATTGTGATGCTAGCGGAATGCTGGAATGGCAACACCTTTTAAAATGGTGGCATGATTTGTATGCAAGATAAACATTTATCTAAACAGGCACAGTTGTAGCTGGACTAAAACACAGTTTCCAGCAACAAATAAGAGCAGTCAGTGACAAGTGGCCTTTAATGTACTTCGATGATGTACATTATGTGTGCAGGACATAAGTGTATCGGGGAGTCTAAAAATAAGCTTCTTACCCTCACACGGACAACTTGAGTGACTGAAGGTTCATTTTCCCGTAGAGCCCCCAAATACGAATCCTTCTGGAAGGTGGGGATATTGTCATTAACATCCAGGACATTAATACGGACTCTTCCTGTTGTCTCTTCTCCACCCCCATCTCTGGCTATGACGGTCAAGGTATAGCGTTGGGTCGTCTCAAAGTCCAGCCGGGCAATCAGGGTGATTCTGCCTGTGTCCTTGTCCAGTGAGAATCTGGAATTCGAAACAGAAGATATGTTTAAAGAAAACCATGTAAGTTATGCATTGGGAGCCCGTTGGGGGGAAGCAGCTAGAAAAGGAGAATGTTAGCCAGCAAAAAAAGAAAAAAAAAGAATTAAGTATCCCATCTCTTCATTCCAATACTCAAAATTGCCTCCGCTTGACACTGTTTTTCATTATAAAAACACACCTACATTGCAAATTTTAAAAGTACATCCTTGAATGTAGAGTGTTGTTTGCTGTTAAAAACCAATCTTAATCTTGCTTCCAGGAAAATGGATGGGGAGTTTGCTAAAGTGGTAACATGAACCTATACAGTGAACTGGAACTTATCTTAGTGTGGTTCATTTCAGACTGAACTTACTTTCATAGGCTTTCAGCACCTTCTTGGGTACTTCATGTTACTTCCTCTTGCTATGATCAGAATCATTTGGATGCAGAACAGAGAGTTTTATCAGCTGGTTAGTCTTCAAAGGTCTTGACAAGCACTGAACCGTGCCATCTTTTGGTACCATTTTCAGGATCCCCCTGATGCTAATTCCCTTCTAATCTGTTCCGCAGATTGTCTGAAGGTCCAAATCTTTTCAGATCGGTCCAATCTCAGACTTGGACATTCAATAAGCTAGGTGCAAGAAAGAGAGATCCTAGCTGTTCAGCTCCAGTGTTCGTTTGATATTTGAATAGCAGGTTCTTTTCCATAATTCACTGATGCACCAATGTGAAGTTTGCACTGATTAGGGAGATCCTGGAATGTGCCACTGATCAATGGCATTAATGGAGTGCCATATTCTCAAAGCATATAATGACCTTCACAGTGCAGATCATGCCCTCTGCACCCACTCTAACTCATGTGAATGACTGGGCAAAGGATGCAGAGAGCAAGCAGTGGTGGAAGAAATTCATCTCACCATGTAGACCAATCAGGCCTGGAGTCAGTGACTGGCCCCAAATCATCCCGTGAGTTTCATGGCCCAACGGGGACAAGAAACTGGATCTCCTCAGTCCTGGCCCAATCTTCTCACCACCATGCTACACTGGCTGTCCCAGAAACAACAATGGCAACAGAATAAGTAAGATGTTTTGTATCAGTTTAACACATTATTACCAATGACAGTCACAGTCACACCTACAATACCTACCTGTCGGGATCGTCGCTGAAATAATAGCTGACTTTTCCATAAGAACCTACATCATTGTCTGTTGCCTAAAAATTAAAAAGAAAAGGCAGTTCTTGTAATGGAGATATGCATGAGACATGAGCTTAACTCAAACCTTTTGTGGCATATTACAGTATACCCAGCTAATAAGAGTGGTCAAATCAAAATTTATCAGGCATAAAGCAAAATTATGAATACTTGTTTAAATTCTTGCTACCAGTCCAAGTTAATCCTCTACAGGAATGAAAAAGTGTAGCTTCCAATCTGAAATAGCACAGAAGAAGAAATTAAGTGTATTCTCGATTTCTTATTATTCTGTTCCTGGGTCCAAATTGATTCAGATATGAAAACTAAAGGGCTTCTTTCATTTTCTGCTTTGGAATTGTCTCACCTCTTAAAGCAATTGACAAAATGGAATGCCTGCCCTTTCCTCTTTCCTCAACTCCTAGAGTAGCGCTTCCTAACCTGGTGCCTCCCAGAAGTTTTGCACTGTAAGTTCCAACATTCCTGAGCATGCTGATTGGGGCTGAGACAGAGTGGAAGCACAAAACAACTGTAAGGTCTCCACTCTACCCTGAACAACTGCTAACAACATCAGTTGCCACCTACATATTACTTGCTGCCCATATGACATGACTGTTCTGTATGTAGAATGAATATCGTTGAGACACGGAGACTTGTCTAAGAGGCCAGGATCTGAGCTGGAATAATTACATTAGATTCCTTCTTCCAAGTACAGCACTATCTCAGAATGGCTTCTATCAGGATTATATCAAGCCAGGTAGGTTAGGCTAGGCATAGGCTAAAAAAGTCTACACTTGAGTGTTTGTGATCAAATATTCACTGTTACATCTATTATTTCCTATAATGCAGCAACCCTCAATTATTCCCTCCACAAAATTCACAAAATTTGTTGGAAATCTCAACAACAACAAAAAAACATACTGCCTTTTGCAAATCATGAACAACTACTCTATGTCAGACTTCCCCAACCTGGTACCCTCCACATGCTTTGGACTTCAAGTGCAACACCCCCATCCCCAGCTATCACGGTCAATGCTCCGGAATGTTGAGAGTTGTAGTCTGAAACATCTGGAGGACACCAGGTTGGAGAATTACTGGCATGAAAAATGTGCCTGAGTAGCACCTACATAAATTGAGATGTTCAAGGCAAAGAGTCATGAAGGCCCAGATGCTCAAAAATTTCAACTTTACACTCTTAAACAGACGGAGCATAAAGCTCTACAGACAGACATAAAGGAACTTAGGGTAAGAACTGTGACCCTGCTGTGGATGGAAGCGGCAAGTATTTATTCAGAGCAGCTGCCAATTCCAAGGGCCAATTTCATCTTCAACAGCATGTCAATGGCATAAACCATCCCCATGTCCCATGTGGAGAATCAATTCTCATGCCTCCAAAATAAGCCTTCCACAGGAATCAGAAAAAAGTTTCATGCACTTTTTTTTTTCTTTTTTCCTCCCGAAAAGTCACAGTATGGCTCAGGGAGAGGAGCTTTTTTAATCTCACAGCACACCTGCAAAAATTTTGATCTTTGCCTCCAAGATACTCATCATCAGATGTTAGGGCCTCCAGCAATTTTCTGTCTCCCTCTGCTGTCCATTTTTTTAAAATATTTTTTTTCCAAATCTTCTGAGGTTCATTTTTTAAAATCTTTTTTTGTTTGGCTTAGCAGTTGAAGTCAACCATTTTCTGATTTCTTCCTGATTTCTTTTTTGCATTTCGAGTTATACTGGCTGTGACATGCTGGGACTTGTAGGACTATATATATATATATCTCTTAAACCTATAGAAAACTGTGCCCTAACTTGGGAAAAGGTGGTCTGTAAAAGACAGCATGAAGAACCAGATGACATTCTGGATTCTTGGTACAAACAGGGGTCCTCTTTACCTGTGTGTGCATGTAGGGAGCACACTTGTGCAGACACGCACACAGATATCCAAGCACACAAGCATCTACTTGTATTTAGTACAAAAACCACATGAAATCAACAGGATTTGATTGAAGTAGTACAAAGGGTGTTGGTGGTCAGAAGGCTTTTCTGCCCACAACTTTTTTAGAAGTTCTAGAACTGTGAATTCATAAATAACCGGAAGGGACTCTCACTCTTAGCAGAATCTTTAGACCTTCATCACCAGGACAATGTCCTTGCAAATCTTTTGAAGCTGTGACAGTTTACAGAATCTGAGCATGTTTGAAAAAATAAAAATATCAACCTTTTCAGGAAAGTATAAAGCTTATAATGCCATTCTGGGTGAGCAAAGCAAGATTTGTAGGTGTTTTAAAGTCTTGGCTCTAATGAATATATAAAATATGTATGAATGGTAGCAAAGGCAAAAGGGACAACTTCGTATTTTAAAATGAGAAATCTGGAATAAAATCCAAAACTATCTTGTTTTTTTTAAACTTATTTTCTAAATTGATTTTTGTCGGAGCTTCTTGGAGGGTGATGGATGTGAGTAAAAAAACTGTCAGAACTCATTTCATGCCAAAAAAGGAGTGACATAGAATAAAACCCTATTGTATACCATACAAGAAAGGCCATACCTATTGTTTGAAGAGGCCACCCACAGCAGAATGTCTTTCTGGGCTTGTGTTACTGATGGTGGCAACTTTTGGCATAGGCAGCAGTGAATGTGGAAAGTGGAGTAAACAAATAGTGAGGCATGTGTTAGAAAAAAATATGGCAAACTACATTAGAGAATCTAGTGATAACTTGAGTATCTTTTTCACTTTGGTCAGTGCCATGTCTGCATTGCCTCTGGTTGAGCAGTGCTGTCTCAGAAAACATGTTGTGACATTTAATTGCATCCTCTGTGCATTTCTCTCCCTCCACAAATTCAAAAATTAAACCTTAATTCAGGGGTAGGCAACCTACAGTCCTCTGGATATTTTGCCCTGTGACTCCCATCATGGCCGATGTCCTCAAAATAACCATCAGGAAACATCTCATTCAACTATCACTTCCACATGGGTGAGCGTGTGCACACGTGCTTGTGTGCTTACTTGTACAGACACACCACAGTTGAGCAGATTCAAGAAAATTTATTTTCATGGTTTCATCTTGAAGTGGAAAAGTTGTGTTTATCCTAAGCAACTACCTCAAACAACAAAATACCCGCAAAACCTGGCCAAAGCCATTCTGATTATGGGCAGCAGAACGCAGAATTAACACTCAAACAACAATGGATACACCATGCTGTTTGTTTTTGATGGTATTTCGTTAAGGGGGAAAAGCTGATATCCCACATTTTAAGAGGAATAAGCTCTCACAGTTCCATTCAGACCCAATTACTTGTACAAAGCAATTAACTAGGGAATTACAGAACTCCAGAAGACATACCTCTAAAGTGAGCTTTAACAGGCCAGCTGAGGAAAGTTAATACCACAGATACAGCTTTAAGGAAATTTTTGCATTTCAAGGTCAAGTCAACTGATCTTTAAACATTCTTCACGAGCAACTCAGAAGACATGAACTTTGTTTGGAGGAGACCATGACATCTATTTGATTTCCCTTTCCTCTCCTGCCCTCCCAGCAAGCCAACCTCCCTCCTTTCCTCTCCACCCACTTTAACTCAACAATCTTCTGTTCAGCAGTTCTGCTGCTTGATCTGACAGGGGTGCCCAGCAGGATCCAATACACCTATCAATTTGCAACCATTCAATCCCATGCAGCAGACTTTCCAGGTGTTTACCTTGCCCTGCCAGCTGGAAGCTAAGAGAATTGCAATTTCCTTTTGGGTGGGTTATTGTCACAGTACGGCCTCACAAAATTAGACTTCAATTTTCATTGGCTCAGAACATGGCTTTGGGAAAGGGTTCCTTGTACTGGACAAAATGTGTTTCACCTCATTAGGGAGAAGGCTAACGATCTGGTCATGCAAGATGGCTACTTCCTCATGTTCATTCCTATACTTTCCTTTGGCAGATAACACTCTCAGGCTGCTGCAAGTTAATGTGTCTGGTTCATCAGATCATAGGTATCCAGATGGTCCTTCAGCCAAATAGTCCCTGGAGGCCAAATCCATTTTGCTTGCGTACTACTCTGTGTCATACTAATACTCTGTTTAAAAAGATAGTCCCAAATTTAGCAGAGCCAGGAGACAAACTCTAAATTCTCCATATTCTACATATAAATTATTAGAAAGACTATTTTGAAATCAGAGAACAATTCAGGCATAGCCACCCACCCTGTCCCTGTCCCTTTGTTCATTCCAGTTGCATTCATTGTTGGACACAAATGTACTTTGGATGCCAGCTCCAATGTGAAAAAGGTGGCAAGAAAGACTAACAGAATATGTTCCTCTGCTCTGAAACACTGGCTTTCAGTACCAAGGCTGGAGACAGACAATAGTTTTTAGGAGTGCTCAAGCTGAAGTATCTCTTCCCATTATGTATATACTTCTTTATTTTGTTCTGCTACTATTTCTGATCAAGTAAATTCTTAATGCACAAAAATAGTGAATATCGGGAATGGGCGACCCAGTGAATGTAAGTACATACAGCTTCTAAAACCTTGTTCCTTAGCAAGATTTAAAAGCAGGCACTAGTATAGTAGATATACTAATTAATATTTAGGATATTTCCAAGAAGAACCTGGGAGATGGCACACAGCTAGAGGTACTAGGAACAAAAAGGGCTGCCACATTTCACTATGGAATTAACAGCAAGCAAGACACATCCAGACATGTTGGAAATGCCCATGGTGCACAGTTCCACAGGTCAGCATTTGGGGAAATGCATCTTTAGATGTGGTCTCCTTTCTTTTATAAGACTGTACTGCAATGCTTCTGAATGGGATAGCTGTGTTCAGGATTGTATTGTAAGTTTTAGCCATTATGCTAGCTAGCTACAGTCCTCTGTGGACTCTTTGGACCTAAAGCCTCTTAACTTAATGACTCCAATGCACCGAATGCTCTTCAACATATCTAGGAAGCTTCAAGCTCCTTCAGAAGACTCAAGCACAACTTGGATGGGTACTCACAAATACTATATGAGCGCCACTGGTTGGTTAATTTGCTTCTAGATTAATTGTAAGCAGCCTTTAAACTGACTTGAAAAGATCAAAATAGGCTGCCTTTGCCTGGAAGGTTTTTGGATTGGGGTGGGGAATTTGCGGCTCTTCAGAAGTGTTGGCTTATGAATCTTATCGCCATCACCTTTGGTGGCTCTGATGGCTAGAGCTGGGGAGTTACAGGCCGGAACAGAGGGTCAGAGTTACAGAGGGTCTCATTTGCCCACTGTTGCTTTAGGAATGGCTTCTCCAGTAAGTGCCTTCCTTAACCCTTTCCTTACCTCCTTACTCAGTCAGAGAGATGATGGTATGCCTGGCAGAGGACTTTTAGTGTCAAGTAAAGGCACAGCTGAAGAAACAAGCCCCCCTTTTGTAGCAAACAGAAATAAGGGGATGCATTGACCCACTTATTCCTGAGCAAAACTGGTGCATACTAGGAGAAAATAAGCAATAATCCACCATTATTCCTTAACAATAACCTACAGCTCCCTAGAGAAGCCCTGCTTCATGCTATGAATAACTGTCAAGTTAACGCCATGCAAGACTACTCAGATGTAAGACACACAAGCCCAGTTTTAAGCCTGTGATGATTCTGACTGTAAGTTACTTGACATAGCAACTTCCATTTTATAGTGCTGTGTCACCATTTTAGGAATTAAAAGTCAGTTTGTTTTTCTTCTTGCATATACATTCTTTCCTCTGACTTGGAGAGTCTCAGGATGAAATTATATTTTTCCTGGTAAAGCTAATATAGAACATTAACTGATATAAAACGTAAAACCATATAATGATCCACTTAGGAGTGTATGATTCATCTGGCTTCCTCAATTCATAAGGTGTGCCTTACGATTCTATAACTCAAGTGATTCTGTGCCCTACCCTACAATAATACAGAGATTTTAACAATATCTTCTTTTCTTTCATGTTGTGAATTCCGAGTGAGTTGATTTCTTAAAAATAGATAACCCTGTTTTTATCTATTGCAGTATATTGCTTTGGGGCTCAGTTTCCTATGAGTTCATTAATACATCTGTTCCATCCAATTTGCACAATAATCTCTTATTTTTTTAAAAAAATCTATATGAAATGTATTTAAACACATATTTTTAAACATTTGCATTTTCATCCTTAAAACAGGAGTTTTATATGCATTTTGAGCAGACATGCATTATAAAATTGAAAGAAGAGGAAATACAAAGGGTAGATGCAGTCTAATATACACATTTATCTGGGATAGGTAGATCAGTAGATGCTTCTTGTAAACATTTATTTGGTTTTTTTTAGGAAAAAATATGGCATCTACAAATGTCTTCAGGTCTAATGGGAAAGTATTAAAATCCATGGGAGGGGCAGCTATTTATTATCATTATAACTAAAAGGTAAAGGTTTCCCCATGACATTAAGTGCAGCCATGTCCAACTCTAGGGGCAGTGCTCATCTCTGTTTCCTAGCCGAGGGAGCTGGCGTTTGCCCACATACAGTTTCAGTGGCCATGTGGCCAGCATGACTAAACACTGAAACACACAGAACACTGCTACCTTCTCACCAAAGTGGTACCTATTTACTTGTATTTGCATGCTTTTGAACTGCAGGAACTGAGACAAAGCAACGGGCGAACCTTTCAATTGATAATAACAGCAAACCATCTAGGAACGCAACTTCAAGAAGCTGGTACAATCCCAGCTAAGTCTGCTACACAGCCTTACCCACACTCACTGACAATCTAGAAACAGCCCACACCTATTCCAAAGGTTTAGCAAAGGTCCTAATTACATAGCTGAAACCCGGA
The DNA here is from genome assembly GCF_004798865.1 of Varanus komodoensis. NCBI lineage: Eukaryota > Metazoa > Chordata > Lepidosauria > Squamata > Varanidae > Varanus > Varanus komodoensis. The sequence continues at coordinate 17,744,038 of NW_025335317.1, forward strand.
GAGGTAACTTTACATGCATTTTATTCATCTATACATTGTTTTCATTGTGGAATTCCCATGAAAGAATAATCATCATGTGTATGCATGCCCAAGTTTTCTAAGCAGGTAAGTTTAGCAGCCACATCTTGTACTCTTCATCACTCCGCTATGATCTTTAAAGTCACGCCTTGCTCTCCAGGTGATTCTTGCCATATTACAAGAAACAGCTTAGCAGATGATTTAGGTGAGAACACTGCATCACCAACATGAGCAGTACTGACATTTAGCAAGCCCGACGGCTAAGAGTTTGTGCTGTTAAAAGGAAATCAGCTGTGGGGCCTGGACCATCACAGATCCTTTAATATAACATGCTTCCTGCCCTTTCTCCCAATTTTTCTCTACACTTTGCCGGTGGTCAGCATAACCAAGCCAGCGCTTTTGTTCTCATGAGTGCAGGCCTGGTACAAAAGGACGGAAGCAAGATAAGTCGGCTTTCTAGATACATGGATTGGCCACTGATGAGGTAATGATTTATACCAGGCTTGATGATGCTACTGGATGCTAGCATTGCCAGCAAAACTAATTCCCCCATTTGGCCCTTTATAATTGCGTTTGTAAGTGCTTATTCTAGTGATGGACAATGCTGGGGGAAGCATAATTTTCTTCTACTGACATCCACTTGGGGGAGCGGGAACTGTGAGGAGGAGGTTAAAAGAAGGTTACATAGTACAAGGTTAAAGAGTGACTCTGTGGGGCCCAGCTGGACTAATTCGGCAGCCCCAAGGGACTGAAGTGATGCACCCAACACCCCCAGTTAATTTCGTGATTTCTTTCCATGTTAAACAAGACTCACTGAAGCCATCTCGCAGGAAGTGTTGCTGGGCAATTTCCGGGGCCGATTTCTTCTCTTTTCGAGAGGAGAGGTAACAAGTATGTATTTCGCCAGCTCCTCTATTTCCAGTGGTGGAGGTGCAAGGGCAGCTGTTTGATCACTCACCCATGCTCCTGCCTCAGAAACAGCCTATGATGGATCTGCCACTTTATCCAGGATGGCAATAAAGTGCGTAATCATCAGACTCAAAAGCATCATTGCACTGCCAAGGCAAAATACGTTTGACACATTCAGGCTGTGATTGTCTCAAGATGGAAAAAGCAATCCTCTGTCTCAGTTCACTTCAGCTCTTTTGCTCAGAATAAATTCCAAAGGATTATTTTTTATTTACACCAGTGTAAACTAGTGCTGGATTCAGATGAGTGGGATCTTGTATCAACCAAAGGAGTGACTGAGTCACATAACTTGCAGGCTCGTGTGCCTTACACAGGCATCCAGGGAAATAATGCAGGTTATTACTGTTTGACTGAAGGCAAGACAGAGAAGTGAAAGCACACACTTTGGACACCTTTAATTTGGCTGTTGCAATTGTCATTTTACTGAATGTCTGGTTTTCCAGTAGAGATGAAGTTTCTTAGTAGGTTGGACAGCACAGGAAGAGAAAAAAGCCAGTAAGGATTCTCAGTGCAGTTTTCCATGTGACCCCATGAATTTATTGAGGTAGAGAACACATCACTGTTGTAGGCACTCAAAACTAAGATCAAAAGCCAGATGGTGCAGGTTCTGTGCACCATCTTTGCCATACTATACTGCTTAAAATATCTCTGTGTTTCATGAAACAGGTGCTTTTGCTCTCCCCTAAATGGTCTATTTGATGGATTTCAGTCATGCACTCCTATGTATCCTCATAAGTCTGAAGGAAAGGGGAAGTAATGCATGATTTTGAGATGAAATGGTGAATCAGCCAACTTTCTGTTAAAGAAATTAACCAAAATAAGAGCACCAAGTCACTACAATCTTTAAGAAAGGAAGAAAAAGTGAGTATTTAAGAAGATGTGCACTACACTACACTATTTGAGTGTGACCAGGCATGTATAAAAGTCCACAGAATGACACAGATGTAATTCAAAAGATAAAGTAAATATCTTTGACTGGAGAGAAGGCAAATGTCCCATCATTTTGGTCCTTCAAAATGACCAACACATCGCTTCTACAAATAAGCCCGACTAACCTGAACTGCAAGGTCCTTCTCCTTTGGATCAAAACACAATGCAAAGAGGAAAAACCTCTTATTTCAAATAACCAGCTTGCAGAAACATCTATACAAGGAACATATTCATGAAACATGTGATAGGGCGGGCTCATTTTGCATTGCTTGGGTATGTCCGCCTACAGAGCCTGGCTTATTGTGGTAGCTTTATAAAATGGATAATAAATGTTCAGTGCGTAGAAACAGGCTCACCTCTTATTTAGGATACAGGATTATAAAAGCCCCCTCGTTCCTTATAACACTGCTATGAGGGTACCACAGCTCACAGGATCAGACTTAAGATTCTAGATGAATATGATTGGGATGGATATTATATTTAGATATTTATTCATTCATTTGAAGAAAGTTTACCCCATGTTTCATCAAAAAATGTTCCTAGAGTGGCTTACAAAGATCAGTAACATGGCAGTCCCTGCCCTCAGGTATACAGTCTGAAAGACATGACATAAAAGGAAAGGGATTGGAAGGGAGGGCAGGAAAAGCAGCACCGGTTTTTGTTACGCTGGCCTTACTTTTCTCCTGCTGCCTATGGGTAGCTGCTGCCATGGTGGGGGCTGTGTGATGAAGCTTCTCAGAAGAGCTGTTTGTAGGCCTGCCACCAACATGAATATTCTCTGCATGAATATTTAAATATTTATACTTGGTTGGTCGCACTCAAAACTACAGTGCATGTATTCATAAATGCTTACCTCTGCCTTAAATACCTCTTAAGCATGCCTATCTTGTACCTGTCTATTTCCACATTTATTACACATGCAGATCATTCTTTCCTCTCCTTTGTTCCTCTACATCCGTCACCCACTTGCGATCAAAATCGGCACAGTTGCAGCTGCTGCCATAAAACCCGCTCAAAGACAAAAGCGGAAGGCAAAGCTGTGGAGCAGTTCTGCTCTTGTGCACAAATCTGCAGAAAAGGGCATGTAGTACAATTTGTTCAGGAAACAATAGCAATGTTTGACATGTCATAAGGATTGATGAAGCAGAAATTTACATGGGAGAATGCATTTTTAAACAGCTCCATGGAGCCCTGGTGCTTTGCCGGTAATGGTTTCGACATTCATCATCCAGTGAGCCCCCACTGAATAACTCCTTAAACTACACGAGATTAACTCTAGTCATAGCAGCTTCTGGGAGACATAAGGAAAGGGGGGCGGGTAATGAACAAAGGCAAGAACTTAACGATACACGAACATTTCAACAGCAGAAATACAAGAAATGTGAGATCTTGAACACATTTTTCCAGCCATTGTAATAATCATCATTACTATGAAGGCTAGGATCACCTTTACAGAGAAAGGGCTGTCTAGTAACCTTCATGTTATACTTAATCCTTTGGTACTTTAGAGATAACTATGTGTGTAGTAATAATAATAACTTTAGAGAAGTCACCAGAATAAGGAAAAAAATAAGGCACAGGGAAAACAAAACAGATATTAGAGGTTGTAGATTTAATTATACTTGGAGTACATCTATTGATATAATGGTCAAGACTAACTTAAGTCCAATTGATTTCAATGGACTTACTAAGTATGACTACGCCTGTATCCATCCCAATGATACAATTCAATTTCCAAAAAAATGTGAGATTTTTACTATGTTTTCCTAAGTGGGAGGATCCCATTTTCAACAGTATGGTAGTGATAGGGGCATTTGACCCTTTGTTTTAAAGCCTGTTGAGAGCTGGTATCTTTCTTTCCTAATCTCTCTCCTTTCCTCTTCCCAGCAGATCACAAGGTTTCTAAATACCATCTTTCTTAAGTTCAGGTGACCATCCGGGATTCCCGGTATGATAAAAAGATATGCCATTAGCAAGAGTCATTCGTGTAGTTAAAACCCTCTATCTGTGGAATTATTCCAGTCTTCTTCCAGTTCAGATCGAGAGTCTGAGGTTTCCTGAATGCTGTATTTTGGGAGAAGTGAACCATTCTGCCAGACCTAAATCTCCAACCTCCTCAAAGTTACAAACAGCCTCACTGGGGAGATACAGGTACTTATAACAGTTTGTATGTCAGCTTGTGTAAGACTGAGGGAATGGGAATTTATGGTGGATGTAAATCTAGTGAACCCCCAAATACAGATTTGGATGAACGGTGCACAAAAACTACCTTCCACTGACTTACAAGAGTCATTTTGCAGAAGCTCTTGGGTGTTGCTTTCCAGTGGTGGGTGGAGCCAAATGCAAAAGAGTTGCAGCTGAAAATACCAGTACGTTTTAATGAAATGTTCCTAACATCATTAGGAAGATTGTCAGGGAGAGAAATTAAAGTATTTTACAATGGGGGTGAGTGCATATATGTCAGGAAACTACCAAATGATTTGTTTTTGGGGTTTTTTGTTTTGTTTTGTTTGTGGGGGAGAAGCCATGTGGCTTTCGGGAGAATCCTGGAGTACTTGATTATGTCCCCCTGGGGGCTGAATTTGTATCCCAGGGACCTCTTCTATAAATACAGTAGTCCCAAAATCAGTTTTGAAACTATGCTTCATCTATTTGCTGTGCATGAGAAAACAGCATGCCAGGCTGATCTTAGTCATTCTAGACCCCTTAAGATGCTCCAAGATCAATTCTGGCTGAGTTTCTGAATGAGCCAACTGGCTAAGGAACTGGGGAACACACATAAAATACTTTCTTTGCTTCTTTCCCATGTAATCTGAAGCACATCCTCAAGGAATTCATTACAGCTATAGCTAAAAAACCAAACTAAACCAAACCAAACCAAACCAGACCAGACCAGAATTTCTGACAAGCCCTATGTGAGATACATCAAAATGGTTATTTTCATTTCATAGTTCATTTGTGGTTCAGGGCAGTTCACCTGTGAGTAAATCCACAACCAAAATGGTCTCCCACTGCTGCATCAGTCCTTCTAATCCATGGACATGAATTTCCTTCAATTGCTGAGACTTGGATTATGTGATGATAATGTAAGATGGCACATTCAACATTCCTTCATCTTTTCAAGATTTCCCACTAACCTGTGGAACAAGAGATCTTGGCTCACTTGGCATTTAAAAGATTTTCTATGATGGTTCTGAAGAATAACATGTTGAGTCTTAAGTTTTAAATGTCTTCTTTTTAACAAATTCATCCATCTGGATGTGAGGAATTGGTTTAGTGGATTCTTAGCTTTCATTAGAGACAAACATCATTTAGGAAACAAATGTGCCCTATGGACCCAAGCTCACTCAACTTGAATTCTCTCTCTATCTTGCTCCTTTAAAATGTTGGAGGGCTCTGACAGTGCCAAAGTCTTTGGAATGACACTGACTTGGGAGGCCTCTCTTATAGCCTAGCCTGGCGTAGCCATAAGTCCCCTGCAAGCAAAGATTCTGCACAATACTATTCCGGTTTCAAATCTCTGTCATTCTACAGGCCTTCAGAATAACCGATGGCAAATTTGGCACTTGCCGACGTGGCATTCCTTGCCTGAACAAATAACACAGAGTCATTGAATTTTCCACAACATCAGTTGCATTTTCTGAATGGCCCTATTTGTCATTGACTGAAGGATAAATGAAGATAATTAAACAAAGGAATACTTTAACTGGGTTTCACAGTGTCCAAAATATTTACAAATAAAACTTTTAAATACAGAAAAATAAACCAGCTCCTTGATGAAACGCTGAAAAGCTTGAAGAAAGTGTATGATGATTCTCTCACTGCTGTGGTGAAAACAAGAGAACTGGAAGGAAGGAGGATAAAGCTGGTAGCTGAACAGACTGTGCGGGGAGGGGGGTGCATTTTATGCTCTTGAAGGAGATTCCAGCACTGGCTTTAAGCATGTGTAATTCCTTACTTGTAAAATTGCACAGATATGATAAAGAAGACTGTTTTCCAGCTCTGTTATTATGACATGAATGAAGAACAGTGAAACTCAAGAAAGCTTATGAGTGGAAATACGTTTGGGACTGTAGAGCAAGGAAACATAGCACAGGCCATGTGAAAAAGAGCCAGCCATGATCAGTCCAAAACAAGAGAGACCTTCAACAAATCTTGCTGTGATGACCACTTTTGTTCAGGTTCCAGCCACTCCATCCCCTGCTTTATATTTTGTCCCTCCAACAGCCAGTCACCATTCGGTACCCACTGAACAAGCTCAAGCATTACTGGGATGTTTTTGGTTCCCCTGCCTTCCTTATGGTGTTTTCTACTTGCTAAACATTTTTTTTTAATTTTGCAAAATTTAATTGAGGGTTAAATTAATGCCTTCTTCTTCTGGTATCATTTAGAGTTCACTATTAGTAGAAATTTGGTTTTGATAATAAATACATTTATTTATTTTTATTTTGTTTAAATATAAAATAAAAATGACCCAATGCATTTCCATATCAACCAACTGCTGAAACTTCCTGTGCAGTTCACAAAACAATAGTTCAAACCTAATTCACTAATATAATAAAATGTAATATAAAAGGCTTACGTTTGAAACAACATAAAACCAAAGGTTAAAAAAAAACTAGGAGAAGCCAACAACAACACCAAACTTGAAATATGCACTCATACAAGTTTTGAAACTGAAAAATTAAAAGCTTTGGAGTCTGGGAAAAAGGTGCAATAATTAAATTTTGGAATGCCAGTATCATCCTATGGTGTCTATTTAGGGCATTGCAAATTACAACTTGGAATATGAGAAACATCCCAGGAAAAAGCGTAAGAAAGAAATAAAGCCATACTGATCCTTGAAAAAGAAAAAAAGCATCTTTATTCAAACTAACCCAAATGTTACAAAAAAGCGCATTTTTTGGTACCACCTAGCCAGTTGAGGGTTTCTTGAGAACTTTTCTCAGATAGCCACAGGAAAGGTATGGGCTAACGGGTTTAGGAAAAGACAGTTACCTTTTCCTTTCTCCCTCTCTTGGGATGCTCTCCTTCTCACCTTGAGTTGAAACAGTTTGCTGGTTCTATTTTGAGGATGAGCGGTGATGAAAAATAACCCATCTTATTTCCTAAAACAGGATACTGTTAGCTTTTAATTGACAAATTTATATCACATTTTCCTATTACACTGCATTTCCTAAATTGCCTATTACACAGGAAGAACGAACATGGATAATTATCATAATGTTTGCAAAATCCTCCATATGCACACAACATTAAGTAGGAGGTCCAATGGCAGGTACTCCTATACCACTTTTGCCCCAATCCAGATAAAAAAATTGCACATTTTTTTGCACATTCCAATGTACAGCTGAATGCAGATGTTGAATTCTGTTATTTTTAACCAAATATGCCCAGTGAAGGGAATTTTATGGAAAAGTTTGTATTGGAAAAATTTCTATAATTTTTTCTAGTGCAGTTTCAGTTAGTTTGCACAACAACATTGTTCACACTGGATTTTTCTCTGCAGCAAATTAAGTTAATTTGCATCACATCATTTACACAGAAAAAAATCAGTTTGCATCAGGAACATCAGATGCCCCAGAGAGATTTAATTTAGCATGCTTATTTTACTTATATTTAGCAGACAACTGTCCTAAAAGGGAGTATCCCATGTTACATTTTTGACGTGAAATACATGAGGAAAAAACTTAAAGCACACTTGATGTGGTTAAAATATTACATTATATAGATTTATATTATATTGTAATATATTAAATCATTTATTTATTTTGGGCTGGGGATCCAGGAGATCCAGATTCTAGTTCCAATTTGGTCACGGAACTCTCAGGACTTTGGGCTTGTTACCCTCTCTCAGCCTAATCCACCTCACAGGGTTGTTGTTGGGGGGATCAAATGGAGCTGTCTAAGCCACCTTGGATTTCTCACAAGAGGAAAAAGTGGGATTTAAATGCAATGTGGTGATGATTATAATACTGACACACTTCTCTAATATTAACCTTCATTACATTAAATAAAATGTACTCATAATGCTGACATACTAATTTTAGCAACTCCCAAATTGTGCATAATATGCTGTCAAGCACTCATGCATTTCAATAATTCTTTCCTTTAAGGTTACTGGGGCACCTTCAATTTCTCTATCAGTTACTTATTAGTTCTAAAACATACAAGCATTTCAAGAACATATATGTTGTTATTGTTGTCATACAGCTGCCAGGGATAACCACCTGAATATTAATTACAACTTTGAAAAAGCCAGTCTTGCCTAGTATTGTATTTGCAATGGTAGCCAAATGCTGGGAACAACTGATGGCAAAAGAAGAAGGGGGCAGCAGAGAATGAGGTGGCTGGATGGAGTCCCTGGGGCAGTGGGTGTGAGCTTGGGTGGATCCGGGGGATGGTGGAGGACAGGGAGGCCTGGAGGAATGTTGTCCATGGGGTCGCGATGGATCGGGCATGACTTCGTGACTAACAACAAAGATGAATTTATACTAGTGAACTTGTGAAATGGAAAATTTTCCACAAGAATAAAACAAAATTAAGCAAAACACTGGAAAATTTTCCATCCTACATCACTGAATGTGCATTCAGATGGTTCATCTACTTTTTGGAGCAACCACTCATGCAAATCATCTACGGTGACACTCATGCCTTTCAGAACCATTTCTGATGATAGTACATACTGTACCAGTCCCCACATAAAAATCCACATGTGTGGCATCCAGTATGAAAGACAACAGCACACATAACTTCTACATACATTAATGATTTACTGAAGAGAATAACCTTCATTATAGTTGTCACTTTACTCATTTATTTTGTACTCTGGCTTTTAGACTCAAATGCAGCACTATTTCAAGAATATTCATTTAAAAATGTAACATGGAAGTAAGAATTTGTAAAAACCTAGATCAATAAGTCCTATGGCAACTTTGATAAATGAATGTTTCAATAGCTGAAGTCTACTTCATCCACTACAGCTATAATAATCTTCCCCCTATTCCAAATTAGGCTCTCTCCCAACCGAGAACCATTACTCTATACATAAATTCTGAATACAAGGCTTCTTAACTGTACATTAATGTGCAGCAGTCATCACCTATTGGCTGAGAACGCGCACTATTAGATGCAGCCATAGCAATGCCCTTAAAAGTAGAACAAAAACCCATAGTTCTTCATCTCTTTAATTAAACCATCGTTATAGGAAAGAAGAATCTAGCTTTGTCCCCATGGGTGTGCTCTTGGCTCAACCTCTTGGGAGTCCTGACACCTGTTATGAGTGGACACTATGTGACGTTCTTTAAATTGAGAAGTAAGGCTAGGAGGAAAACCCTTAACCATATAAAAAATTCCTCAAACACCACCAGCCCCCAATCTACAGGAGTTTTTCATTCATTCCCCTCTCAAGAATTTCCCAAAGATCTGAGCCTAAAAGTTTTGCTCAGCTCAAGGTTAATAATAATCCTAGGCATGGAAAGGCTGTCAGCATAGTTATATACTTACACCTATATACTCTACTACAATACTGTAGTCATTAGGATAATGGCCTTGGGCCACAGCAACCTGGATTCTCTTTAGCCATTTAGGTTTCATGATTTGAAGAGCTGTAGACAAATCACCACTTCCCCAGTCTAACACTGATGAGGTTCACACATAATAGCAACACACTGGTTTAAAAGTTGATAGGCTGTAGTGTGTCTGCATCTTCCTCTTTAGAGTACAAGATATTCTCCTTCATAGCTAGTGCAGTGTGATATATAGACTTGTATGGTTGAATTGTTTAGGGGGCTAAACAGCCCAGAAATTAATCCAACAAACAACAGACCATGGGTTTATCAGTGGAATAACCCCTAAACAACCCAGGATTCTGGGTATGCACATCACACTGTACAATGTAGACAATTGCAGCCTAGCCAAGGGCCAATTGCAAGGTGTGCAGTAAAGCAGAAAGATGGGTGGATGATTGTTGTTATTACATGTGAATCAGATCATTGTATTATAACTACTACTACTACTACAAAAACAACAGTGTCCTGATCTCTTTGGAGGAAGTCAATGACCAAAAAATGGTAACATCCTCTCATTAAGACTTATTAGCAACAATTAAAAGCTATGGCATGAAGAGGAGGTCTGAGGGAATGCAGTTCTACCAACAAGGGAAATTTCCTTTTAATATGCCACCCTCCACAAGCCAAGGGTACCCTTGCAAAGTGAATGGCTGAAACCCTGAAAAATAAAGGGGCTCCCAGGTATGTTTGTTTGTTGTTGGAAGAGGTTTCTTTTATTTAAAAACCAAGGAATAAAAATTGATGGGAAGCAAATTGCTTTGGCCAGAAACTCTCTGCTCAAAAGAGCTGTAGCAGGAAAGCAATTACTGACTGTCAAAAACCTGTCAAGGCATCGGAGTGACCTGCCATGATTCTCATCGCTGCATACTGCCTGCCAGCCTCTGAGCAATACTCTATGAGGGGATGATGAGCAAAGAAACACGGGTGCAGAAAGTGGTATATGCAACCTGCCTGGATCAGGAGCGTACATGTGGGTAGTGGGAGAACCCTCTGGAGCGCCGGGGCCCCACCAAGCTAGCCTGTAAGCCTATCAGCTTGGAAGGAAAAATAAGCACTCTGATTTCCTGAATCTACCTGGGGAATCTAAGATGCTATGTAACTTGCCAGTTGGAAGCAATGTTGGGACAGAAAAGGGAACTTTCTGAATGGTGAGTCCAAGCCTGTTGGCCCAAGCCCACCTTAAGAACAGAGAGTAGAAGTGTACAGGAAACAGGAAACTCTGGGACTTTTAGACTGAGAGACAGAATGAATTATGCCACCCTGTGCAACATGCTTTTCCAAGAAATGCAGCTCCCAGAGTTCCTTGGTTCCTTCTTTTCCTCCGGCATTTTTTGTATACAGGAAGGAAAAATGTATGTTGATAGATTACTTTGGTCTCTAGAATGAATGGAGAAATAGCTACTAGATCCCAGGCACAGAGAGCATTATTTGACATTATTGGACTATAATCTGGAGAACAACAGTGTCAACTCCCCTGCATCACTTCTCTTCAACATTCACTGCTGTTGTTGCCCTTCCTTCAACATTAGAACCGGGGTGAAATGGGCCCCATGGACTGCATCTTATCTAGGAAGAAGAGTCTGGTCTAATCTGTTGTCTCCTCATCTTCCTTTGAGCCAAAGCATAGAGCATGAATTAATGGACTGGCATATGATGTAAATCTTAAGATGTCCGAGTACACAACCAAACCCAGGAACCAATTAAAATTATATGAGTGAAGATGAATGAAAGGGGAGGGCCTGGCAGGCAGCATACAAAACAAACGAAGTACTCTCTAAATATCCTGTCTTACATACATGTTCCAAATCTTAAAAGCAGGGTGCATAGATCATGCTATGATTTTGAGATGAAAAAGGCATTCTAAATGGTGACACAGCCAATAGCGTTAGGGGTGAGAAAAATGGGTGCTTTGGGTGTTCGTTCGCAAGGACTGCTGCTGGACTTCAAAGAAATCGGAATCGGAATATGAAGTGCAAGCGGGAATGTGGGCCATGCCAGAACACTGAGGTGAGAGAAGCGGAGCTACGTATCTCAAGACCTGACTCCCCAGGTGGGCAGGCAGTCCCTGGGAATGACCAAGATGTGCAGCTGGCAGGAGGGGACTTGGAGTGGGGGAGTTTCCAAGTCAGGCAAGGTGAGCACAGCTCTTGACCCCATCACACAATGTGAGCAGAGGAGGGCAGCCCAATTAAAGGGTGGGCATGTGGAGGCGTGCTCACTTTCCCAAAGAGATGAGGCCCAGGCATGCTCATAGGGGGGATTCCTAAAGGTGAATACTAGATTGGGGGCAACGGACTGCTCTGTACATGCTCAGAGGTGCATTCTAGGTGTTTCATGCTTTCTGGTCAACCAAGAACACTTTGCAAGGAAAATGGTCTGTGGCCTTTGAATGTGCAAAGGAGGGTCCCTGGCTTCTCCCACAAAGGGGAACAGCCCCTGGGGACCCGACTGGGAGGCTTGACAATGAGGAATGAAACTATCTATTGGGTGTTGCCATAGCATATGGGATAAGAGTTGCATATGTACACAGAACCAATGGTCCGAGTTACACTCTTTCAAGAACCTGGGAACTGTTGATTAGAAAGATCTCTTCTCTCTTCCTGGTAGACTGAAACTAGATGCCACGGAGAATACACTTTAGTTTGCACCAGACCGAGAGAGCTCACTTTTGAGCACTGGTTCAGATGGTCTCCATGTTGTATCGCAGCATGTAGACTTGGGTCTCATCATCAGCAACCACAACATTAAGGGTAAAGTAGATACCGGTGCAAAGAGCTGAGAACACCAGCACTCCTGCTTTAGCTGTAACCCACACTGTACATTTGCTACTAATAACCATGCATTTTCCTTTCATTTAAAAGGCCAGGATTGTGGCTATGTTACAGTCTGGCAGTTAGGTTGAGATTCTGTCACGTACATTTGCATGTTTAGAGTCTTAGATTGCCCAAATGAATAGCATGTTTACTGATCTTTGGCTGGTGTCTGATAGATACAGAAATCAAAGAAACGTCTCTGTGAGCCATGATGTATTCAACAGCAAATTGGTCAAGTGCTCAACAGCAAATTCATTAGCAATGAGTGGGGACCCATTTCAGTTACTAGAAAATGATGGGGATGAAGGAAAGGAAGACAAAATGTTTATTCTTCATAATTTTCAGCATTCTTTCAGTGCCGTTGGAAGAACGTGAAGTTACAATCAGGACCTGACTTGCTTGCTAGAATTGTTAAAGTGGGGTTGCATAAAGGTGACTGATTAGAAGGAGGAGAAGAGGGGAAGAAAGAAGCAGGGAACTGAGAAATGGAAAGAATAACAAAGGGGAAGACAGTATTACAATGGCAAAGTGGTCCTTGGGAAGCTTGAGAGTGCAAAGCCTCAATGGATACATATATTAAAGTTAAACTAACTACTTGACATCTCTGCTGCAACTGGCAGGGGGAAGATGGCCAATCAACCCCCCTGGGAATGGCAGGGTTTATTCTACGATTTCTTCCAGGTGTTGAGAGGGGAGGGGAATGTCCCAGCTTCTTGTGGCTGTGTTTTCTATCAGGAGTCCCCTTAACATTAGTGATTAGTGTCATTCAGGGAATAGGCAAGGCAGCCGCCACCTTGATTTTATGCTGAGTAATTTACTGCTCTTGGGATGTTAACAGCGATGGGTTACAGTTAAACATTTCAACACTGTATTATATTATTTGCAAATAATACTGTTAGCCCATGGGAGATGGTTAGCGCACAGCCCCCAAAAGGTGTTAAGGCAGAGGGTCCACACTCTTCTGTTCTTGCTCTCTCCCCCGCCACACACCCAAGGTGACACCAGGACAATTTAGATGCTCGCCTCACCAGGTTTTATTGGAGCTCTGTGAGTGGACCAGCAGCAGGTTCTCTGCTAATGAACCGTATTGATTTCATATTCTCTTGTTGTCTGCTTAAATGGCAAGTGGCATATCTGATAGATTAAATAACCACACAATAGCTGGACTGACATCTCAATCACTCTGCTGTTAGGTCTCTAATGAATTTTACAGCCCAGCAAAACGGAAGAAATTAAGGTCAAAGTCCAAAGAAGAAAACATAAATCACCACAACGAACTCTGAAATGTTTGCAAGGAGAGCTCATCCGTATAGTCCTTAGCGCTTCTTTCTCCCCTTTGCCACCATTAAAACCTCTGGCCTGTTCAAGTAACTGAGATTATGTGACAATGCAGAGCCGAGCCCAGCCCAGCCAGGGGAGATGATGGATCTGTTCAACCTGAAAGGATGAGGAATACAGGAAGCTGCCTTACCCTAAGTGAGATCACAAGTCCATTTTTTGCAGCACTGACCACACAGACTGGCAGGAGCTCTCCAAGGATACAGACAGACATCTTTGCCTGCACCACCTGGAGATGCTGGCATTTGAATCCAGGATTGTCTGCTTACAAGACTTGTGTTCTACTGCCAACCTAAACCCCTCCGCTCGAAGCAATTAAAGGCATCGTTTATTTCTGTTCCCAGAAATCTGCTAGGTTCTCTTCAGTATGTTTGGAAAAACAACACCCACTCTTAAATTTGAAGAGTATAATGCACCCCTTTAAAATAAATTCCCCATAGACTCTGTTTTGGGACAAAAGGCACTCAAATATGATTTATAAAATTATTAAGATTGGCTATCCAACCTTATTTCTTCACACAACAGGCAAGTAACCCATGGGTTTCATTACCTGGAAATACTGTATAAAGTTATTAGAAATCTCAGATGGCCTTATGTACTAATTCATGAAGCAGAAATCTGTCAGTGGCTATCAGACTTGCTAGTTGAAACAGAATAGAAATGTTTAAGGATTCCAATGCAAACTAAACTATCAGCCCCTCTTGGTCAAATGAGAATTTCACATTTCTCCAAATTTGGCAATGTCATTTTCTGCTCAAAAACATCAGAATGCATATTTTTAAAAACATTACTTTAGGATAAAATACCTTGATATAGGATTACATAGCTGAAATAGAATATACATTCAAAATCCATATTAGCACGCATTTGAGTTGCAAATTTATGCAGAAATAGGACAGAATGGTCTTATGAATGTACTCACACAAAGGAGACTCACACTAGAAACAAACCTATCTGTTAGTCTATTCTAATATAGAAGCAGAATACCAAGAGCACAGGAGACCAATGTCAGAGATTGAATATCACCTATATTGCCCCCGCTGTGAGCTAACTAGATGAACTCCTAGAAAAGGTGTGTGAAGTTGGTATAATAGTGCAAGATTATTCTTCATCTGTTCTAACCAATCTGCAGTTTCGATGGACATCCCAGCTTGAATGAAACTTTCCCCAAAACTCACAGTTCTAAGTGCTAGCATGGCAGAAAAGTAATTTGAGGTAGGGAACTATTTCAAAAATCACAATACCCAAGAAATGACTCTTGATCACTTACGTGGTTTCTAAAGGATATAATTTCAGCAGGTGCAAATGTATATTTGCTGGATTCTCTCATTCATTTTTCTTGCTCATTCCCCTGAAACTGAACTCTGAAACTGTGTATTTATCCTGACAGCTCCATCAGGACACATAGCTGCAGTGAAAGCTGCAATAAGTCTCTCTCCCTTTCTTTAGTGCTTGTGCTGACAAGATTCCTATTCTATCCCATTCTGGTTTTATGGATTGATATTTAGATTAAGAAGATAAACACAACCAAAGAACGCTGGGTTTTGACAGACAGAGGAGAACTTCAGATCTGTCAGTCACTTTGCTACCTAGTAATTCCTCTCAGTTTTTTCTTCTCACTTTATTTACAGAGATGAATTGATAAGGATATTTAAAAGGAACAAAGAGTTCAGTTAAAAAAATCCATGTGTTTAGCTTTCTAGACAATTTGGAATCTCTCTTTCTCGTCTGATTACTTAACTATTTACCGTTTCACATGTTTGCGGGTTTTTTCCTACTACAGATAAAGAATTCAATTTCCTTTTAAACGTGGTGGAAATTGGAAGAGATTTTGTTCTGTTTAAGCACAGCTGGAGTTTCAGGTCTCTAGGGGATTGTGAACAATGAGATCAATTAAGATGCCAATGCTGAGAGGAGGTTGCTGCCGAAGAGTAGTAGTATGGGATGCAGAGAAAAGTGAAGAAGAGGAAAGCATGCGGGTTGGAGGACACAGGGAAATGATGATCTCTTTTTTGCTCCTCATTGCGCCTATATTGCTCCTCATTTCACACTTCGAAATTAGATGCGGGCTGTCAGCTTAAAGGTTTCCAATATGTTTAACAAGAGAGAAACATTGGCTGCAATTGAACAGAAATATTGTGTTTCGGAGAACCATAGTATGTGCCTTCACTATATGTTTACCGTAGGCCAGCCCTCATTTTAGGCATACATCCAGCTTTGCATTCACTACAAGCCATACTTCTCCACCTGGTTCTAAGCCATATGGTCAGTAATAACATGCTGTAAATTATATTAGTGCAATTAGAGTTAAATTGCCCTGTTTTTCTTTCCTCTAGAAATTTGTATCCTATGCATCTGATATAAGGACTTTCTTCCTCTCCTGTTTTTCCACATGAACCTCACACTGTAGGATGTATATTGGTATATCCTCAGATAGGGAAAGCAGGTACTGAGACTTTCCAACAGGATAACCGACAACATGGTAACAGGAGACAATCATCTGGATAATGGCAACATGGAAGTCTCAGACACAGAAGAACCCAGCTGAAATTGTACTCATGTGCAGAGGGTTGACTTCCAGACTCATTCCCAGTGCCCAAAATCATGATGGCAGAAGATGCTCTCAAGACGTACAACTGGGCGACTGGCTGTTCCACAAAAGGACTTATTCAGAGAAAGGGCTACTTGAATTTAAAGATACATATCTTTGCACAGGAATACAGGAGGATAAGCTTAGTGATCCCAGCAAGAGCATTTTGGATTAAAATAAACAGAACAAAGGATAAAAAGAACATGGTGGTCATAGCCTACTACCAACCACCCAATCAACCCAAAGATGAGGCCAAAACATTTGGAAATCAAATTGTCAATATTTCAAGTAGACACAGTGAAGCAGTAATGCAAGAGGGCCAGAGGTTCCCCAATAGCTGTTGGGAGACAAATTCTGCCAAATGCCCCCCCAGCCCCGAAATTCTTGATCTGCGTTGCTGATGACTTTCTCTTACCGTACATGGAAAAAGGAACTAAAGGATAGGCTGTCTTTGATTTTATTCTAGCTAACAGGTACATCCTTGTGGATAAAGTTGTACTTGAGGAAGTCTGGGGAAGTGACCATGCTATACTTGAATTCTTGATTCTAAAGGAAACAAATTTCAACAAACCCAGAACAATGATATGTAAAGTCCCATGGCAAGTGACTCTAATGAGGAAAGGAGTCAAAGAGATGTGGGGAAATTTTTTAAAAAAGGAAATTCTAAAGCACAATTACAAACAATTCCAGGAAGAGAAAGGTAGCAGTCAAGAGAAGAAGCCCATGTGGCTTCACAAAGAGGTTAGAGATTCCCTGAAAAAAAGTAAGGACAAGGAAGTGAAAGGAAGGCTAAGCTATAAAAGAAGAGTGCAGACAGGTAGCACAGAATTGCAGGGATGATACCAGGATGGCTAAAGCTGAGAATCAGCTGAGGTTAGCAAGGGAGGATAAAAGGCACAAAATGCCTTCAAATATACACACAGTGAAAGACAGAAGAAAGAAATGATAGTTCAACTACTCAGTAGGGATGGCAGAATGATACCAGATGACAAAGAAAAGGCAGATGTGCTCACTTCCTTTTTTGTCTCAGTCTGCTCTCAAAAGAGGGTCTCTGACCTCTCTGGCACAGGTGAAATGAAAGTTGAAGACTGCAGCTTCAGTTTGATGGGAAAATGGTCAAAGAACGTTTAATTACTTTGAATGAATTCAGATCTCTAAGGCCCGGTGAACTGCACCCTAGAATAAAGCATAAGAGCTTTCAGAATCCCTGTCTGTTATTTTGTGAAATTGTGGAAGAGCACTAGTGTTGTCTTTATCTTCAAAACCGAAAAAAAGGAGAAACTTGGGATTCACTATCTAGTCAGTCTGTCATCAATTCCTGGGAAAATGTTGGCGCATACTATAAAACAATCAATCTACAAACACCTTGAAAACAATGCAGTGATTATTAGAAGCCGACATGGACTTGTCAAGTCTAATTTCACAGAAGGAAAAAAGGTGGGATATAAATATAAAAATAATCTGATCTGTTTTGATTGGGTAACTTCCCTTGTGCACTGTGGAAATATTATGGAGATACTCTATCTTGACTTCAGCAAAGGACCAATATTGGCACCAATGCTACCATTTTATGGTTCTTTAATTCTATGAAATACTAGCCAATGGGAGCTGGACAAACGTTCCATGAAGAGTTGGGTTTCCTGAAATCAGGATGATGTGTTGGCCTGTTGCTAGCATAAAATTTTTGTTGTTGCATTCAGTTGGTTGGCTTTCAGCTGGACTAATTCCTGTGCTGGGAAGTCTTATTCCTTGTTAAACTATTCAGTTCATTTACTCCTTCTCAACAACCAAAGATTTCAAAGGTCCCCTTGGCTTCTTCTCTGAGAGGCTTGTTATATGCACACATTTATAGCAGAACCATAGCAACTTGTGTTTTTGTGGGGAGTGGGGAGACTGAAAAACAAAAAGCAGCTTTAGGAAGGGGAAATTTGGAAGAGATGCTGTAGAGGTAAAGGGAATTCAGCCTGCCCTTCCCTGCCACTCCTTTGTTCCAAATTATACCACCAGAGCAGCACTGCTCAGTTCCTAAATGTGTGTTCGCTCTGTTATAGACATGTGAGTGAAATTTGTAGCTAGCTTTTTATACAGCCAGAATAGAAAGAGAGCTTTGCAGTTTACTTTCTCAGATCAGCTTAGAATGATCTGAATATAACCACAATAATTTCTATGTCATGATAAATTAGAAAACACAGAAAAGTCTAGCTATCATTCCAGTTTTCCATCTTGTGCTTTTTATTCTTTTTTGTGCCATTGTGCCATGCAACAGTCTACTATTTTTTGTGATGGAAAGTAAACTTGATGAACTAAGCTTTTGGGAAAAATTCTTCAATGGTAGTTAAGGAACAGAACAGCTTCCCCCAGCCTTTCAGTTATTTTGGACTACAAATCCAAGCATTCCTGAGCATTGGCCATGCTGGCTGGGGTGGATGGAAATTGTTCTGGGAAGTCCAAAACATCGGGCAGGCACCAGATTGGGGAAGGCTGTGATAGAAACAGCTTCAATGTTTTTGAAAGAAAAATAGCTAAACTGATCTCTTGATTTGTTTTACCCTCTCTCAGTCTGACCACAGTGTTCATCTGTTGCCCTTAAGGCCAGCTAAAATCCATCTGACATTGCACTGCATCCTGATGGGGAAATGATGAAAGATCTTTCTACCACTAGCAATAACATTAGCTATACCAAACGATCACTTACTTTTTTCAGTCAGCAAGCTGAAAGACCAGGTAAAATAAGGGCTCATTTGGGATTTAGGAATTTCCCAGGAATTTTAAGAATGGTTTCCAGAAGCTCCAGTCCTGAATACAGAAAGTCCCTTTCAGCCTCTAGGAAGCCAGTGTCAGCAGCTGCTGGTCAATGGGTTGGGGAAGTTATTTGCATTTTAAACATATGTTTATTGATAAGTACTGATCTCCTTTCAAGAGTAAGACAACTACATTATTACCTTTTTGTCAACTCACATTCGCATCTGGCTAGAAAAGAGAGAGGAACCAAGTCATGACAGGGTCAATTTTCTGTCCCGCGTATAAGACCAAAGTGGAAATGGAAAAAACAAATGATGAAAGAGTAAAGGTGGTTATACTGAGAATCTTTGTCAACTAAATTAGAGATGGCTTAATGAAAGATGTAAAGAAAACTTAATTAACATATTTATCTTGCTATTATATTCCAAAAGAGGCCTCTTCAATTATGCATTTATTATACAGAGGATGACATGAGCAGATGGAACGTTGGAGATTGCCTTATTTCAGGTCAGATCATTTTGTCTGCCTAGTGTAGTTAACACTGATTTACAGAAGCTTCCAGAGAGACAGGGAGAGCTGCTCTTCACCTGCTATGATCCCTTTAAACTTGAGTTGATGGGGATTGAACCAGGGACCTTCTACAGGCCACACATGCACTTGGCCTGTGAGCTCCATAACCCATGGAGCTGGATGGGTACAGGCACTGGGGCTTGCTTACAGCAGAGTGAGAAACAGGAGGTACGCACAGCCATGAAGAAGAAGAAATATGACTGGCTTGTCCTAAAGACATCACAAGGAGACATATGGATCTGAACACCACTTCTGCAAGCTGCTACACAAAATCTGCCAAGATGGAATGCAAGAAAGTGCCACACAGTGTTGTGCCCGTGCACACAAGAAATGTGGAGATGAGGATGAATGTGAGGTGAAGATTAAGCTGCACCGTGGAAATTTCATGATCCATCTGGGTATACCTTAAGACTGGCAAGATTTTAACATGACTTAATCCTTGCTAATATCCGGACAAAGCAATATTGGCTGAACTCAGATTTGCCAATCCTAGGACGTTATTCTTGCTCCAATTCAACTCAGAGAAATGCATAATTCCTAGAGGAGGAACCCTCTGCAGACTTCCGCTAGGATCCTATATTCCACAGTTAAAAGCCAGCAAGAACCTCCGTTTCTGCAGCCCACATTTAAACCAAATCCCTAATATGCTAAACTCAGGTTTACAAAGACTGGGAGTAGGTGGGTGATAAGCAATACATATCTCTGTATGTGCTAGGGCATCCCAAAGCAGATGGCACCAAAGATTTGGGGACAGGGTGGTGGTGAGTGGTTGTTGGGTCTAAAGCAATAGACCTAATAGAAAGGAAGAGCCATGGGGATGCTAGGGTCGCCACCCAGGAGGATATGGGGTGGCAGCCCAAAAAGGTTTGAGGATCACTGCTTTAGAGCCACTGTGTAAGCCTAATGAGTAGGACAGGCTGCTTATAAATATTAGGGAGAACTAGTGTCAGCTGGGCCCAGTGTAGGCTCTGGTTTTTAGGCCTATGGATAAATTCACAAACCAAAACCCAGAAACAGAATGGATTTGACACAGCAGAGTTTGAAGCAGAGCAAGTGGGTTCCAGAGGGTAGTATGCATGGATTTGGGTACTTCCTGAAGCATCTTGGAGGTGGGGCAATATTACAAGGGAGGGAAATGGCAGGACAGGTGGGATATTGACAGGTGAAGATTGCTTGGGCTGGGCAGGGAGAAGAGGCCGCCAGGTGTGGGGATGGCTCACAACAAGACAAGCCTCTGTGCCTGATTGTGAAGGTGGGGGTGGCGGTAGGGAAAAGACACTTTGCAGGGTGGGGGTGTGGAGGACAAAAGACACTGGCTACAGGCAGGGTGGGGAAGACAGAAGGTAAAGTCTGCCTGCTGCTCTGGAATGGCTACATGGGAGAAACGCTTTATTGACATACAGTATATCACAGAAGTGAGCACACCCCTCACATTTTGTAAATATTCTATTATATCTTTTCATGTGACAACCCTGAAGAAATGACACTTTGCTACAATGTAAAGTAGTGAGTATACAGCTTGTATAACAGTGTAAATTTGCTGTCCCCTCAAAATAACTCAACACACAGCCATTAATGTCTAAACCGCTGGCAACAAAAGTGAGCACACCCCTAAGTGAAACTGTCCAAATTGGGCCCCAAGTGTCAATATTTTGTGTGGCCACCATTATTTTCCAGCACTGCCTTAACCCTCTTGGGCATGGAGTTCACCAGAGCTTCACAGGCTGCCACTGGCATCCTCTTCCACTCCTCCATGACGACATCACGGAGCTGGTGGATGTTAGAGCCCTTGCGCTCCTCCACCTTCCGTCTCAGGATGCCCCACAGATGCTCGATAGGGTTTAGGTCTGGAGACATGCTTGGCCAGTCCATCACCCTCAGCTTCTTTAGCAAGGCAGTGGTCGTCTTGGAGGTGTGTTTGGGGTCGTTATCATGTTGGAATACTGCCCTGCGGCCCAGTCTCCGAAGGGAGGGGATCATGCTCTGCTTCAGTATGTCACAGTACATGTTGGCATTCATGGTTCCCTCAATGAACTGTAGCTCCCCAGTGCCGGCAGCACTCATGCAGCCCCAGGCCATGACACTCCCACCACCATGCTTGACTGTAGGCAAGACACACTTGTCTTTGTACTCCTCACCTGGTTGTCGCCACACACACTTGACATCATCTGAACCAAATAAGTTTATTTTGGTCTCATCAGACCACAGAACATGGTTCCACTAATCCATGTCCTTAGTCTGCTTGGCTTCAGCAAACTGTTTCGGTCTTTCTTGTGCATCATCTTTAGAAGAGGCTTCCTTCTGGGAAGACAGCCCTGCAGACCAATTTGATGCAGTGTGTGGCATATGGTCTGAGCACTGACAGACTGACCCACCACCCCTTCAACCTCTGCAGCAATGCTGGCAGCACTCATACGTCTATTTCCCAAAGCCAACTTCTGGATATGACGCTGAGCATGTGCACCCAACTTCTTTGGTAGACCGTGGTGAGGCCTGTTCTGAGTGGAACCTGTCCTGTTAAACCACCATATTGACTTGGCCACCGTGCTGCAGCTCAGTTTCAGGGTCTTGGCAATCTTATAGCCTAGACCATCTTTATGTAGAGCAACAATTCTTTTTTTCAGATCCTCAGAGTTCTTTGCCATGAGGTGCCATGTTGAACTTCCAGTGACCAGTATGAGAGAGTGAGAGCGATAACACCAAATTTAACACACCAGCTCCCCATTCACACCTGAGACCTTGTAACACTAACGAGTCACATGACACGGGGAGGGAAAATGGCTAATAATGCCCAATTTGGACAGTTTCACTTAGGGGTGAACTCACTTTTGTTGCCAGCAGTTTAGACATTAATGGCTGTGTGTTGAGTTATTTTGAGGGGACAGCAAATTTACACTGTTATACAAGCTGTATACTCACTACTTTACATTGTGGCAAAGTGTCATTTCTTCAGGGTTGTCACATGAAAAGATATAATAAAATATTTACAAAATGTGAGGGGTGTACTCACTTCTGTGATATATTGCAGACTCATAGAATAGAGTTGAAGGGGCCCGAAGGTCATTGCGTCCAACCCCCTGCTCAGTCCTGCACTGATTGAGCAGGGGGTTTAAACCACCCCTCTCAGATGTTTGCAGTTCCTGCACAAAATCAAGCCTTGACAGATCTTCAGCAAGGGAAGGCGGCATCAGAGGGCTGTTGGTAATGATGCTTAGACATGTAGAAGGTTTATTTATTTAAAACATTTATACTCTGTGATAAATATAAAACTCTCAGGATGGTCCAACCACAATGGCACAGCATAATATCTGTTAAAAGCCCAACTAAAATAAAAAAAGTCTTAAAATAATGGGAAAAATGGGAAAAGAATAAAGTGTCAGTGCCAGGGGCTTGGTCAAGCCAAGGCACCTCACTTTGGAGTCAAGAATACTTTGGAAGGAACTGCCTGTGTCAAGGATGATACACAGCTTATGATACTCATGATGGAATGTGGGTGCAGAATATAGACAAGTGAAAGACAACTTGCACTTCCGTATCAGTGGCCATACTGGCTTCCTGAATAGGCCAGGGGATGTTCTCTGGTGCCTTGAGCAACACATCAATTCTTCTCCCCAGCCGAGAACCAAAGACAATGCCTCTTGCTATGGATTTTATGAAGTTCCTTTCACTCCCTGTTTCAGAGGCTGTCAATACACCCCAACTCTAATCATCCTTCCTGGGAGACAGCAGTGTGGGCAAAGCTGTTTCAGTAAGGCAAACAATTTCACTTCTCACAACTCATTTTGAAGGAATATATTTGGGAAAAACAACTTCAAGGCAATTATCTCTGGTGCTCTTCCTAACAAGTTGAAGACTATAAAGCCTTGATCTAGGTCCAAAAAATTATCCTGGCTTTTTGACACTGCAAAAGTTCACTATGCTATCTGCGGGACCTTAATAACCACCTCACCATTCTTCCAGTACTGCCCATCCAGTGCAGGTATCCTGTGCACACATCTTGACTGCTCTTTTCTTGCCCTGTCCCAGGAGCCAGACATGGCTCTAACCGAGGTACAGCAAGAAGAAGAAACATTCCGAAGAGTTTGACCAAGGTCCAATATCAGCACACATGAAGAACGATTTGTAGCATGACTGAGGCCTGGTGTCTTCATCTTAAGCTTATTTGACTCCAGTGTTGCCATCCTCTCTATCAAACATGAGCTAGTTAAAAAAAACCCCACTTGTTGGATGACCTGAGGAATACCATTGTCTTGTTAATTATTAAACGTATAACCTGCTCTTTGGAAAACTCCAAGCAGCTTACATATGGCTCCCATCGCTTTTCCATATAGGCGCTGAGTCCACATTTCAAATATCACAGCATTAGGTATTTCCAGATAATCTTCTCAGATAATCCAGTGTAGTGATGATGTTTTAAGTGAAAAATAAGAACTCATATAAGACAAGGCTAAACAGCAGGGCATGTCTGAATAGGAGGGAAAAATGGAGTATTTGCTAGATATTTAAAATTAATTAAACTGCGGGAGATGTCACGCAATTCTTTCTGACTTGAATGTGTGTGCTCTGGAGTGTTCACAAAACTCATCTCAAGGAGGTTAAGGGGAGGTTGCAAGGAGAAGGGCCTTTTCTGTGGTGGCACCCCAATTGTGGAATGCCTTTCCATTTGAGATTCATCAGGCTCTTAACTTACTGAGTTGCAGGTGTCTGACAAAAACCTTTCTTTTTTGATGCACCTCGGGCAGTACCTAGACCATCTATATTGATGGCACTGGTTTTAATGTATTGATTTTATTACTCTGTTTTTGTCTGATTATATATTGTGTTTTATCTTGTTTGTTTATTATAATCTTTTGACTGTTCATTTTATTTAATGTCATTATTGACACATTTATTGTAATGGCTGTTCAGACAGCATGATGCTAACAGGTGGCTTTTAATAAATGAATAAATAAACCTCCAAACTATCTCCCATCCATGAGGGGTGTTCTCTTGTAAGTAGACTAAAAAAGGGGAAGGAGGAAACGTTCACCTGCTTCACTTCTGCTGCCAGGCACAGCTGGAAGTCCCTTCCCTCTCAGCAGACTATGCCAGCCAGGTGTGGGATTGGAGGGAAGGAGCAGACAGGAACGTGTAGGGTTTGGGGGCTCAGTGGGGCACATCTGGTCTGGAAATAGGCTAAGCTACTTCAAGGTTCTGGGGAAGCATTTGGATTTTTTTTTCTTTTTGGGTTTACCAAATGCACACTGGGCATGCCTGCCTATCTGAATGAAGGAATCAGTACTTGTATATTCTGTCCACCTGAAGACAGGTGATGGTTTAATATTCTATGAAGATCATTTAAAGTTAAATTGTATGTGGAAATCCTTAATTAGAGGTACAGCTTAGCAAGGGAACAAGGTATCTAAAATCCTATGCCTTGGAATTATTAGAGAAAGTGGTTAGAAAGATGGGGTGAAGGAGGCTTATATAAAATATAAATGAGGTGTTGTGTGTGTTCCATAAAAAGCAATAAACAAGTTTAAAATAAAAACCCTAATCAAAATAGTACAAAATCCAATAAAATTTAAAGTAGCTAGTCATAAGCATAGCAAGCCATAAACATTGAGACATAAAACCTAAAACAGACAGGTTCTTAAGACTCATTGCCTAAGTGACTGTGCGGATCTATTTGGTCTCTTTCATTTTAAGCCCATCCTCCCCAATCTGCTACCCTCCAATGTTTACACTTCAGATCCCATCAGCCTCAGCCAGCATGGCCAATGGTTAGGAATAGTAGAAGATAGAGTCCATAACGCCTGGCTGGGGGAGGCTATTTTAAGTCAAGCATGTACCTTACAAAGGCAGAACTTGGTTAACAGAACACTTGTTTATCAGCTTTTATTTCATTATGGTACACACAATTTTTGATTTTAAAATCTGATTTGATGTTGTTCCAGCCAAGAGGAAAGTGAAATAACTAACCTATATCTCTGTCTTGACTTGTCATTGTTCTATGGACAAGCAAGAAGAAAGCAAAATATCAGCGGAAAATCCAAAGCACAATTCCAGAGAGCCTAACAGAAGTTAAGTGACTGTTTGGTACCAGGAGATACAAGCAGGCTAAAGCAACTGCTGAGTTTAATCCATCAAAGGATACTAGAAATAAATCAGGCAAAGAATAATTGAGAATCATGTCTAACTTTAAAATAATGCTCCTCTGAGAGATCATTTGCTTAAGAGCTTCAAAATCAAGTAGGATGTATGTTGTCACAAGAACAAAAACCTTTTAATTGTTTTAATTACCAGTAGTTTTTCAGCTACAATCCTTATGTGCTACTACAGTAGTTTGTCCTGCCTTTAAATTCCTTTTGAGGAAGTTTTCCCCTTGCTTTATTTTACTCTCATGAGGCTTCTTAAAGATGATGCCCAACAATGTACAAATCAGTTTATCCTATCCAGACATAACCTTGGAAAAAAACCGTCTAGATAGCCTCAGGGCTTGGCAACCCGCAACTAACTGAATAAGAATGCTCTTAATTAATCTACCTAAGGCAGAACTGCTGTGTAACTAGTTATTCTTTTGCTTTCTAGTTCTGTAACCAGAGGAAGTAGGTTTGAAAGCATTCACATAACCCTTTTCCCCTGAACAGCAGGAAGTTTCAGGGTCAGTTTCCCTGCAGGGAGGCAATGCCAGGGAAGTACTATTGCTGGGTGAGCACTGGGTGGCATGCAGCTTTCCAGGCAGGCAGTAATTATCTTGCAACACCATCAGTCTAGCCAAAGTAACAGCACATTGTTACATCTCTTCAGAGCAGTCTTCACCAGCTAATTACAAAACACAAATATCTCTTTTGCCGACAGATTTGAACTAAAAACCATTTCCTTCAGGGAATGTGGCAAGTTTTCATGACTTCAAGTAGTGCATCTATGGATTTTGTTAAATCCATTCCATTTGTATTTTACAGATTATTCGGCATCTTTTCCTGTCCTTTGCTTATTGCTGGAATTAGATTTTCTTTACCAGAACTTAAGTTTACTCATGCTAATTCACATAAGCAATTTGTATTAGCCATCTTTTGTATTAGCACAAATCCCTTCCCACCCCAAAAGTAAAAGCTTTTCAGCAAGTGCATGGAATATGCACGACTCAGAAAAAGCCAGTCCATGACAGAATCCATACTTTGGATTCATAGAAATCTGAATTCATTCGGATCTGTTGCAGATTTCTCTGACAATCCTAACTTCACGTAGGCAGCCATATCAAAGAGTATTGAAGGATCAAATGAGAGAGAGAGAGAGAGAGTGCTATTTTGCATAACAAAAAATTCCTTACAATATCTAAATGCTGAAATTTTAACTCTTTTACCACCAACAGGAAAAGGAGGGTCTTTATGTTATATTTCTCAGTCCAGCTGAAGAGAAGCTGGGGTCTGGGTTGGGAGATTAGGGAAAAGAGAAAGCAAAATGGGTGGAAGTATGACTGAATAAAATGCAAAGAGCTCCAACATTTAAAAATTACCTAATAGACCTCATACGGCATGATATGTGGAATTCCATTTCAAAATGTTGTACATTTTTGGTACAATCCAATGAAAGGCAGTATAGTGATGTCTACACACATAGAAGATCATACACAGTCAGGAATGTACATTTACAGTGTCTTTTAAAGTACATGGTGTTATGGCAAATGTCTAGATTTAGTGAATGTGACCCCTTGCATATGAACACGGAGAAACTTGAACCATGTTCAAGAGCCAGTGTGGTGTAGTGGTTAAGAGCACGGGACTGGGACTCAGGCGATCTGGGTTCTAGTCCCTGCTCAGCCATGGAGCCAACTGGGTGACTTTGGGCCACTCACAGACCCTCAGCCCAACCTACCTCACAGGGTTGTTGTTTTGGGGATAAGATGGAGGAGGAGATGTAAGCTGTCTTGAGCCCTTTGTAGGAAAAAGGCAGGATATAAATGGAAAAATAAATAAATAAATAAATAAAATGTTCTGTTTGCTGTTCCTTGGCCATACACATGTAGACATTGACATTTACTTGATGGTTTTTGTAAGCTGCATATAAAAAGGATATCAATTGTGGTCAAATCCATCTAAAATACACTTGAGAAAATAATCACTGGCTGGACAAAACTACCCAGTACACCTGTACAGATGCAAATAAGGCATGCTATGCCCTGCTTAGAGGGCACAGAAGTTTTTGCAATGTTTGATTACATCTGTTAATCTCTTACTGGCTGTCTTGCTTCTTTAAGGCAGATAGGGTGTAACTTTTTAAATAAGCAAATAAAACACAGAAACCAGAAGAGGAGGGTTGATTATGTTCTTCCTTATCACCTGGTTGTCTCCTGGTTGGAATGGAGAAAGAAAAAGTTGCCTAAGCAGCAGAAAAGTGTTTCTGGAGTACTATTCACACTCCAGGCCAGAAAGGCAGAAGCATCCTCATATCCAAGCTAGAAATGTTTCAGTCTGCATGAGGCTTCTGCAGTTTAATACCACTTTGCTGTATAGGATACATTGGCTTGGCAGCTTCCAGCTCAGGAAGAACAAATATTTGAAATGTGAGGATTTCAGCATAACGGGAGCATCCAAGGTACATGATGCTCCCGTTATGCTGAAATCACTCAGTCACATTTAGGCTTTGCAGCATCACTGAATGGCAGAAGCTTTTCTGAGATGCACACAGCTGTGTGAATTAGCACAACAGTTAGTCACGGCCAGCACTGAGGAGAATCTGCAGCCTGATCAGGCTGGTAAAGGTAAAGGGAAAAGTAAGAGTTTCCCCCCTTGACATTAAGTCCAGTCATGTCTGACCCTTGGGGGTGGTGCTCATCTCTGTTTCCTAGCCAAGGGAGCCGGCGCTTGTCTGCAGTCTCCGTGTTCGTGTGGCCGACATGACTAAACACCGAAGTGCACGGAACGCTGTTACCTTCCCACTGAAGTGGAACCTTTTCATCTACTTGCCTTTGCATGCTTTCAAACTGCAAGGTTGGCAGGAGCTGGGACGGAGCAACGGGAACTCACCCCGCTGTGCAGATTCGAACCGGCGACCTTTAGATCAACCAGCCCAGCAGCTCAGCAGTTTAAACCACTGCGCCACCTGCATCCCTATGATCAGGCTGAGGGCCCGCTAACTTTGGCCACTGCTCACAGACTTAGGACGGAGCAAGGCTGACATGTCAGCTCTACTTCTGTACTCTCTCCTTTATGGAACCCAAGAAAAGAAACATTGGGTACCACAGTAGCAGCAATTCAATCCACATAGACTTCTAATTCAATACTAAAGATAAATAACAAACAAAATCAAACAAGAATGCCCAGATTAATCATGAAGCACAGCTAAACAAAGAGCAGGGCCTGACCTTTTTGGAGCATTTATGGAGGACTATTGGTGTAGTTTATAAATTTAATATATTTATTTATTTTCCACACTGGGCACAGTCCTGCAGCATGAGGTCACTTACCCCGGTGAATTAGAAATTACATGTATGTTTCTTTTCCTATTTCCCACTCCTTAATGGGACCCTCTAGCCTAGTTACTGTTATGTAGAACTGAGAGTCACACGTCAGCATGAAGAGCAATCCTGAGAGGGAGAGACAAAAACTACTAATTAGCAACAGCCTAAATTGCATTCTACCCTTCCCTGGTGCTAGGTAAACTTTTATGTATGATGTATTTACTTTTATACTTCATTTTCTTTGATGGAACTCAGTTGGCATCTGTAGGGTTCTTAGATACCTTCACCAAACCTAGATGTTTTGTAGCTTCTGAGAGCTTGCTATTCATGTTCCTTCAGTCCCAGCACCAGGGCCAAACTGGACACTGGCTTCCTCCCCTTCCTCCTCTCCAGAAATGCCAGAAGTTTCTAGTCTCAGTCATGCACAATAAGAAGCACCAGTGCACCCTCTCCTACAGGGACTGTCAGCAACTTTCCAAAAGTGTGTTGGACATGGAGTTCTGTTCAAATGGGAATATGACCAATGCATCATACAGTGAAACTGAGTAGACTTCACAAGTGAACCAATCAAGGTGCTTACGTGATTATCTATGCAGCTGTTTATAAAACTAGCAAAAGTTTTGTAGAAACAGTGACTGTGGTTCTGAAATAATGATTGTATGATCAGAACAATGTAAGGTTTATAGTTTCTTATGTTGACTTCTCAGGCTAGAATTTGTCATAAATCAGCTTGACATAAATCGGCTTTCATTGCAAACAGCATGTAAGGCGTTTATAACTGTTCAATGGCAGTATTTCTGTCCACTGCTCTTTCGCTGTTTTTTCCTGTGTAGTTGTTCTGCCCAGTTTTCCAGGGCCCTCCAAAGCAGAAGTGCTCTAGTAAAGTCTGAGAAAATGCAGCCTGCACTACATCACTGCTTTATGTGCAGCTCATCAGTATTTGGTGACTCATAAAAGCCCAGCTTTTGCAGCCCAAGGCATAATACAACACAGGAGAGCAAGAACTGAGCATGTAGAAAAGGAACGACATGGCAGGAAATTGTGTATGCTGTCCAGGAAGCGTCCATTGGAAAGCCTCGCTGCAATCTGCAAATTTCAGGTATGCCTATTAAGCTTATTCATAACCAGGACAGTAATGTAGTATCACGTATTTTACTATTATTTCCCACTATATCTCTCCTAAAAACAGTGACCTACTTGTGTGTCACTGAAAACTTAAGTTCAAATATTGTATTTGTAGGGGGTTACCCTGAAGCAAAAGGGAAGAAGTCAAATTTGTGCCAATTACTAATGAATTTTGGCTCAGAGAGAAAATTGTTAATTTGCCTCCCAAATATCAGCAGATAACAAAATAGTAAGAGCCCCTCCCGCACTGCCAAAACAACTGGCCATGAAACCTTTTAATAACATAACAGAAAGGTCAACGAGAATGAATTTCACACTTCTTGAGCAAGCTGGTTGTGGTATAAACTTCATAGCCTCCAGGAGCAGGAGATGCTGAGAAAGCAAAGAGCACCCTAAATCAACAAGGAGGGGAGTCTTTGACACCCTTCCCTGAATCTCGAGTACAGAGGATCTCATGGAGGGAAGGTTTTCCCATTTATAAATGGGTATTTTTTGTGTGAACTCAGTGGTTTGATAGAAGAAGGCTGTATAGTCAGAAACAAAGTTATGAATGGCATGCAGTACAACTCAATTTCTGTGCATTCAGCATTACCAGCTGCAAACCTTCTCCCCCTTAACAAAGCTTCTTACGCTGAAGCAGCAAGAGTGTTTTGAAAGCAAATAGCAGGAAACAGAGACGCAATGAATTGTTAAATTGTTTTAAATAGTTGATCTGTATAAATTCACAGACAGATATTCTAGTTAGAGATAAACCACTCCTCATACTGTTGGACTGCAGAATTATTATTCAAGGATAATTGCAAAACAATAGTTGAAAGGACGTAAAGTGGACCCACTCCTTTCTGCAAAGTGACAGCAACTATGGAGACTGCTGGGTCCCACTGTTTACCAGGTGATATGAATCAGCACATGCCAGAACCCAGAGGCCTCTGGGGAGGCTCAAGTCCTTTTGGATTAATTTGCCCGTGCTTAGGATATTCAGTTATTTCAAATGACTGTAAAAACCAAACACATTCGCTAAAGAGCAATGCAACTGAAATTTTGGAATACAAAAAGCATGCACTGTCCTGTAGAGCTCGTAAGATAAATGGACAACACAAAAGAAGAGAAGACAAAGGGATACGGCACTGAGATTTTCCTAGATCACATGACAGGCACACATTGGAAACTTTCAAATGTTTGCCCACCTTCTTATCAGCTGGTGGAACTGTTCTATCCCTGACATTTTCCCGTCTATGGATGAAACTCAGTTCATGATCACTATGGCTTTGCAAGCTGAACTTTTATTCAAAATACTGCTCAGAAACTGCTCTGAGCAACATCTGAGTCAGTGAAATTGTTCCTTGTGATTTGCTGAAAACGTAGTTGAAACTGTCGTTGTGAAGCACACAACATATAGGATTACACATATGGTCTTAAGAGGACTGGCTCCAGAAGAGAGGACCCTGCTCTTGTTTAGAAGCAAGCCACTGTTGCACAGTATGGGTTGGCTAGCCCTTGTCTCAGGTAGGAAATTCACTCTCAAAGCTGGGTTACAGATAGCCTGGCTGAATGGCTGGCCATCCTGTCATTCAAAAAGCCACTTCTCTGCTCCTGTTGGAGCAGATGTTAGAGTTAAAACAAACAGAATCCTGGGCTTAACCCCCCACCCCCACTCCCTGATGATCAACATTCCACATACCAGGAGATGGGAAGGTTTGCAGTGCAGTACCTTAACCTGCACACTGTCAAGCCAGAAATTTTACTTAACACAGGAACATAGAAACAGAGCGAGTCAGAAGGGGTCCCCTGGGCCATCTAGTCTGACCCCTGGCTCCAGCCGGCTCCGCTCATGACATGCCCACCATATGCATGTCCAGCCTATCTTTGAACACCCTCACCGACGGGGCCTCGACTGCCTCCTGTGGAAGCCCATTCCACACCCTCGAGGTCCTGACTGTCAGGAAGTGCTTCCTAGCATCTAAATGGAACCTTGGTTCCCTGAGCTTTGCTCCGTTGGTTTTGATTCCCTGAGCCTTGCTCTTACTTGTGCCAGCTAAGAGGCAAAGAGCTGCTTGGAAGTATAGCTGTGCATGCCCAGTCCTGTTACAAGAATTAAATCTTTTACAATAAAGCTTCAGGTGCCAGCTTTGCAAAGCATCAGACTTTCAGGAAAGACGTATTCTTAGCATGCGGTCGGTCTAGCAGCTTTCTCTGCATTCCCATGCAAGCTCCAATAGCTGTTGCCATAAAGCCTGCCCTGCCCCAGCTGTTCACCTGCAAACAAATCACATTCTGAATCTCGTATGATAAAGATGAACATGACGGAATTAAAGAGGAATGCACAAAAAAGAGGTGGGGAGGAGCTGTGTGAAAGAGAAAATGCAAAGCCAGTGATAAAAATGTTTTAAAAGGTGATGGAGGGACATAACACTTTCCCTGAGCCAATTGCATCTCCTCCCAGAACATCCTGTGGAGCTGTGTGTTTGGACCTCTAAAGAGAAGAGGAGGCACGACAGGCTCAGAGTGGAAAGGAAAAGGAGGCATCAGATCCCTGCTGCTTGCAATCTCCGTTGCTTTATAGCTGATTTATAAGTGAAAAAGGAAGCCGTTTCTCTGCCGTCAGAGACATTAGGGGGTGAAATGCTACAGAAATGAATGGCCATTTGTCATCAACAGTGAAGTCTCTTTTGCTTTTCTTGTACTTTTCATACATTGAGGCCTAAATAGGAGGGGTGGGGAGAATGAAATAGTGCGTAGTTGTTGAACTTGAGACATCTGAAACTCATGTTCAAACCCTTGTTTGACTGTGTAGGTTACTGGGTGGCCTTCAGCAAACTCATCATGCCCCTGATAAACCTACCCCACAAGATTGTTGTAAGCCTGAACTGTTGTTCTAAAGCAGGGATGTCCAACGTTTTGGCTCCTCTGGGCTGCACTGGAAGAAGAAAAATGGTCTTGGGCTGCACGTTAAATGCACAAGTGCTAAGGAACACAGACAAGCCAAGAAAAGTCTGTGCAGAATTTCCATGATATCTGCCACCACCGTGCAGACAATTAGCAAGAGCAAATGTGCATTTATTTTACAGGATGCCGTGGTGTGACGTCGCCATTTGTGGAGTTCATGCTCAAGAACCGCGCAGTCAAGTCACCCCAAAATTGCAAAAGGATCTCAGTGTTTGAAGATCCTTTTGCAATTTTATGTTGGGTCACATCCGTAGCCCTCCTGGGCCACGCGGAGCCTGTGGGCTGCGGGTTGGACACCCCTGCTCTAAAGCCTTAGTGTCTTCAGAGAAAACACACATAAAACAAAAAAAATCATATCTGTAATAAGAAGAGGCATGTTCTCCTTTGCCAAACCTGCAAAGCACATCCTTTCAATTTCTGCTTACAATGCTTCCATTCTTAGAGGCTAAAATTCTTATTCCATCTTGCCCAATTAGCTATGGCAGAGGTGGAGCCTAAACCAGATCTCCAAGGTCCAAGACCTCTGGACAATTTACATTCTCATCTCAATGCCCAATAGTCAAGTACTTGAACTAAAATGCATGAAACATATGTTAATTCATGCTCATTCCAGCCTATTTCCACATCAATACGAAATATTTAAAAAACCATGAAAACTCACATTTAAATGCAAATATGTTATTTTTCAGAAGATGTGCATGTTTGCACACATTTCAACCTAAAATAGGCATTTCTGTATGCATTTGAGGCTAAAATAATATTTTATGTCCACTTTGACATGTGTTTTGAGCTGAGAACTGCATTGCACAATTGGGGGAAGTGAGAATGAATGTCTGAGTATTAGTTCAGGAAATGTGTGAATCACGTCAGTTCACTTAGAAACATGGATGGAACAAAATCTTTGAGCATTCCTAAACTAAACAGTAGTGACTTCAGTTGAAATGTGCGAGAAAGGAGATCAAAATCTCAAGATCTGAGCACCACCAGAAACAAACACGGCCTAGGCACAACGGGTAGTGTATGACTCAATAACCTGAACATAGGATCTGTATTTTTCCTTTTCCAGACCTTCCATTTTGGAATTTGCCCAACATTCTGTTTGGAAAAAGCTGTCAACACTGCAGTGCCAGCAACTAAGTCTGTTATTAACTGGAATGCCTGAGACATACATACCATGATCTTCAGGCCCATTCTCAGAAACAAAGCAAGGAGCAGAACTCACTGAGGTGGTGAAAACAAATCTCAGGACAAAAGGAGCTAAAGCTTTGCCATAATATGGCTGCTAATAACTGTAAGAATAACTTTAGACTTAAGGTGAAATTCTAATCTGAACAGGAATTCATGTTTTAAGTCTTGCTCCCTGTGGACATCTTAGAAATGCTACTGTCTCTGTCCTTTGGGGCACACCTGAAACATGCTAATGTCCTGCAGGTTCTTCTCTTTCCTGCAGGTTCTTCTCTTTTGTATTGTGCTGAATCCCTACTGTTTTATTCTAATGTGCTTCTAAAACACTGTGCTGTGATTCCCCACTCTTTGTCCAAACTGTGTATGTACAAGCATCTTGTATAGACTCCATCTTTGTAGTCCCTTCTGGGACTGGCTACTCGCTGCATGTATTTCCTGTGTGTCTGAATACACTGTACATGCTATTTTGATTGTACACCCCCAGTGGACTCTCAAAGGGTGCTTTTTCACTCCTGTGAAAAGTCTTCCCACAAAAACAAAGAAAATCAGGGGAAAAAACCATCAGAAACCAATTTTGCCATTTTCCCAGGGAATTTTTAAAAATATGAGAAAATCTAGAATGGTACAGTTGGAAGTGGCCATAGAATAGTAGAGAAGGAATTAAGTCCAACCCGTTATTGCAGGACATTGATCTAATTCTTCCCTGCAAATTTTGCTGTCACTCCCATACATTTCTGGAGGGTTTGCTTTCAAAGTACAAAACATTTCTTCAAATGCTAGGACAATAAAAAGGTCTTCACCTGATACCAAAAATACTATAATATAGGCACCAGTCAAGTCTCCCTCAGGACATTCTGCAGTCAGTGTGCCACCACTGAAAAGACCTTCTCCTGTAGCGACCTGCCTCAGCTCATTTGGCAGGGGCACTCAGAGAAGGATTTGTAAATCTAAGGATTCCTTGAAGCAGCTAACACAAAGTAACAACTGAGGTAAGGCATGACAAGAAATATTTAAAAAACTAAAACTCTGTAAAACATCAGCTATCAGATAATCTCTCAGTTAGCCACAGATGCACTCCAGCAATTTATACCTATCGTATAGCTAAAACATAAGAGCAGAGGGAGGGTTGATACATCTGACCAAAGCAATGTCTCACTGCATCTTTTCCACTGAAGCATGGCAGCATTAGTAACTCTGAAGAATATCTTAAGAGCTGAGAGTGAGGATACGCAATGCCCAAGTAATTTAGGGATAGTTTACTGCCACATCATCATCATCATCAAAGGGAAAAGGCAGTTGGATGCACATTCTAAAAATGTAAATTCAACTCTGGTGCTGAATTTAAAAATGTTTCACTAATGATTTATTTAAAAATTCACCAAGATGCCTATGAAAAGCAAAACATTTTATCTTTGTGCATCACAATCTACGGATTACCGAGCTCCTCCCATCACTACTTAGTCTTGCCAGAGTATGTGATACTTATGGGAACAATCACTTAAATCAGCAGCACTTTTGACATGTGCAGAGTGTTTCATCTCAAACAGCCGAAGAAAATGAACAAGCACTTTCTGAAGCCTGTTAAGGGAGTTTGGGTTCAGCTGGGAGGGCAATCTGGATTTCAATGCTAATTGCAAGCATTCTGATTTATCATAGAAGATTCAACTCCTGGCATTTTGCTTTTGCTCCAAAATGCTGGCATAGCTGGAAGTGTAGCAGGGCAGGGGTGGGGGGAGACGCTGTAACAATCTCATTGTTTAGTGTCTGACAGCCTGACTAGCTAAACATCTGTTTGAAATATTAATAACCGTCAGATGGGAACAGCTCAGGGGCTCTGTACGATTTCACACCATCTGTTTGCAGAATAAACACACTTACATACAAATACTTTAAAACATTTTGTCTGAGTATTGCTGGTCTGACACAGTTCACATAAGTAGGTCGATGGGAGGCAGGGGACTATACCAGTCCGGTACCATGTGGGCTGATGGGCTTGAACATCGGGGAGACACTAACTGAGGGCCGATATATGTTACAAAGCAAACATGTTTGCCATTTCTCAGTTGTGTTTCTCCCAACAAACAGTGGTAACATCCATAAACAAGCTACAGACAAGTGCTGGATGGTCACAGCCAATTAGAGCTCAAAGGCACAAAACCACCACACATTCCTATATATTTACAGGTATTTTCCCTGCTCAAATACTATGGATTTACCAGAAGACAGGCTGAGAAGAATCGGCAAATGCATCAGCGGCATAAAGTGCAAATCGCCCCATCAAGTCAAAAACATGCAAGAAGAATGTAAACCATAATTATGCATAAACACACATATACATGGATACACATATACATACACAGGCTTGTAATACTAGTTTTCCTAAAAATAAAAACACCCTCTGGGCATATTATAACCAAGCATAGGGAAAAGGTATCTTAGTAGTGCACTTATTTTTTTTTTCTTTTGAAAGATATGTATTCTACTGCTTTCAAAGTATCTCACATACTGGTTCACACCTAACAGGTGACCGCGAGCTTTAGCTTATTTCCAATACATATAGTCAATGTCCAAATATTGTTGGGTCACACTGTCAACTTCATTGTGATTTTGACAAATGAGTTTTTGCTGGACTGAAAACTGGTAATCTCAGACAGAAGGAATGAGAGGTAACCTATGCTTCATTTTCCCCTGACCTGGGGCAGAAGTTAGCTGACAGCTGTCCCTTAACAACTGCACCCAAATGCATGTAAATTCAGATTTGGTAGATTCAGTCAGATGTATGCTTTCTTTTTCAGGATGCCCATGCATGCATGCCAGAGGTGGTGTGTTAGTCATGTATTAATTTGGATTAAACATGGCGTAATTCTCTGAAATGGTTCTGGCCTACTTCATTGTTGAGCATTATTTCGAGGAGAGTGAATGTCAGCATTGCAAAGGACAAGAAGGAACACTGCACAGCACTTCTTAAAGCAACAGATATTTGGTTACCGCTTACCAGAACTCTCAGAACTGCAGTTCCCACGGTGGCATTCTCAAAGAGGCTGATGTTGTACAAGACTTGGCTGAAAACTGGGCGGTTGTCATTCTCATTAATGAGGTTAATTTTTACCCAAGCGAAGCCAACATGGTCTGGCATGCTCTCATTTGCAAACAGCTGAGTGGAAACAAGAAGCAAATGATGAGTATGAAGCTTAATTTGTGTGTTTGTGTGTTTGTTCAAGGAAAGCTCTTAATGCCTCATTTTCTTTTTTCATGGGCTCGTAGCAAGCATTTGGTCATCAGGCCAAGCACCAGCCCTTGAAACAACGCACCACTGAGCATACATAATGGATGAGGGTTTCCGCAGTCAAAAGCTGATGGTTTCTCCATGTCACTTTCCTATTTCCAGGTAACTGCCACTGGATTTTAACATCCAATCTGATATACTCCTCCACTATTCTGGGCAATAAGGACATTGTATTTCAACCTTACAAAGCAATGCATCTTCTAAACCTAATACAACATGATTTTAAATACTCACCAGTAGAAACCAAAAGAAAGTCATTCTGACTATCTGCACCGCAATTCTGACACACTTCCTACTTTCTAGTCCTTGTATAGACCACTGGGCTCATGACCAATGCTGCATGCATCCCACCTTTCAATTTGTTTTAAAGGACATTTCTAATTTTCTTGGTAGAATTGAATTAGTGATGAGGACAAATTTGGAACTGGGAAACATTCAGAATATGAACTCATCCAGTTTGGAAACTCCATTACAAGCACAGCCAAATTTCCTTTGAATTTTGGCCTAGTTCGTAATGCGGTCATTTGCACTGCTGCCAGAGAGTTCTTCCTGCCAATGTTCCCCACCTGCTCCAAGCAAATACACCTTTCAAAGGGTAAGGAACTCCAGCAGCAGGGAGGACTCACCAGAGGAGGCAAGAGAGACCTCTCAGGCCTCTGCATAACTGGAAATGATGCTTCTGAGAGCATGAACCTCATTCTTGTTGAGGTTCACTGGGTACGCGGAATTCTATGCATCTTAACTCAAATGAACTGATATGCATTCATGATATGTTTATTAACAGCTGTCAGGCTTGTGGTATATATTTTCAGATTCATAATTCTGAACCATCTACCTTCTTGTGCATTAATGCATAATGGTTTGCCAGAATTTTGGTAGTGAAACAAGCATCCATCCCCTACATAGTGTGCCCAGAGGCTTGCCCTTACATTATCCTGTAACCTTCTATACACCGAGTCAGGATTTAACCCAAAGATTTAAATTTCTTGTAGTAGTCTATGAAGAAAGGGTTTTATTTATCCTTCCTTGCTGGCACATAAAGGCCCCACTGTCAAGACAAACAGCAAGTGCGGCTGCCAGCATGATGTTTACAGAGCTGTTTTGACTTTCCACAAATTTACAACTCACCCAGACACTGGGACCATGCTCAAGCAGGCAGCTGGAAAGAGCCCCACTGCCTGATAGGTGCATTTAAACTAAAGTTTTATAGGACATAAAACTTTTATAGCTTCAAAACATAAAAAGGGAGGGGTGTTCTATTTAAGCTGCTGCAGCTGGGGCCCTAAATTTTGGAAGATAAGGCTCACAGCAGATCTCTTTTCATTTTCTTCCTTTTTAAGCTAAATTTTAGTACTGTGAAAACAGACAGCACCAGCTGAAGTAGCAAAGGCTGGGAGAGTCTGTCCATCTCTGTCCATGTTTTTATCTCGGACTCTTAACAGGATCTTACAGTTAAATTTTACCAAGCAACCATCTGTGCTAACCCACTTTCCTGTTATCCGATAACATGCCATTTTAAAAAATAAATAACAAGGAAAACAAACCTGGTATTCACACCAGTTTTTTCTGTCATGCTGTGACAGGCTAATGTCTCACGGAATTGTGAACACACAATTCTCCTTCTAAAATTTCCATACCATTCCGTAGTTGGATTTTTATCTTCAGCCCTTATGAAACTTTATGATCCAGGGCTAGCCCTTCCATTAGGGAGACCAAAGTGGCCACCACAGAAGCAAATTTTGTGTGTCATGAAAGGGCAGAAAATGGCTAGTTATGCGATTTGTTGTTATTTACTGTCAGGAATCAAGAAAGCTTCTTGTGGGACCAAAATAATCTGCCTAGTTTGGCTACTATGCATATTGAAGTAAGTAGATGAAGAAGCTGCATCCTTCTGAGCTGGGAGCAGCAAAATGTCTGGGACCAGCCTTGGCAAGATCTCCAAAACTTTGTGCAAGTTTTAGCAAGCACAGGCAAGCGAGATAATCCTCATTTAAACTTGCCAGTTTTATAGCATCATTCAATTATAAGAAGTCACAGGGCAACCCTTTCTGCTATACTACTGGTCCTGCTGGCTGAGTTATTCCCGTGTTCCCTGTCCCAGGATATCATCCTCTCAAGTTTAGCATCTTCATAAGAAGGGAG
This sequence comes from Varanus komodoensis, assembly GCF_004798865.1. Classification (NCBI taxonomy): domain Eukaryota; kingdom Metazoa; phylum Chordata; class Lepidosauria; order Squamata; family Varanidae; genus Varanus; species Varanus komodoensis. The sequence goes on from NW_025335317.1 coordinate 17,783,705, forward strand.
TGCCCCTGCAAGCCACTCCTGTTATGAAGACAATAATTCAAAAGGCGTTAGACTCAAACTCAAGAAGCTCCTAGATCAAATCAAGTCAGAAATTGCCCTGAAAGCTAAAATGCTGAACTGAGGCCATCGGAGTTCAAGCACATCAAGAGAAGGTAAGAATCACTGGAGAAGACAAGGGTAGAAGACGAAGAATAAGAAGCCCAAATATGGATGACTTGATTCCAAAAAGGAAGCCACTGCCTTGAACGTACAAGGACAGGGCAGGTCCTTGCAAGGGCAGGCATGCATTCACAGGGCCTTCTCTGTGGTGGCGCCCAGACTGGAATGTGCTTCCTGCAGAGGTGCGCCTGGCGCTGAGGCTATATTCTTTTCCACGCCAGGTCAAAATCTTTTTATTTAACTGTCATTTTAAAAATTAGTATTTTAACATTTTAACAGTCGCTCTGATTTTGATTTTCATTTAAATTTTCTATTGTTATTAAGTTATTTATTTATTGAGTTATTTATTTATTGATGTGATGGTTTTATTGTATTTTGATTTTAAGGAATGTATGCCATCCTGAGATGCCATGCATAAGGGACGCCATACAAAAGTTTTATATATATATATATATATATATATATATATATATATATATATATATATAAAAGTGTGTGTGTGTGTGTGTGTGTGTGTGTGTGTGTGTGTGTGTGTATTAGGGTCACCATAACTTGAGACAACTTGGCAACACCTAGCAAGAACAAATTCTCCAATGAAATGTGCATGCTAAGAAATCCATAGCAACACATGATTAGATGTGGAAAAGTCACCCACACGAGAATCTCACAGATGTATAATGGAAGCTGCTAAGTCCTAGAAAAGGAAACTTTTTGGAGGCCTTTTCCATAGCTGAGTTTTACAAGAATGATTCAGGAGGGCTGCTGTAGCTCTACAATCCCTATGTCTTCTGATACTTGGAAGGACAAGAAGAGGCAGAAGCACTAGAAAGGCACTTAGGCTCAGATCAATGCATGTTGACTCTCACTTGCAAGTTAATGCATCATTCCTGTTGGTCATTCACAAGTTCTAGCTATCAAAGACAGTACAGACTTCAGTTTCTGCACAGTTTGCCTGTGCTTTTAGGTGTTTCCAGACAAACAACCTTTAAAAGAATATCAGTAAGCACACGCCCCATCTATTAACATTAGAAAACCAAACCATGACTTACTGATTTTAGTCATATTATTGGTAATGTCTGTCAGTCTACAACAGCCAGAGATATTAAAGTCAGACTCTATAAAGACTATTTTCATAAGCATTTCTTCAACTGAACATGGACACTTTTTTAAAATGGCAGTATTTGTACAACTCATCTCCATAATGAACAAAAATGTGTGAAAACTGTTATAACTACATTTGATGGCAACAATCCCAGGATATATTCAGCAAAAGGTCCAATGTATGCGCATACAGCTGCGATCCATTAAGCATCTGCCTATATTGGCATAGGTATCACGTGACCTTATCCCACCACTGCTTGTCCTATGGCATAGGGTCCATAAAATTTATTAAGTTACACAAACAGCATTTTAACTACTTCATATAAAGTAGCACACCTGGAAAGGAATGAAGCAGAACAACCACATTTTAAACAGATGTTTTGAGTAAGAGATAGAGGGGCAAAGAAAAAGAACTAAGAAATGGGTAGAAAACTTGTTTGCTATGAAAAAGTATTACGAAATTGGTCCAGTAAGATAGAAACATGTGAACAACAGTTTTAAGAATGAGTAATTTCATAGATATCTTTAACTTTAAACAGAAGTTTTTATCTGCTGTTGCAAAATGGCCCAAAGTGTGGTTTCTCTAAACCTCAGCTCCTGCATTTGTAAAATCAGACAATCATATTGGTCTTTTATTTATAATAGAGAGGACAGCTATCAAACCAACTTCACTCCTCCCTCTAACCCATCCACCTGAGTTTTCCATACATATTTTCAATAATTCTTACAGAAAATTCATAGCGAGGAATTGTCTCAAAATCCAGTGGCACAGCGACTCTAATCCGGATGTCTGCCTTTCCTTGAATTGATGTTGGGGAGATGATAAAGTGGTTGGAGTTGTTTCCCACCAGGTAAATTTCAAAAACACTGTTGAGTCCCTGAAAGAACAATAAAGACAGAAACATTAAAACTGAGTGATTTTCACAAAATTGAACCACTCATGATGAACACGTTAACACAGGGAAGGGATGGGAAACATCTTCCCAAGGGCACAATCCAGCCCACAGATATTCCCCATTCACCCAGGAGAGGCTTGGACTCCTTCTGTAGGCCCCTGCCTAAACACCACTATCAGGAGGCTACTGGGGTCTTTGGGAAGAGGTGGGGAGAGCAATCTCTGCTATTATTCCCAATTGGAGAGAACAGTGTGAATTCCCCTGCATGTATTATCGCTCCCAGTTAGGAGGGTGAAAGGTGGTTAGAAAACTTGCCTCTTCAATCACAGTTCAGGCATAACAAGGGGACTCCCTTTCTTTAGTGCACTCTTTGCCCTCACAGTAGGAGGGGAGAGGAGCAGAGGGCTCAGCGCTTCTCCTGCTCTGTATCCTTCCCTGCTTGGGGAGAATATAGTCTGGGAAAGCACTTAGCCTGCCTCCCTCTCCCCCAGGTGGGAGGGCAACGGTACACGAGGCAAGGGGAATGCCTGTTATCACCATCTCTGTTCAGCCAGGTGATGTCAGGGGTTGTGGCAATCTCTCTTGATAGCACGAGGCAGAGTCACACCCTTGGCATCATCAGGACTAGGGGGAACCAGATGAACCAGATTCTTCTTCACCCCTACATTATGTGCAGATAATGTACCACAAAGGATTTTGACCCAATGCCAAGCCTATGAATGATACAGATAGTCAACCAGTGTGGGCACTCCAAGTCAGCAGACACCTCTGTCCATATGGCACAAACAATCAAAGCATGATCCACAACTCCAAGACATGCTTTCTTTGATGTACATTGGCATATCAATTCTATATCCATTCACCTAAAAGGCTCACTAATTCCATGATTGCTATCTAAATCCTTAATTCAAATTACAGTTTTTCTTCTGTCAATCATTGCCTTGAGCAATCAGCACACAGTGGAATCCACAATTATTGCAATTGGTTAAAGGAATCCACTGCATATTGGACAATGGTGCCAACACACTGTGGGCAAAAGCTGGATCCATCAGATTCTAGGTTGTAGGTCGTAGAAGAAATTCCAAAGGTACCCTGAGCCTAACTCTCGAGCTCATTGACACAATCTGCTTTTAAACTGAAGGCCCAGGATATGTGAAAACTATAGTAAATATTAAAACTTTCTTACTGAATTCAGATTTCACACAGGAGTGGTTACTTAATTGATTTATTTACAAAGTTATGCACAGGTCTATGCTAAGGATCAATGTTGTCTCACAGGGAAAAGCAGGGGAGGCTGGGCCATCCTGAAGGGAATGATGCATGGCTAATTCTCTGTGGCTGAATACACAATCATAATTTTAAAAGCGTCTCTTAGTATGTACAATCCCCCCCTTCTTTGTCGAGTAATCACAGCCCATTCCACACCCTTCGGGTACAGAATCAGGGCTTCCATGAAGGCTTGAGTCCCACTTTTCTTCTTTAAAGAGGTTATGTGATCTCCTCTATGTACTTTGGGTGGAAAGACACCAGCATTAGAATCTTAAGTACTCTGGAAATACTGATTCTAAACAATCATGAAATGTGCTCCCCCTTTTTGTGCAGAAGAGCAGCTAGTATCCCCTTGGTACAAAAAGCGTATTAAGTCCAAGTTGTTGCAACTCGAAGAGAAAGTAGCAGCAGTGACAAAGCTTCAGTGGTGAAGGGACAGCTGAGTCCCCAAGAAGGCTTTGTTCCAAAATATTGACACGTCATGATCTCCATGCCCAGCATTTTGCTCCTTCCCAGACTCTAGCCCAGCAGAGCACATTACAATAAAGCTGAAAAAAAAAACCTGCTGGAGCTGAATTTCCAATTTTCCTCCAAACGGAGTCAGTCTTGTTGGAAGGAGGGACCAATTAAATGCACGAAGGGGCACTAATAGCAAAAGCTGGCTGAGCGTGACAGCTGAGAAGCAGGTGACATGGCTGGAGAATCCCCCTTTCCATTTCTGCCTCCCTCCTCCTCCTATCCAGATCCAACAATAAATATCCTAGAATGCAGGAGAAGGGAGCTAAAATAATAATGACATTCATACAGAATCAGAGGAAAGGATGTTATCTCATGGGCAGATTAAGATGACCAGCTTCCTGTTCCAAGGACTTGGCAACTTAAGAAAGGCAAACCCCCAAAATATTGCATTGAATATTCTGAGAAGTAGATTACTGAAGACAGCAAAATAACAAGGAACAATTCCCCCCTCAAATAGCATGTATGATAATGTGCTAACTACAGAAAAGAAAGAAAAGCAGAGAGACAGCTCTCTGAACTCAGACTAAGCCCAATGCTGAAAAGTTCAGACATCCAGAAACAATAAACCAGAAGCCACTGAAATAATATTTTTGCCTCTGAGTGCTACGTTTTTCTTGTCTTTGTCAAACGTTTGTGGGAAGAATGCTTGACCCTAACTAAAAGCTATAAGGATGAATTTTTATAATAAATGTGAGATTTCCCTTTCCAGAGTGGTTCTGGTGTAGAGTAGAATTTAGTATATCACATATGAGAGAGTTGCTTATGTCAACATTCTTTCATTTGTTAGGAACAACCTTTGGAGATGTCAAACGCAAATCACGGAATAGCACCTAGTGAATGTGTAGACGTGTCACTGCCTGAAAGACTGATTCCATCAAAGTGTAAATAATATAAGTACTGGGGGAAAAACCTCGCAAGGAATGAGCTACAATGCCCTCTCCTGAGGAATTACCCTAGGCCTGATACACTAGATGAATTCATTCTCTTATTCATCTAGGCACTGTAGAAGCAGAAATTCTGCAAACCAAACAATATTGGCTAAGGGTGTGAACCAAGATCCAGGCTTCCTAGAACCTTAGATCTTGAATATATATACACACACACACATTGAAGGCACTCCTAATGTTCAAGCTGAATCATTCTCAGAGGGGTTTTTATGATCAGCCAGTCTTCTGAGATAATTTCATTTCTGTTATGCAGAATGCCGGGAAAAAGTGGCTAAATGTATCTCTACCTAGACTGTGAATTGTTGTAAGCCGCCCCGAGGCTTCGGCGAATGGGGCGGCATAAAAATGTTTTAATAAATAAATAAATAAAATTAGCTGGCTTCCTGTCTGAGCATAAAAAATCTTATTCCTCTCTGATGATTAACATAGTCCTTTGCAGACTTTCTGCCCAACTAGATGAAAATTGTTAGTCCTTGACATGTTCCTGGAAGGTCCAGAATACTAACTTGTTCACTCCCAATGCCAGCTAGTTGATGATTTCTTGGAAAGAAACTGACTCCTGAATGTGGGTTCCTGGAGTTAAAAGGTTGACAGTAAGCATGAGGGTGACAGTCCCTCTCTCCGTCTCCCTTGTGGTATCCTGATGCTGGCTCTGGTTAGAGAAAGACATCAGAGCAGGGATACCCAAATGCCCCATAGTCTCCAGGAGCTCAATCTGCGAGTGTTACGACAGAAACCTCATACTTGGAAACTTAGCAAAATTGTTGTTTGGCTAATATAGCAATCTTAGAAGCAGTTTTTCCATATCCAGTGATATAACAATAACCCTTGCTTTATTTAACCCATGGATTATTCAACTCTGGCTGCTACAACAAGCCTACAAAGCCATTCTAAAAAGATACAGTTGGTAACCACAAATAGCCCAGAGAGGAACCCACAGGTGTTTTGTTGCTGGGCTGCAGGCTCTCTGTAATTTAAACCATAAGCAGCCATTATGTGTGAACCCAGAAATGTAGGCTGTTCAGAGGCAGCTGGCAAGAGTGGTACCGCCAGCATGCACTGCCTTACCTGCCTGTATTACACAGTGTCACAGAGAAATACGGGATATAGAAAGGGAGCAGGCAGAAGAGGAGAGAAACAAACCCAGGGATTAAAAAAACAAAAACAAAACCATAGTTTGTTCATTCATCTACCATATAAACCCTGGGTAGAAAAGTTAATTATAGGGAGTATCCAACTGTGTCATTTGAAAAAGAGAGTTCAACGGGGAGGACTCAAGAGATTAAATCCCTTCAATTTTTTTATTTTATTTATTTGAATGCTCGAAGATTACTCAAAACCACAGTAATGAAAGCTCAGACAGTAAATATACCAAAAGTTAGGAAGGTATATATACTGCCTGAAGAAGTCCAGAAAGTTTCTAGCCTGGTTAATGAGCAGTGTCAAGGAAGGTATTGGAGAAAAGAAGCCATTACTCAGAAAGTCTTGCCCAAATGAAGGAAGGAAAAGGGAGCATAAGTTTGCCCAAGGGGAAACCCAAAAATAAGAGAAGAAAAATAATCAAGAACTATATTGCTATCATCAAGAACAACTATAAAGAATTATTTAAATATATCAGAAATTTAAAGAACTCAACTATGAAATTGCTGATCTTCTTACAAAAATATATAACATGCCCCTAAGGCCAGTCTCTGTGCTAGAGGACTGGAGAAGGGCTAATGTAACACCAATATTTTTAATTGGTGGGGAGAAAGAGGAATCTGGGAAATTACAGACCAGTTAACATTATGTCTGTTATGATAAATTGGCTTGAAAGTATTAATAAAAATATAGAATTGGCAAGTATATAGAAGAATGAGATCTACTGAAAAAGAAGCAGCATGACTTCTGCAAAGATAAATCCTGTCTCAGTCACCCTGTAGAGTTCTTCAAAAGACTCAATAAGAACATGCATGGGGTGATATGGTAGACACTGCTCACTTGGACTTCCAAAAGGCTTTTGTTGATATCCCTCACCAAAGACTCCTCAGCAGTCATGGAGTAAAGGAGGAGAGACTCTTATGGGTCAGTACCTGGTTATGGAACAGAAATCAGAGAGTGAGGATAAATGATCATTTCTCCTAATGAGGACTCCCACAGGGATCTTTGTTAGGACCAATGCTTTATTCATAAATGATCGGAATTTCAGAGTGAGCAGCAAGGTAGTCAAATATGGTCATGGCACCAAATACTTTAGGATGATTAAAAGGGATGTTTAACAAGCTCCAAACAAATCTCTCCAGGCTGGGGCAATGGGTGTCAAAATGGCAAATTAAGTTACATATTAGCAAGAGTCAAGTAATGCACTCTGGGGGCAAAAAAAATCCAACTTCAAATATTAGCTGATGGGATCTGAGCTGGCAATGACTGGCCAAGAAACAGATCTTGGGGTTGTGGTGGACAGTGTACAACATGGTGTAGGGAATGTGGAGAAGATTGGCATCATGTTCCATCTCTCTATAATATCAGAACTTTGAATCATCCCGTGAAGCTTATTAATTGGGGATTCAGGACAGCTAAAAGGACTATGTACTTCTTCACACTAAGCTATGGAATTTACTTCCACAAGATGTATTTATGCCAACTATTTTTGGACAATTTAAAAAGGAATTGGACAAATTCATGGAAGAGAAGGCTGTTCATGGCTACCACTACTCATCAGGGGCGAAATGTACAGCACCAACCAGTTGAGGAACTTGGGCGGAAGGGTGCTGTTGCACTCCTGTCCCACATGTGAGATCCAGACGGAAGCCACTGGCCACTGTGTGAATGGAATGATGAACTAGATGGACCATTAGCCTGATTCCCTATGTTCCACCACTTTCCCTATGTTCTTATTAGCACAAATGATGTTCTACTAGCAAGAAAAGATTTGGGTGAAGTTAAGTTTGGGCAAGCATGGTTGTACAAGCAATGGTGTATTACACTTGAGCAGCGCATTGTGCAACCAGTTGCATCTGATGCACAACTGTCTGCATGATAAAAAGATCTGACTGAAGATCCATTATCACTGAAGAGACTGATTGCTGGTGATGGGATTTGAAAAGAAGATACACATTCCCAAACCCGGCTGGGAAGAGTTATGAGGTTTGGGAGTAAAGCCAAATGCCTTAATAAGAGATCTATTATTTTAGGTGGGCTACTATGATGAATGAAAGAGTGATCAGCTCCTAGGAAACAACTTACATTTGAGAACATGTGTCACAAACAAGAGACAGCTGAGACAATCCACATTCCCAGAGCCTGTCATGGCTCTTTGGCTTTCAGAGGGCAGGCCAAATGGCAATTTCTGCAATTACAGTAAATGTTCTTCCTATGCAGAAAATCAGAGCTCATTATGGTGCTGTATCAGGACAGAAGGATAGCGGGCAGGCAACCTGGAAGCTCACATCACTGAAAATGGACATTTGTTCATGCTGATTTGGAGAGTCCATTAGGTCAATGTAAATTGACACATCACACATGTGGGGCCAAAAGCATAAGACTACTCTGAACACATGGCCCAGGACATTTTCCAACTTTAGACTTACTAACAAAAATTTGCACAGCTGCTTTCTGTCAGACTGGTTGTATAATGACTCTGCTCTTCACCCCACTTATTTTTTATACTGCTCAATAGCTGATGTTCTCTTGTTACTTGTGAAGAATGCAAGTAAAAATGCAAAGCCAAGTTTGTATTTGTAAAACTAAGGTAGAGGCCACTTTTACATCAGGTGAGGTTTCTGCTCCATCAGTCCATTCACAAATCATTTGAACACTTAGGTCACCTGACAACTGTTATGTAAGTTGAGTTGCAGTGCTTCTTGCTGGCTTCGTTGGCGGCACGTATGCACAAGAAGAACAGGCCAGGATCTGTTGCTTGTTAAAAACTGCCCTGGTGGTACTAAAGGTTATACACTGGGCTTTTCTACAGGAGGAATTTTACCTACAACTGGCTTCTTCCACAGATTTATTTTCTCGGCTTTTCTATGTGTTCCATTGTGCAACCACTAGGTGGCACCGAGAGAGAGTGGGGTTGCGCAAATGCACAGGAGCTTATGCTGCCATTCAGGAATATACCAGATTTCCTCATTAGACCAAACCAAACTGAAATGGTTGCAAACCCTGGGAGAGGCCTCAGAGGATGATGGCGGCATGTAAAGCACCTGTACACTACTGTGATTGAGAATCATGAGCACACAATAAACATCTTAGGTAGAAAGGCTGTGAATTAGTACTCTGCAGTCTAATCGGAATTTTAACTTTGCTTTTTCTCTACATGTGGCAAGCTTTTTTCAAGAGCTGCCAATATCCCACTTTTGCATGTTAGCCTAAGTCATGAATATCTAGAATTCTTCACAGCCAAACACTTTCGTCCAAAAACTAGGGACAGAAAACCATAGAAACATCTCCACTGCTTGTCAACAGGTTAAACTGGAATGGCTATCTGGAATCATGTTCCATGAGTGCTACAGAAGTGGATGCCTTTCATCCTAGTAAGCTGCGGTGGATTTTCTTATGCCCCGAAAGGAACGATTTTGTTGGGGGAGGGATGATAATGCTGAACATCAAAAGAAGTCCCCAGCATGTGTGGGAAAGAGCTGGGCTATTTAATTCCATTCCAGCTGGGAAAACAGATCAGCCTGTTGATATTTGTGATCCCTAATTACTAACTATTTTAGTGCCTCAGCTTCCCAATGTGAAGTCTGGAGAACTGGAATTCATTTGCCCATTGGGAGAAGTGGTATATTTCCTTTCTTATTTATTTCATCAGTTTTTGTTGTTGTTGCTTCTGTCCCATGCTGCTTTCTTTGCTCCTAGTTTACTGAAGCCTTTGAACCCCCTGCAGATGGCTGAGAGCAAATCTGAATATTCAAATTGTTATCAGCTGCCCACCAGAAGGGACTTGCGTAGGCTGGATCACAACTATCTCCCCGTGACACACACTGGCCTACAGGAAAAGGTGGGGAGATTCTGGAAGATTTTTCTATATTGTTTTATAAGGAAACCAATCTTTCCCACCCCAGCCTGCTTCTACTTAAGATATTATTTGAGGCAGGCAGAATGAGGAACATGAGAAAATCAAGAGATGGATTCAGGGAAAAAGTACAAAAACATTAAGGGAGAGAAATATACAAAACTTCTTATTTACAGTATTTATCTGCCGAGATTTCCACATTTTCTCATGCCGGCATTATTTCATTGGGACACTTATGTACTACACTTCCCTATTCACAAAAAGCAAATCCTAAGAATTGTTGTGCTTTGCAGGTACATTAACACAAGCAAGTTCCCTTCGTGCTCCTTACCCAAAGCACAGAAGACAGACTCAGTTAACGGAGATCTGAATCATAGCTGTGCATTAATTGCAGAATTGGTCTACCTGTGCAACAACTGGCCAATTAAACTGACATTTTTTTGTGAGGCCAACTATAATATTTGTAGAGTTGCTTTCTCTACAGAATTCTTCCTAGCAACAGTCCTTTCTACTTCAGGAGTGTAAATCAGACATTCAAGACAACCTACTAAAGAGGTTGCAAAAGGAGTAGTTCTGTTACCACTACTGGAAAAGATACATGGGCATAATGGATGTCAATTCCCTATGACCTCAGCTTATTCATATTTCTGACTTCTACACTAAGGCTAGAAGGCTCACAATTTGCATGGCTTTCCCATACTCATACTTTAATTAGACTGCAATGCCTCTGCCCTTCTGCAGAATTGCATTTTCCCTTTGTGAAAAGCGCAAATGCTCCGGCGTTGCACCTTACGAGGAAAATGAATTGAATGCCAGCAGCCCAATGCACTGGAGCAACCATAAAATAACGAATCAGACTTCACAGGCCAATACTTCACAGGCGACTCTACAATAATAAATGAACCTGGCATGGCAATTCCAGAAGGATGAATTTACTTCAGAATCAGAAACTGATCTCAGTCCCCAAACTGCTATTCTAAAATAAGAAAATACCATTACCATCACCTATGCCTGTCTTTTTTAAGTCTGACAACGCCCCAACACAACTGGGATGGCGTCAGGCTTATACAAGATGGACACAGGGTAGCCATGCACCCTATTTACGGAGGGCCTACCTCTAGTTTCAGGTGTCCTCTCTCTGAAGGGCTCTCCAGTCTAAGTCCATTATACAGGTAAAGAACTACCAGAAAGAAGAGCTGGGTTATGAAGCTGCACACCTGGCTATGCATACAGGCCATCTGGTCACAGCCTTCCATGTTAGACATTTGTACTCTATTTCTACTTAAGTTATAATAAGACAATTACCGTAAAGGACAGCATACAAATGTTTCAAATAAATAAGTAGTTCTAAATCTGCATCCATGTGTATATATGAGCATATGCAAATATTAGGCAAACTGGTGTCTTGTTTCACTCTTTTTTTGATATTTTTGTGTGATTCCTAAGTGTTCATCCTGGTAGCATGTCCATCAGCTTAATTCCCCTGTAAATTTGGTCTTCCCCAGTCATATTAATGAATGATTAGTATGCAACTAATATGATCATTGTGGATACATTTCATGCCAATTCAGTTCAAAGCAAAAACCCCACCCTCTGCCTCCTTGCTAAAAGCATTTTACTTTTCATTCACTGGAAGCCAACATGGTTACAAATCACCACAAGAATTTTTATCTGGTTTTCCTAGAACTTCCTGTGATCCTCTGCATAATGCCAATGATCCAGGCAATGCCTAATTAATTCAGAATTTTTCAAAATTTGGGTACAAAGCCAGCAATTAACCAACCAAACAGGCAAGGATATATGGCATGCTAATTAGGCAGCAATTCTGTTCACCTCAAGAACTATTACAAATATTAGACACTCTGCTCTCATGCAGGTGCAGACACGTGCGCATGGAAGCTCTGGAACAAGGTTCCCCACGTGCTCCTTGCTGTGCATGATGTGCCATGCCATTTGGGGGAAGAGCGTACCTTGAGGACTTCTTCTGTGTTCATCCAGCCCTTGCTCTCCCTCTCCAGCATGACTTGCATGAGAAGAGATTGTGCTGCATTCCTAGCTCAGGCCTCCTATCTGAAGCACTGACCCACCTTGCTTCGGGGACATTGCACAGGTGAACATCTGAAGGAAAGCGGAAGGAACAGGGGGCTGTTGAGTCTTGTAATGACAACTGTCTCTGCATGGGCAGCTGAACCCATGTGGAAGGCCAACAGTGGCCACCATTTTGGCAGCCTGGTGCGCCATTATGCCCAAAGCGGGTATGCAGAGAGTGCTGGTCAGATGTTCACTATGCTGGCATTGTCCTGGATAAATCAAGTGCAAGTAAGTCCTCAGACATATACCAGCCTTATTTATTGGTATACAAAGGTTTTTGCAGCTTCAGACAGTGTTCCCTCCTTCTTATTTGCTGTGCAGGGCATCAAAAACTCTGAGTGCACAGAATTCCTGTGTTATACATTCTCTTCTCTGCTTCATTTAATTGAAGCCCAATTTGGCACAGAAAGTGACCACATACAGAGACAGAAAGAATAAATGCGGCCACCTTCTTCTTCATTGTCAACAACCTCTTATTTTAAAAAAAGGTACAGGAGGGGAATTGTGAGCTAACAAAGAACAGATTAGGAGACTATTTTAGTGCACTTCATTACAGAGGCAGCATTTTAGACTTCGAGATGATTGACTAGTGATTTTCCCACCATTTGTTCAATAACAAAGAAGCTGTGATTAGCTTAAGGAAGGTCCCTGTTGTTCATGAGGAGGAGAGAGGATGCTTTTTCAGAGAGCAAGTGCTCAGCTTCTGTCACAAATGTATACAAGTGACTTAAGGCAGAATGAAAGACTTGTTAATATAAGGGCTTCTGCTATGAATTATAGATAAAATTCTGTTATCTCTTCCCCTGACAGTGCATTACGCACTATCAGCATGTGAAATGTCTTTGGATGACCATGAGGACCTGTTCAGGTAGGGGTGCAGTTTGCTGGCTGTATTCCTGTTTCACTAAATACAGAATTGCAAGTTTGGCCACGGCTTTTTCTTTTACAAAGCTCTCCTGCATGCATTTGATGACTATACAGTTCTTGAGAATAATATTCTGTTTTTACATGATGTAACTGGAATCATCCTGTGGCTCATATTGCTATGAAATATACCTGATTCTTCAGCTTAATGGCATGCTGGCTTAGCTCGCATGAAAACTTTCTCTGTCAAAGAGCCATGCAATGTGTGTAAGCTGAATATCGAAGATTCAAACACAACAATATTTGGCATCCTAAGCCAGGCAGACATCGGTGTTACGTTATTGTTGGCCTGAGCTCCTGATATGAGACAAGGACTCGGCAACAGTAATGAGCAGATGTATAAGGGCACAAAAATGCTTTTGCCCCCGCATAGCACACACCCTCAGAGCATGTTTTTGCATGCCATTTTGAAAGGCAACGAAGCTATTTACAAGCAGAGGGGTTTTGTGTCTGAGAAAGGAGGACTGTCAACATGCGCCCATTGCTGAGGAAAAAGGGGCAGTGCCCCCTCAACCCAATAAAATCGCAATTAACTAGTTGGGATTGTGTGTGTGTGTGTGTGTGTGTGTGTGTGTGGCATTGCACATGCACATGCGTATTCAGCATTAAACATGGGCCAACTGAAATCTAAGGCTGATGCAGCCGCAACGGATGATCTGTGTGCATATATGCAAATCAACGGTGTCTAGAGCCTAGGTAGGTAACTTCTATTTTCTTTGTCTTCTCTCCTCTTTTTTTGTGTTGAAATTTCCTCTTATACTCAACTATTTCCTCCCTCCTTCCTGCTTTCTCCAGGCTATCTGCTAAATTCCACACACGCATGCACAGACGGGATCAATCCAAGGCTGACTCGCCTTCAGCTTATCTCTGCTCCAAATGATTGATTTTCCCTCTTTAAGGGTAATTTGCTGGTGAATTCCATGTATTGCAAAAACCCCTGTGAAATCTAATTCATTCCGATTGGCAGCCAGCACTTTTGGGAAAGAATACCACAAAACTGTCCGTTATCCTTTACAGTTATGATCTCTGTAATGCATTTACATCGCATTATAATATGTTAATAAATGCAAAAGTTGCGAGTGTGTGTGTGAATCCATATCTATATCCTTGTATCCAATAGTAGCTTAAATTGATTATTATCTGAAGTAGCTTAGTGCTAATATTAATAAACACAGCTTGCATTATGAAAGTATAGATACATTTCCAGATGCCAAAAGAAATCTCTCCTCCTGCAGTGTTAGGATTGGTAAAGCAGATGTACCCAGCAAGTACGGGTCACCTGGATGGCTACTGGACAGCAGGATGCAGACTTTTTCTACAAAGTGTGAGGTTTTGCCCAAGAGACCTGCTTTTGGGGTCTTCTAGAAATTTGAACACGTTGGACTAGATTTCAAGTTTGTTTCAGTTAAGGAAGGATTACAGCTGAGTCAGATAGATAATGCAGCATTCTGGATTATACCAGCCTCGTGAAAGTCTCTAACATTTAGAATGAATATGGAATCAACCCACTGTGGTGCAGTGAATAGAGTACAAATCCCCGCCAAGCCATGATGAAGCTCACCAGGCGCCCTGTTGCTTCCCAGTTTAATCTACCTCATGGATGTTTCATCAGGATAAATGAAATGTCTCTATTTATGCCGCCCTGAGAGCAGGACTGGGCAACCTGTGACCATACAGATGCTTTCAGACTCCAGCTCCCACCAGCCCCAGGCAATCCATTCCGTAGGCAAGGCTGATGGCAGTCTGGCTGAAACAGATCAGAAGGGCACAGGTTTTTCATCCCTGTCTTGGAGGAAGGGAGTGATGCCAATGTGACTTCAAAATGCAAGCAAATTATTGTGGGCTGATCAGCTGTTGTTGTGGCCATTTATTCATTAGATTTTAATTGTAATCTTCCTCCAGGGAGTTTGGGGCTCTGCACATACTCTTTCCTTTATCCTCACAATACCACTGGCTGGCCCAGTGTCACTAAGCTCTTTGATGAGCCAAGATCTGAACCCAGGTCTTTGATGTCTTTTCACATAATGAACTGGTTCATATAACAATAACCCATGGCTTAAACAACCCACAAGCCAGCAGGGACAAATAGGAGAGTGTGGATGCACTGTCTGCTACTTCTGTTTTACTCCACATCTCATGGGTATGTAGGTTGTGGAACATAATTTCTGAACCTGCACTGCTGGGTTGTTTTGGAGCTAAAGAACCAAGTGGTTAACCCAAGAACAAACTATGAGTTAATTGCTGGGTTGTCTAACCTCTAAAGAATCAAGCTATTTGGGTTCAGTCATCATGCTCCATAATCTGTGGCTGACCCAATCTTGGATTAGGGGGTGAAAGTAAAAATGTCACAAAAGCAGTGCTCCTCTCTCTCTTCCTCTTGCTCATGAACACAATCCATGGATTGTTTAGCCATTGGGCTGTCATCATGTGTAAACCTGGTCAATGTGTGTGAATATATACGTTAGATGTCATTACCACTGGCAGTAGCAATGGCTTTTCAATATCACACTTTTACATATCCTTGAAAGCTCTACTGGGAACAGAAATGTGATTTTTGAGCTGTCTCAAAAGATACAGAGGGACAAAGGACAAACATATACCAACTATATACTATAATGAGACCATAGTTGAACTCCTGCCATTGTGTTCAGTTACTGGTCACCTCTCTGCATTTGTTCTTTTAAATTGCCTTTTTATACCAACTTTTTAATAACAACTTTGGGTTTGTTTAAATAATATGAATAGACTTCGTTAACACTAGGGAATAACAGAATATTTTTAAAGGGGAATGGAATTTAAGAATAGTACATATGCCTTTAATAATACATAAAGTCAACACCACCACCGTGTCTTGATATAGGACAGATTCTCTCTCCATATATTTACTGAGTTGCCTTTTCTGGTGAATTGAGTAATTCTCTGACTGCCCTTAAACAAATGAACTGTGTCAACTCCTGTATGAAGGGTAAAACACCATGACACATTTTGTCAGATCAGTCCCCCTAAATCTTTTACATTCTCCTCCAGCTCCTCTCTCATCTGTTGGATATTTTCTTGTTAAAATGGACACTTGCATAAGAAATAAGGATCCACTGAAAAATCATTACTCAGTGAAAATGATTGTGAATAAATATTCATAGGGTCCAATATTAGTTGGCAGCCATTAGAGAAACGGGACTATGTGTAGATTTGAATATATTTATGGATTGCTAAAAAAATATATGGGGGCCTGCCCAGCAGGTCTGATGGTTCTGATGATTGATGTTTATTTTAGTTTCTTTCTTTTTAGTTCGTAGAAAATAATAATAAAATGTACTCATTAGTTGGCAGCCAGAGCTGGTCGTGGCCCCCTCATGCATCATGGACTGCTTGGATACCACCCTTTATTTTTAAAGAGGGGTTGAAAGTGAGACTTTGCCTCCAGTGTCCTCTCTTTCTGCTTGACTCTTTCCAGCAGGGCACAGGACAGTGAGAAGGGTACCTGTGGATCCAGTTCAAAAGAACAACCCCTTCGAACCTATTCTGAAACAAGCTTTTAATGGACTAAATTTAATAACCCAATTCTAACTAAACAGGGAATACTACACTACCTTTTTGAGACTCCAGTGAAGTACCCTAAAACTGAGTAGATTTTAATAATTGCCATCATCAGCATCAGCATCATCAACAATGTTTGGTTCATTTTCAATTGGTTGGGAACCATTTTCATTTATTCAATTTGCACACCAAGTTCCTTTCAGATATACATATTGAAAATGACAGCTTAGTTTGCTAGGTTCTGCAGTCAAATGTAATATTACTGCAGGAGAAGGAAGGTTCATCAAAATAAAATTCAGCCTAAAAGTACATGAGTACAAACACACAACCCAGAATGGAAAGAAACAGGGAATAGGAGAAAAACGGTCAAGCTGCATGCCAAGCTATTCACTCCAAATAAGATTTTAATATGTTGAACATTGTGAGATATTGTGAAGAACCCACAACGAAGCTGTAGGTAAAAGGATACTATACCCTCTGTGAAAGATAGATTCATTAGTATTCAGTATAATGACATAATTCCTTATGTTTTGTCATGATGACTGGGAAGAGGGAGGGATGCTTCTCAGCGAAGTAAATTATTTTAGCAAGATTCTAAAACTGATTCTCTTTCCCCCCAAGAAGCCTTCTCAGATGAGTAATCCTGCCATTTCATATGTATGTCCATTGTGAATGCCTGCGTCATTCCCCCTTTTCAGCATCACAGCTTCAGATGTGCAAATACCTATTTATGCCCCTGCTAGGAAACAGATCTATCCGCTGACTGCAGCTCTTCTTTGCATCCTCACTTCTAAGGCAATTGTCTCAGTTTTTCTTTCTTTCTTTTTCTTATTATTGGGGGAGGAGGGGATTTTTCTGGTCAAAGTAAATTGTCATTGAAGAAGGACTATCCAGTCATTATGACTGTACTTATAAGTTCCAGTCATGAATCAGAGTTCTGCTGTACTTCGCCTGTACAAACACTCATCAAATCTTATTAACATTAACTATCATTATTATTTCAACTGTTTTAATCAACTGTGGGGAAGTGTGAGAGAAGAACCTGCAGTCTGAGACAGACTGGTACTGAAAGGCAGCCAGCAACAGGCAGGCAGAGACTGAGAGCAAATAAACTTTGAGCTCTGGGAAGCATCTCTGATACTTTTCTGGTAATCTGGGGTGGCATAGATTTTGCAATTTTAGCAAAGCTATGCTGTCTGCTTTCACCTGTGCTCAACTTGTATATTGGTAAATAAACCCAAGTCTCCAGAGTTCTCTCTGCAAAGGGAAAGCATCCTTGGGTAAGCATTGTCCCTGGAACTTAACACTACAGTAATACCTCAGTTCACAAATTCTTCTGTTTGTAAACAATTCGGTTTGCAAACAGAAAGGTCAGCAAAATTTTGCTTCTGTTCGCAAATTCCACATCAGGTGACAAACACGATTGCAGCCATCCTCCCCGCACCATGACCACATGTCAGAGTGTGTTAGACCAGGGAAGATGGCTGTGTTCATGTTTGCACAAACACAAATTCTGCCATCTTCCCCGCTCTGACACATGGTTATGGGTTTCTCTAGTTGCAATTGCAGTCACAGACTCTCCCTTCAAACAACCTCCTCACCACTCACCTTTCTGTCCTCCACGCCAGAAGTCGCCTCAAGCAAGGCTCTCTCTTCATACTGTACTGTACTGTACTTTGTTTCATATTTTTGAGGTTAAAAAAATTACATATGGTTTCGAATGGAGTAACCTTATTTACATTGAACCTTATGGGGAAATTTGACTCAGTTCCCAACCAATTCGGTTCGCAACCAGAATTGTGGCATGAATTAAGTTTGTGAACCGAGGTACCACTATACTTGGGGAACATATAATAATATTATAAATCAACTCTCAAAAAGCCTCTAAAACAGCATTTGGTTCACAAGTGTACTTGTATCTTTATTTCTGAGGATTTATTGTCTAAACCACAGGAAAGATTATCATAACTGCTAAGGCACCCAAGGGAGTGACCTCTTGGTTTTCAAAACATTTGAGGTCCTTGATTTCCAATAAACCTTTGCTTGTTGGGTATCAGAAACACAGCTTTGCAAATGATGGTATGACAGTAACCACTCTGCATATCTTAACATAAAAAGTGTTTCTTTTCCTAGCGAATAATGACAAGAATCTGAATTTTCTTAAGGGAAAGCTGCCTATTGTACAAAACTGCCATAGAACAAACAGTGAACTGCCATTTCCAACAAGTGAGCTTTTACCATTTTCTTGAGGGAAAAAAGTAAATTTTAAAACAAAAATCTCCAATTCCCTACCTAATTTAGATTTCAAGTTAAAGTAAATGAACCTTACAGGAGCAAAATACACCAAAGGGTTAATTCCATATTCTTCTGGTAACTAGCTGCCTAGAGAGGTGGTGGGCTCTCCCATACTAGAGACATTCAGAAAGAAACTGGACAGCCACCTGAGTGGGATGGTGTGACTTGGTGCCCTCGATGGCCTTCATGACCCCTTCCAACTCTACTATTCTATGAAATACTTAAGTAAAGTAGTACATGATACCAAAGTAACAGAGGTTTTATATAATCTGCAAATATCTCCATAGTTTTTTTTGTGCTTCCTTTAAGCAGGTTAGAAAACCACAGGTTTGTGGGATCTACTTTGTCGTTTATTGCAAAATCTGAGGTCCAGTGAAGAGATCCAGGAGCAAAACTGTGGAGGGGGTGGAGCTAGGGAGCAAATTACTTGCAACACCCTATAAGCAATACACTGTCTATTCAAATGCAAACCTACATCCAGCTACAGATTAGGGATTCTAACAGAAACCTCCAAAGTGACTTGGTTAAAGGGAAACTATTAATACTCATATTTTACAAATGAGGAACACTAAGGTTAATATGTAATTAGCATAAAGCCAGTTACTGCAGGATTTTAAAAAGCATTTAATTTTATTTGCTTTTGTTAAAATATTGGGAATCACTTGCAGTTCTACTGCAAATCACATAGAAATCTACCTCCTGGCGTAAAGCATATATTATAGATTGTGGCAAAGTCATAACATTTGATGATGCACTGGAAATAAGGCATGAATATATAAGCCAAATATGAGGAGTAATTGAAGGGTGTATCCCCAGGGCTGGGATGGGAGAAGTAATGGAATTCCTAAGTAAAATGGCCCATTGCTGCCATAAAGAGAAGTTATATAACGAGTTCAGAAGAAAGTCGGGGATGGCGCAGGCATGTTGTACGGAGAGTTATTTCAGTTAATGAAGGATGGATAAGTGTAAGAATGAAAGCGCCTAAGTGAGTCGAACTGGTGGAAAGGAGGTTCCATGAAGAGGCATTAGAAGTAAACAAAGGGTCAGAAACATGTGAAGAGACAGGCAAAGGGTAAGGACATAAGAAGAGTAATTTTGGACCAGACCAAGTGTCATCTGGACCATCATTCTGTTCACAGCATGTCCACTACTGCCTGCAAGATCTCACAGGTGGAATATGAGTGCAACTGCACCCTTCTGTCCATGTTCCCCAGGAGCTGCTCTCCAGCTTCAGATGCTGGAAGTAGCATCACCACGAGGACTAGTAGCAGTTGATAGACTTCTTCATGAATCGGTCCAACCTCTTTTAAAGTCATCTTAATTGGTGGCCATCACTACATCGTGTGGAATTAAATCCCATCGTTTAGCTATGAGCTGCATAAAGAAGTACTTCCTTTTATTTGTCCCGAATTCCCCACCAATCAGCTCCAATGGAATGGTGTAAATAGGTGACTTGCCCCAGTAGGCATGTCTTTACACTTGCATACTGTAATAAAGCTCAAGGACATGAAGATCCCATAGTCTCAGCAGTGCATCTCCCTGGCTGGACAAAAAAGGCTCCGTTGCAAAAGTGGAACAAAAGGCCATCTTTCTAGTTAGGTGTTGATATGCTTTTCCAGCCCTTTCTCCTTGCCTGTCCATTCTCCGTACCCAATGACTTAGCTAAGGATATACACTGAATTTTGTGTTGAAGAAAGGTGAACTCGTACCCCATAAAGTAAGTTAAGTAGTATTTATTTTATTTTAAACAGGCCGCCAAGCGATCATAACATATGTTTATGAGTTGAAGTGGGTTGGGAGTAGTACATCACTTACTTTCTTATCATTTTCTCTCCTAAACTTATACTGATATACAACCAGAGGAGCAATAACTCTAAAAGCACAGATGTGGAGAATGAGATCATATCAGTATGGGAACTATGGATAAATTCTAAGTCCTTCAGTGTCACTGTCAGTGATTTCTACACAGCCAGAATGTCTAATTCCTGTAGATACATTTGAATGTAAATAGCCATTTTGTGCATTCAACATAAAAATGAACCCATGGAAGAATTCTGATGAAACAACCCAAGCTTTCAATTTCATAGACTCAAGATTGTCTCCAGAAGGGGGAAAAACACCTCTCAATTTATAAACACAAGAAAGAAAGACACTCATTTGCAGAAGAACTGCAACTGTACTTGCTAGAACTCATCAGCTACATTGTCCTCATCTTACAGAAGAAAATAATACCTTATGGAATGAAAATCCTGAACCCTTGAAAATGCTCAAGATATTTTCCATACACCACGCTTATCTTGATAAAATTGTACAGTTTGCCACAAATAATTATTCTCACATTTTGTAATTTATCTCTTTGTAATGAAGAACCATATAACATCACAGGATTGATTTTAATGCAGATGGCAAACAGTTCAGATGCAGGAATGCACTCCACAGTTGGAGAATGGCTAAGAAATTACAGAATGTAACACAGCTGTCCAAGTTTTATTAGGGCTTCAAAAGAGAGATAACAAACCAACATTCTGAGTATAAAAACTATGTGCAATAACCACAAGCTTTTGTGTTCCATATTCACAGAGAGCCAATGCGGTGGTTAGTGTTGGACAGGGGACCTGGGAGATCGGGATTCTAGTCTCCACTCAGCCATGGAGCTCACTGGGGACTTCAGACCAGTCACTTACGCTCAGCCTAACCTACCCCACAGGCTTGTTGTGAGGTCAAAATGGTGCTATGTAAGCTGCCTTAGGTTCTGCATAATAAGGGGAATTATAAGGGGGAAAACACGGGACATTAAAATAATGTAATAATAATGTGCTATATATTCTGTAAAGAAGGCCACATAATATTTTATTAAGATTCACTTTTAAGAAACAGTTATTACAAAGACTGGCAATATAACTCACTTCATAAATAACGTAAATGAGCAGAGGTGCAACATCTAGTTAGTGAATGGTGCCACAGAAATTAGCAAAGTGTGAACTTGTGCTGTACACTACCTTTTAAAAATAGTATTCTTTTTGTTAGCTTTACGGTCTTTTGTAATTTGATACTTATAATACAAGTATTTAAAATAGAAGAATTAAATAGAAAAAAGTTCCTTAATTCAAATTATAATATAAAGGAGAAAAATGTGTACCAAATTAGGAGAATGGATTAGAAATATCAGCAAAGGAGGAGTTTAAATCATGGTTCTTGAATCTTACCTCATCTTTATCTTGCACTTGGATGAAAAGAGGAAGAGCAAAGCCGACCTGGGCCAGCTCAGGAATAGCCACACTGTACTCTGAGCTATTGAATTCTGGGGCATTGTCATTTATATCAATGACAAGGATGTTAAAAGTAGTCATCACTGTTGCATTGGAAGGTGTGCGGTCATCATTCAGTTCTGTTCCCTGTAAGAAGAATTGGAAGGAGAAATAGTCCAAACGATAGTCATGGAGAACTGCAGAAGCTATGGTGGTCATCATAAGGAAATCACACCCAGATTAGATTTCATTCTGACACTGAGATGAAGTCAAGAATACAGTGAGCCAGGTGAGTCGTTCTGACCTCTAGGAAATGGCTGGACTGGCTCCCTGGAGGCCGATGAGCATTCCTGCCAAGAGACCTGGCTCCATTTCTCCTGTGGGTTAACCTGGCTTCCAGAATTCTTGCCACTCGAGGTGGAAACCCTGATTTTCTCCACCACTGGCCCAACCCTGACACATAGCTCATATCTTTAAAGTTTCATTAAGTCTGCACTGGGAGAATTAATAAAGGAATGTAAGGCCTACACTTCCAGAAAGGTGGGAAAAGTGTCAGATCACTGCACCAGGGGGCAAGAGAATCCTAAGAATGATGCAACAACTCAAGCTGCATCTACGCAATTTTAAGTCATTAAGGCTCTTTGAATGCAAACACACGATTATGGAGTATGCATGTAGTTTGACCATTTTAAGTGCATTCCCATCATGGATCCAGTCTGTAGGTCAGGGAGTGGGGCTAGATCTGCCCTCTGAGACAGACTGGTAAACAGGCCATCCTTGATGCAACTGATGTCATTCCATTGCACTCCCTGTGAGGGCAGCAGTTCACAGTGACCAGGAGGAGGAGGTATGGCCCACTGGTGCCTATTACAAGTTTTTAATCACTGGCACGTACCCACTGGTTTCACAGCTCAAGTTCCAGGGCACACCCTTTCAGCCCAAGTCGCATTTTCTGGGAACTTTCAACCCAACAGTAATGGAAACACCCATGCCGCCAAGTCCCCTACTGGCCATTGGTCCTACCAGACCCAGCATAAAAGGCAGACATGGCTGGGCACCTGACGGTGGAAACTAAAACGGTGCCGTGGGACAAGGAGAGAGGAGGAGGGCTTCGGCCGGGAGACGGAGCATTGTGGCTGTGAGCAGCCATAAAACCTACATTCTGAGTAGTTCCAATCCTGCCAAAATCCTCTTTATCAATCTGCAAATTGTAAGGACACTAGTTTTGCTTACCTGTAGTTTCTGATACAGAACCCCTTTCTTTATACTTTGAAAGACATTCTTCTGCAGAGATAATGCATTCCATCATTTCTCATTGCTTCCTCTACGTCCCACATGGGAAACCCATGATGGCTCTGTATGTGGCCTGCTGAACCCCTGGGGGCCCCATCCACCATTCTCCACTGCTCAGCTGATCAGCCATCAGTCTGGAGTGGGGAACAGATCGCTATGTCACTGCTGCTATTAACAATGGAGAAATAGCGATCCTGTTCAGGATTGCAGGGGGAGGGGAGGCCTCAATCTTGCTTCCCCCCATTTATCCTGAGTGATACTGAAGATTGCTGCTTCCCTGCAATGCCGCACAGCTATTTTGAATGTAGGGTGGGGAAGGATAAAACTCCCCCCTCCCAGTGATCTTCATCAAGACTGGTGTTTCTTTGGAGTAGACAAAATCTCCCGTTGCATTTCATTGAAAAAAGGACTGCATGGCAAAGTCATCTAAAGTTTATTAGCAGGGCTGAAGAAAAGTCATCCTTTCCCCTACTGAAGAACAGATTCTGCCTTCAGTTAGATTTTTCTTTAACTAAAGGGAAGTCTAAACTAGGGAAAGAAGCAAGATTTCAAGGGATAGCAATAATAGCCTATTGACCATGTAGAATCTCACTGAAAGACCCTGAACGGAGGTCAAGTGGAGTAACTCTATGCCAGTTTCCCTGTCTGACAAAATATTGCCCTTCTAGGCAGCCAGGAGGTGATCAGTACTCCTTTGGAAACTGCCAGCCACCCTCCCAGTCAATGGCCATCTAACAGATGCTTCTCCCCACACACATCCCCTTCTGGCCCAGTGGAATTCATATTACTAAATATTTTCCTACCAGCTTGTTGGCCAGGTATTGATTTTAATTAAGTAGCTATGATTGGAGATGGTGCAGGGAATTGGCGGGGAGGTTTTCAGGTGCTGGAAAATGACCCTTTGCAGAATTTGTTACCCAAGTGGCTTTGCCCCAATTCACTGTAGTTCTTGTGCTGCTCAGCATGGCTGGAAGGGTTTGACGAGCACTAAATGTCTCTTTTGTCACACAGGTGACCAAAAGGAAAGGGCAAGGCAAGAACCGAGAATACCTGGATGCTATCATGGCAAGCCTAAGTCAAAGGTCAACATAGGTCACAGTTGGTCAAAGTAGGCAGGGTACATTCCTTCAGGAATGTCAGCCTCACAGCTGGAGCTGTTTGCCAGTGACATTAGAGATATCTAATGGTTGGTTCTGGGTTTCTCTCTCATCCAACAGCAACAGTAATGAAAAAGATGTAGATTTTTTTTTAACAAATAAACTGCTTTGAAAAAGTTACTGCAAATGCCTGCAGTCATTTTCTATTTATTTACTCTTCTTACCATTCATGTGATATTTGAGAACTCTCATGTGGAATGACTTGCACTATGTTCATTGCATGCC
This sequence comes from Varanus komodoensis, assembly GCF_004798865.1. Lineage (NCBI taxonomy): Eukaryota > Metazoa > Chordata > Lepidosauria > Squamata > Varanidae > Varanus > Varanus komodoensis. The sequence continues at coordinate 17,808,362 of NW_025335317.1, forward strand.
ACTTATTATCTATGACAACTTGGTTATCCATATATAACAATCAAGTGTCTTTGAGTTGTGCTTACGGGTCAAAAGCTGAGCAAGAAATATATTACAGACAGGTCAAGTATGCCTCATGATGGAGCCCTGGAACCATTTCAATATTCTATCATCTGGTGGCTACTGGCAACACATGAATGTAATTGGGTTGCATAAGGACCCCCAAGCTAGTATCAAGACTGGGACACTGACCAATGGGTCAGTTTTGAAACTACTTTTCCCTCAGCTGGAAATAACAGGATATGCTTCAAATTCTAAAGGCTTAAAGTCAGACAAGAAATATTTTTATGGTGTCATAACAACTGTAAAAGGTAAAGGTAAAGGTTTCCCCTTGACATTACGTCCAGTCATGCCTGACTCTAGGGGGTGGTGCTCATCCCTGTTTCCTAGCCGAGGGAGCCAGCATTTGTCCGCAGACAGTCTCCGTGGTCATGTGGCCGGCATGACTAAACACCAAAGTGCACGGAACACTATTACCTGCCTACCGAAGTGGCACCTTTTTATCTACTTGCAAGGGGACTGCAGGTGGCGCAGCGGTTTAAACCGCTGTGCTGCTGGGCTGGTTGACTGAAAGGTCGCCGGTTCGAATCTGCACAATGGAGTGAGTTCCCGTTGCTCCGTCCCAGCTCCTGCCAACCTTGCAGTTCGAAAGCATAACAACTGACGTATATGCAAAAATCAATCTTCATTTCAAAATAAAATGTAAGAAGGGTTAGATTTTAGTTATGTTTAGTTTAGTTTTAGTTTAGTTAGTATCAGTAAAAGAATTTAAACCAGAACTCAGCATCTTCCCAAACTTTTGAAACTCAAACACATTTTCCCATGAAGCAAGGATGTGTTGCTTAAACTCACCTTCCTAGGGAAGCATGGCCAATTTTGTTCAGATTATGATGTGATTGTTTTTTTCTAGGCCCTCACTTTTCTAAATTATGGAAGAAATTAGATGGAAGTCAGATGGAAATGTGGGAATTCCTATCAATTCTCAGATTAGCACACATCTGAAAATCCAAATTTTCCCAGATACTGTGAGTTTTGGGTTCGTGTAACATCCCGTTTCAGCTCTTGAAGTAACAGCTAATGTCTCCTCATCTGAGATATTCTGAAACCATTGTTCCAGTACAGCCAGTCTCACCTTCACTGTGAGTATAAATCCAGCACTGTAGAAAGGGTTTTCTCGGTCCAATGGCCCATTCAGAGTTAATGCACCACTGATGTAGTCCAGTGCAAAGATACTGTTGGTATTGCCTGACAATGAAATAAGTAGGATCAGCAGAAATAAACTCCTGTGTAGAAGAACATAAAAAGCTCGAGACTTAATACAAACAATATAGACATGCAAATGCACAAGCACATGGGTGGACATGTGCATTTTATTAGCCACTTTGTCTCCATAGACAGCAGAGCAGTTGCCAAAGGAAGCTTGAGAGGCAAAATGAGTGACAGATTATGCCATGATTTGGAAACACTGTCGGATGCATTTTAAAGACCAAACTATTTCTCATTGCCTCAGTCTAGCAAGATACAGACTTGAGAACTAAGCTAGCCCATCTGATAGCATCACAGAACTTCAGGCAGTGTAGGAGTAAGCACTTCAGTTAAAATGGAAATATATTCATGGCTTTTGTATACAAATCAGTTCAGTTACTGAATCTCTGACAGGGCACAGGGACATCCATCTGCACTTCCCTTTAAGTCTAAGACTAAGGGTGGGAGGAGGAGGAGGGCTTAGTGGAAAACATTCGTGACAGAATGGATGAGATCGGAATGACGTGCGGGATACAGATAGGACAAGAGATTCTTTTTCTGCCTCCTCTGTGATGCACAGATGCAAAAGGGGGAGCAAGCGAAATCGTACCGTCCAATAGGAAATCAAACCTACACACCATGGAACAGGAAATCAAGGGATTTGGGAATGGAAGAAAATGATCTAAGAAGCCTCTTCTGTAATGCAAGCATACCAAAATCCTCCTGATTCCAAATTTCAACTATTCCTATCTGCTGATTATGTCAGGGCTAGATCTGGCACCCCTTAGATCAGCCATGCTACTTGCCCTGCTGGTGATAAAAATGAAATGTTTTAAAAGCTTTGTTAAATCCTTAGAAAATGGGAAGAGGTTTGGGGGTGGGGGGGGGGAATAGCATGGGGACATGCCAGTCAGCATAGTGTGGAACTGCCTCTGCCTTCAAACTTGCAGGATCATTTCTCTCCACCAGAGTTCAAACTTGGAATGGGCTAGCTAAATTTGACCAGAAATCAGTAAGATCAACCTACACACTCTCACATTATGAATGTGAGATGTGGGGCACAGAGCACACCAACCCTCTTCCCTCCCTCCCTCCCTCCCTCCCTCCCTCCCTCCCTCCCCCCCAACCATACTGACTTAAAAAAAAAAAAAATTCATGGCCAGCGCCACCCCTTTCCTTCATAAATTTGTCATCCCTTATTCTATGGTTATCTCTCTGTCAAATTCTTGACCTGCTAAAATGTCCCAGCCAGGGTTAAGTGCAGTTTAGTGTGTGGCCAACTGTGCATGCTGCAGAATTGTCTGATGGCTTCCAGTTGGTTTGTCTGCATCATTGGTCTAACAGCAATTTCATTTTGTTCTTTTTCTGTGTGAAGAGCAAATGAAAAAAAAAGAAAAGGAACTATAAAAAGCACCACCATCACCACCACCCCAGGCCCATTTCTACACCTCTTTTCTTTGCCCATTCACTGGGTTCTGCAGTTGAAAAGTAATGGGAAGTATGTAGCATTTGAGAGATGTAATCATGACCTACTACTTCAGCGGTATTCACTAGATGTTCCCAAGCTGACAGATCTGACCTTAACTTTTCTTGTTCTGGAAGAAGAGGGAGAATTCATTCTCTCTCTCTCTCTCTCTCTCTCTCTCTCTCTCTCTCTCTCTCTGTGTGTGTGTGTGTGTGTGTGTGTGTGCACGCGCGCGCGCCCATGCACATGTGCACATGTGTGTGCTTTAGTACTTTAGCAATATGGTTGTTTCTTCCAAGACTAATTCTGCAAGGTAGGAGAGACTGCAGGACACCTTTTGTCTGTATCCCTTAGAATCAACATCACAACATTCGTGGATATGTTTAGTTTCACATTGACTGCCCACACTGATTGCACATATGGTTAGCATATATGGTTTGCATATATATGGTCTTATATAAGGAGAATAAGAGACATTTAAAGTCTTTATTTAGCAGGTCAGCATTTTTGCAAAGCAATCCAGTGCATGGAAAAAGCAAACTCCTAGTTAAGCAATCATCTCCACTATCCCATTCAGTAAAAAAGAATAAAGCGGAGAGAAGTTCAGAAAGAGCCAGTAGTTTTTAAAAGAAAAGGAAATATCCACCGTAATCACTAAAGCTTACTTAACTGCATCCTATGGATAAATCACCAGTGTAGCTTTCAATTGTGGGGAAGCGATGAGGACCACTTAGACTCCATGCCTGGCTTGCTCCTGTTTTCATTCCTTATCAGCTAGTTGGAGGCAACAAAAAATTCAAAGCCCCAAAGTGCTTTTATGGAGCTAGAAAGTTCTGAGAAGGAAATCTAAAGTTACTTTCAGCAGTCTCCAGTGTGGCCATGTGCTCTCTTTTACAATGGGCAGCCCTCCATTTGAGATTTCCAGAGAAGTTTCTGTCTGGAGCAGTTACTGGTTTGAAGGATGGTCTCATTCCAATTCCAGTTTAAAGAAAAGGAATCCTAAGTTACTTATCAAGAGTTTGTTCCTGGACACCAGAAAGAACAGGCTGCTACACTACTATTAGAAATAAAATATTTCTGATTTAATATATGTAAATCATACATAAATCTGTGTCCTGTTTTGTCTTCCTTTTTGGTGATGCACTCTTTCGGTTTTGGCAATTTCTATATGGCCTTTTCAAATAGCCTGGAAGAACCTGACCATGCAACCATCAGGTAAGGTCTACCAGCATCTTGTCAACATAAGCCAAATCATGGGGGAGAGGGAGGTAAAGCTGGCAAGTTGCCCTGGAATCTATAGATGGAAAAAAACCCTGGGGTCTCTTGCAGTCTTGCAACCGCTGACATGTTCTTTATTAAATGATATTTCCAGAAGAAGTGGGAAGGAGAAGGTTTAATTTATCTGAATGACCCTGCTGGCACATAATGTTAGCAAACCATGGATGAGTGCTAGCACTGGTTTACACAATCAACCTCTGATCAGCACAACTGGAAATGATTAACCTAACAACTAATGGTAGGTTGGGATTATTGGGAATAACTTGTTTGCATGTGCCTCTCCCACATAATTTTCCAAATGAATATGTTGCCAGCACAAGACAGAAGCTACCAGACAGAGGCTTCAGTCACTGCTAAATGACTATTTTGCCTCTGTGTTCTCCCCAAAGCAGGACGGGGGATATCCGCATAGGAGATTAGATGAGGCTGGGGACTCAGGGACACAGATTAGAGTCACTCCCCTTGAAGTCAAGGGGCTCCTCGGGGCATTGGACATTACAAAGGCGCCAGGCCCTGATGGGTTACACCTGAGAGTACTTAGAGAGTTGGCAGGGCCATTTTTGAGACATCGTGGAGAACGGGTGAAGTTCCAGAGGACTGGAGGGTGGCATCAGTGGTCCCAATTTTCAAAAAGGGTAGTAGAAAGGACATGGGGAATTATAGACCTGTTAGCTTTACGTCCATTGAAGGAAAAACAATGGAAAGGCTCATAATAGAGAGAGATCTAGTGATGCTAGATAGGGAGGGGAGGCTGACAGCCACACAACACGGCTTCCGCAAAAACAGGTCCTGCCAGACAAACCTTGTGGAATTCTATGACAAGGTTTCAAGATGGCTAGATGGAGGGGATGCAGTGGATGTGGTATACCTGGATTTCAGCAAGGCCTTTGACAAAGTGCCCCATGATATCCTGGTGGAGAAACTGAGAAGTTTTGGGATACACCAAAGCACTGTCTGGTGGATTAGGGCATGGTTGACTGACCGAAAGCAGAAGGTAACCATTAGTGGGGAATCATTGGGATGGCAGCCAGTGACAAGAGGGGTCCCCCAGGGCTGTGTCATTAATTTTCATTAATGACATGGAAGAAGGGGTAAACAGTCTGCTGATCAAATTCGCAGACACTAAAACTGGAGCAGTGGCCACAACTGAGGAGCAGGTACTCCAGATCCAAAAGGATCTGGACAGACTATGGAAGTGGGCAGAAGACAACAGGATGGCGTTCAATGTGGATAAGTGCAAGGTCTTGCACTTGGGGCATAGGACTATCTGTCATAAGTACAGGTTAGGTGACAAGTGGCTGGAGAGCAGCACTTGTGAAAGGGACCTTGGAGTACTGGTTGACTGCAGGCTAAACATGAGTCAGCAGTGTGATGCGGTGGTCAAGAGGGCGAACACCACCCTTGGTTGCATAGCCAGATGTGGCTTCTAGCTCAAGAGAGGTATTACTACCACTCTACACGACTCTGGTGCACCCGCAACTGGAGTATAATGCTCAGTTTTGGGCCCCTCATTACAGAAAGGATATAGCCAGGTTAGAGTCAGTGCAGCGTAGGGCCCACAAGGTTGGTGGCTGGTTTGCAGGGGAACTGGGTCTCTTCAGCCTGGAGAAGAGGAGACTCAGAGGGGATATGTTGGCGACATACAAGTATGTGAGTGGATGTCACATGGAGAAGGGTAGAGACCTGTTCTCCCCTGCAGAGGAAGGCAGGACGTGCTCCAACGGAGCAAAGCTCAGGGAGCCGAGTTCCATTTGGATGCCAGGAAGCATTTCCTGACAGGACCCGGAGGGTGTGGAAAGGGCTTCCACAAAAGGTCACTGAGGTCCCAATGGTGTGGGTGTTCAAGGATAGGCTGGACATGCACATGGTGGGCATGTCGTGAGCAGAGCCAGCTGGTGTCAGAGGTCAGACTAGATGGCCCAGGAGGCTCCTTCTGACTCGCTCTGTTTCTATGTTTCTATGATATTCAAGAAATCCAGCTTTATTTTTACATGTTAATGAGATGCTGGATATATCGGAAGTGTTGGATATCCACAAATAGCACTATCAGATACAATTGCCAGTTTTTAATTTAGCTGTACCCATAGTATTTTTAATCTAATTTTAAAATCATAGTATATAATCAAAGGAACAGGAATTAAAAAGACGTTCATCATATTTTCTTATTTTACTTCAATTGTACTTGAATGGCATTGTGCTCCACAGCATACTTACCAGGAGCAATCCTCATTGAGCTCCATCAGATTTATTTCAGATTGCATTAACATGTTAAAATTCAAGCTATACCATTGCTAGAACTTTCCAGCCCCCTACAATAGAGCTGCCTGCCTTTTGCAATGTCCTGAACCTCAAGATGGCACCTTACCATTCTTATGATGCTCGACTGTTAAAACTGGCTTTAGGCCAGCCAAGACCCTTCTGTTACCTCTGAATAGGACTATTTGCTATTGCCAACTATTTTTCTACCCGTTCTTTCCTGGTTCTCTCCCAGTGCTGACACTCTCCATTGAAAAAAACAGTTTTATTTTGAAGCATTATAACCTCCTGCCAGCCTAGAAATGGAAACCCCAGCCAGACTGAAAAATGGCAGCACACACTCTGCTGGCAATGCGTATATAGGCCTTTTCTCAGTGCATTAGCGACAGAAAACTGGACCATCCATTGTTTCAGCAAGCGGTATGGAGTATGTCACTGTTTCATTCTTGCGTTGGCATTTCATTATCCCTCCAGCACCTTTCATATAGCTCAGTTACATATAGCAGCTCTGCCCCTAAATACAGCACCTCCTTGACTGGACCACCCTTGTCCCCCTCACAGCAGCACAACAACAACCGCTCTGGCTGCCTACAAGGATGTAACTGGGCCATGGAGAAGCAGGAAAAGGGTGTGCTGGGAGGGGCAGAAAGGGGAGAAGGCTGAGGTCAGTGAGTGCCCCAGGCTCCCCCCCACCCTCCCGGCACTTCCAAGTCAATAGCCAGAAACCGCTGTTGAAACGGCAGGCAAGGCGTGAGACACTGCAGAGGTCGCATCTGCTTCGGCTGCACCACATTCCATGCCTTGGATGCCCATAAGCCTCTGAGCTCAGAAGCTTATGTGTCTCTGCAGTGGAGGGCATTAGATTGCGTTTTGGGTTTCTGTCAGCTTTTATTATGTCATTTTATTCCAGTATTCCTCCTTACAGAACCTGGATTTTTTAGTATTATATTTTAGTTCCCTGACCACTATTCATTACTGTCTGGTATTCATACTTGGGACACTTCCCTAGCCCTAAATATCAATTAAGAAAGCTATGGCTATATGCATGGAATATTTGTTGGCTCTCAGTGCAAACATATAAGAGAGAACAACCAGTTTGGCAATGTACAATGCTTGCTTCTTTGTTAACAATACTCTGGGTAGTGGTAATTATCAGTTACCTAATGTGTTGATTTTAAATTTTATTGTGTTCTTGATGGCCACAAATGAAAGCAGGCCTGGTGTGCTAATAGCAGCATTAGCTAGTATGTCACAGAAACCCTGAAAGTGCCAAAAATAAGCAGTCTGGGGGTTAGGCTGCTACCTGATTGTCAGCAGTGTTGTGTGAAAGTAACCCTGGGCTCCAATCCTACACTGGGAGTAAGCTTTATGGAGAACAGTGAGGCTTACCTCTGAGTAGACATGTACAAGATTGCACTGTTATTGGGAGCAGCACACCATCACTATGGATGGCATAAATGCTCCTTTTTAGTAAAGGTTTACAGAAACAAGCCATGTTGTTTGGATCTACTGAACTGCCTCATGCCAGTAGACACCCTAAGGAGTGGGGTATAAGAGCTATTAAATAAATACATATTATATAAAATTGCACCACTGGGTCTATTCTATAATTTAGTTTACAGATGGGAAAAAGCAGGTGTAGCTAAGGCCTTAATTTAGAGATTTCAGTTAAAATTCCAGAAAGGCTTTTAACCAACATAAGCTGCTTTCAGAAGCAAGGTTCCTATTACTAACAATCAAAAGGTCTTGTGTAGCTTTTTCTGTCTTTTCTTACTTAACTGATTTCTTTTAGATAAGGGAAAAAATGGAAGAACTGGTGGGAAAGCATAGGAGGTCTACAAATTAGATGACATCAGTTGGTAAAAGGGGTTTGTGTGCTTGGGTCAGGTTGGAAATCTAAAATGGGGGTTGTAACAACTTTCTCTTAGAAAGAACACATGACCTTCAGAGGCTGAACTAAATGACTGCAGAATCTTCCTCTTTAAGCTCGGAACACTATGTGGACACTATGAACAAACAAAGATTTCCCCACCTTCTTTCTTACCACTGCCCCCAAACCACCTTTTGTTATATCTTGTCTGGTAAAACTATCTGGAGATCTGAAAACTTTGCATATTTTTGTGATCTCCTGGGTTGGTCTAATAAAGTTATTACACCAACCCGGATTTTGAAATTTAAGAGAAACTCCATGTTCTTTAAAGAAAAAGAGACTGCTGGAAGAGCTCAAATATCAATAGAAAACAAAATAAGCAATATAAAACAAGTAGTTTGAAAATCTCAATCTCTCTCTCTCTCTCTTTCTGTGTGTCACAACACACACCAGACTAAAGGGTGTTCTGAAGTGTTTGTTGTGTTGGAGGGACGTGATGTGACATCACACTTGGAGCTTCCCCTTCTCCATGACTGGAAGACAAAGCAGTGAAGTGAAGAATGAGGAGCTCAAAATGTGATGATGTTGCCTCTTATTCTAGTCCGAGTCTTAATGTTACTCATAAAAATGCCTGTAGGCATATAACCCAATAACCCTGCTCCTCACAATGAAGAGGTATTTGCTGCCAAGACATGCTTTCCTTGGAATGCTCTGAACTCACTAAACTCAGAGTGAATGACTTTCATGAGATGTGAAAGGGGAACCTAGCCTATATGTGAGCTGGATAATTTATTAATCACAATGTGCTCTGTCAGGGCACCTCTGCACTGAAATAGATGCTGTTGGATGTGGTTCATGGAGTCAGCAACAGACACAGTTATCATTATATAAATAGTCCATCAACGGCTTTGACCACCTTGCACATCTTCACCTTGAATTCTACCTCATACACCATCCAGACAGGTCTTCAGGGCAGCTTCACTGTAAGTTCTCTCACTCTATTTTTCTGCATGGAGACGCTGCCAGTGTTTTGCAAGTTTTTGGAAGGGACCACTGATGCTATCTGGCAGAAGCAGTTTCAACCCAGCAAACAGTAGTCACACCATTGAAAAAAGTTGTGAGGTTGGGAAACAATCCATCCAACCTAGACTAAGCGTTATTTTCCATGAGGCAGTCAACAAGCTAGGATATCTGTGCACTCAGAGTTAAAGAAAGATGCACAAAACAAGGACAGAACCAGAAACAGGGGGCTGGTTGCAATGGATAACACAGAAAGGCAGGGCTACAAGCTATTCTCAGGTCTAACATGGTGAACTAATGAAGCTAATTTCATTGCCAAAATGAGTATTGCATTTTGCTGTAGATTTAAAATAAAAAGGAAACAAATCATGCCACATCGTCCCATTAGAATCATGCCATTAGAACATGCAATAACTCTGCTATAGATATAAAACAACAGCACCGGCTCATTCTGAAGCTGTTCTGAATATTCTCAGGTCTGTTATTTATTCTAATAGCTACTGTTTTCCCTACCCACAAAACAGAGGTGTCAAAACAACTAAGAAAGAAAAACAGAAAACCAACAAAACATTGACCATTCACAGATCCATTCTGTGCTAGTTCCTTATGCACCACCCCTACCTAATTCTAGCACAAGGAAAAGAGGACCATGAACTTCAGTAGTACCAGGGACAGTGCCAGGTCCAGGTGGCTTCTCTCCTCTTTCTCATCATTGTGTACATGTGCTAATTTGATAGGCAGAAAGCCTGAGAGCAAGTACTGCTTCTCCTCAATACCAGTATTGCCTGGGCCAGAAGGCAAGGCAACTAAACAAGCAGGCTGCAACGGTATAGAGGTGGAAAAAAGGGGGGGGGGGCTTTTGACAGTGGTGCCCCCCAGGGATGCGAGCCCTTGGCTAATGCCTTGATGGGACCTGGCCAAGAATATCCATCTGAACAGGACATGTTGTGCTTGTACATTCAGTGCAGGCCTGAGATGCAGGGCAAGTATTCAGGGCACCCAGCTATTTATGAAAGCATTTCATACTTCGGTTTAAATTTGCAAGGAACTGCATCCAGGTAAACAGAGAAGAGAAGGTAAATATACTTCCCACAGAGAGAATTTACTTTACACATTTGGATTTCTACATATTTATGGCTTCAGTGCGGCTTACAGAATGAATCTTCACAACCATGGTTACAGAGAAAATATGGTCGTAAAATTACTACTTCTGTGCTGCAAAGATTGGGTTGTATGATGAGAATATGAGTCATGCTGGAACAGACCAAAGGTCCGTCTAGTCCAGCACTCTGTTCATACAGTGGGCAACCAGCTGCCCATGGGATCCCACAAACAGGATGCAAGTCCATAGCACCCTCCTGCTCAAATTCCTCAGCAACTGCTGTACACAGGAATACTGCTGCTGCTACTGGAGGTATCACATAGTCATCGGGACTGGTGGGCATTGATAACCACCTGCTCCATGAGGTTCTCTAAAGCAGGGGTCTCAAACTCACGGCCCGCGGGCCAATTGCCGGGTGGGTGGGGCACGGGGGAGAGGCCCTGTGGCCTTCAAAGCACCGGCAGCGCCCGGGCCGGCCTCCGGGAGCCACGCGGGATGAGCGGCCCACCACCACCGCTTGATGCGGCCCAGCCTCACCCAGACTCTACTTCCAGCGGCACCCAGGTGAGTTGAGTTTGAGACTTCTGCTCTAAAGCCATCTAAAGTGGTGCTTCTTGTGAAATGAATTCCACTGTTTAACTGTATGTGTTATGTGAAGAAGTACTTCCTTTTAGCTATCCTGAATCTCAAATTGCTAAACATGTCCAGAACCTCAACAATGTTGCTTATCCCTGCTCCAGAAAAATATGCAGCCACCTTGAGTGCCATTTTTCTTGGTAGGAGGTTGGGGTAAAAATAAAATAAAAACAATTATGGGCTATGGTGCACTAAACAGAAAGGCTCAGCAAATATTGCCCTGACACAATCCAAACAATTGCCTATATTCACATGTAACAAGAGATTAAAGTTCTGAAGAATCCTGTTGTTGTGAATAACAACACGCTTGAAAGCACTGATTGGTCCTAATAAATGATGTATCTCTGACAGTATGAAAAATACAGAAAATTTGGAAGTGTACTATACAGCAGGGGTGGGCAATTAATTTTCCTGTGGGGCCACATGAGAAACTTTGACAGTTGTTAAGGGCCGGACCAATACATTTACAGCTCTGCTCAATATATATCTCTATAAAAACAGTAAATGAAACATTACAATGATACAATGAAAATGTGGAGCACAGAACAACACTATTTAATGAATATTCACAAAACATTAACATTAACATTACATGAAAAGCAATAAACTCAATTCAATCTAGCAGATCCTTCAAAATAAGAGCAGGGTAGTTGTATTGCTTGCATCTATTTTACGACAATATATATTTGCATTGACTTTTAATTTGCCAGTGACCTCATGCGGGCCAGTAAAGGTCAGCCATCGGGCCGGATGTGGCCCACGGGCCGTACAATGCCCAGGTCTGCTATACAGACATCCATCAAATGCCCTGCTGATGACATAATACATATATGGTACATATTATTAACTGAATCAAGATTGTCTGCAACCTTTAAACAAAAGGCATGAGGAAAACCTGTTTGTGACAACCGTCTTTAATAGATAACAGTCTCCATGATAAAATGACAAACTCCATGGTTTGGCTGATATCAACAAACTTTTACTAGATCTTTAACACTACAAGTGGAAAGTCACAAATTACCACAACCAGTTGATTCAAATCCTATGGACACATAATAACAAGAGGAGACATCAGAGCTAATAACCGTGAGTTCAATTCAGAGAAAGCTGAGTGCATTTAAGTCATATTTAAATCTATGAGGTTTATTAAATTTGCTTATGTTTCATTGATTTCAATTTCAGTGCAACTTCTGCACACGTAATTTCCTTTAGATGGTGGGCTGTGAAATTTATTTGGTTCTCTACAGGAATGAATGTTCCCGGTACGACAGGTTCTCACGGTGGCTTCACCAGTCTCTCAGCAACAGCAGGAAGGAAAGCTAGTGCCCTGGAATGGTGACCACACAACTTGACACTAGCAGCCACACAGAGGTCTGAGTTAGGCCATAGATTAGGGGTGTGTGATGAATATGTTCTGGGTGGGAATCCATTGGATTTCTTCGGTTTAGGACGGCAGACTCCGTTCTGCTTTGCAGTGGCCTCAGTCCTGGTTCTAGTGAGTGTGCCCAGTGCTCAGAAAGCACTTGGAAGTTTGGAATCAACACCTGACATGGGTAGGGGCTAAATCCACCCTCTACTTTGATGGATGCTGCTTGTTAACAGCATTGTTATTACTTGCTTTGTAATGCAGAGCCTGCCAGGCTTAATAAAGGACTGTATTTTAAAATGCTTTGTTTTCGATCTGCTGAAAAAGGAAAAGGGGAGAGATGTGCCCACAGCACTCCCATAGTGTTATTTCATAGATAGCTGATTCCAGTGGTGGTTTTACTTCCTACTGAAAATCTTGGTTACATTTATTTATAATTTACAAAACTGATACAGTATTTCATATTCCAGTAGTTTGGAGATTTTGGAGTGATGTACAATGAAAGATAAAACAAGTGAAAGGATGAAACAATATTAAAAACAAAATCAATAAAATTATGGCTGGCTGAAAAAAGTGTTCAGCCATTCAAAAAGCCATCCAAATTTGTGATTCTTTTTTTTGTATCTGCCTGACTTCCAGGCAGGAAGTTCCCAAAAAATGGAGCCTCTACTGTGAAAACTCTTCTCCAGGTAGATTCCAATCAGGCTAGAGGTCCATACGGAAACACAAGAAGGATGCCTTCCAAAGGCCTCAGTGGCAGGTGGGAAAAGGAAACAGTGTTCTCTCAGGTATTCTATTCCCACGTTGTTTAGAGCTTTGTGCATTAGTACAAAAATTTTGGCCTGGTAGAGAACAGACAATCAGTGCGGTTTCCTCAGTAAAAATGTTGCAGGCTGAAAAGAGATTCTACACTCAGGACCAGCCTCAAGGGCAACCCCACACAGAGTGCACTGCAGCAATCCCGTTACACACACTGGAAGAGACTTTACAGAATCCAGTATCCAATATGGCCACTGCACTTCTACTAATTCTATTGCACTATCTGCTAGAACCTGTTGCTGGTGCACCATGGAGTTTGTGCTTCCTGAAACAAGACTGGAAATAAGAGGAAATGCTGGTTTCCGGATTGGGGCAGATCAGCTGAGCTCCCTCCTGCGAACACCAGGAACCCGCGCTGCTCTAGAAATTGAGCATTTCCCTAATTTTGCTATCTGCTTCTGCTATCTTTCCATCATGCTAGCAGTAGATTCTGCTGTGTGTAGAGGGGGTAGGAAAGTGCCCCTTGTCCCTGTCTGTGACTGAAGTGTCAGCCTACCATGCTATTAGTCAACAGTTGCTTTTACCCCATGATAAACCATGACTCACTTCATGCATTCTGCATGCCTCCTCTTCTTCCAAGCATTCTGATATCAAGATTAAAGCAGCATTCTTATGCTTCAGCAAACTGATGCTATTTGGATCCGCTCCCATTGAAACCAGCCTCCACCACGCACCACGTGCTGGAGCAAGATTCCAGAGGCAGATAATCAGGCCCTAGACTCCCTGCGAGGAGTTGCTAACTCTCTCCCCACCATTGGCTCATATTCTTTCCAGCTGTTCCCAAAGCCAATATGACTTACTGTTTTAATTACGGAAGGCCATTTGTTGGTGCAGCTTTCTGAAATGAAGGAAGCCATTATAAAAGCCGTATTTGCTAAGACTGTTCCCAGACTGACGCCGAGCCAAAGCAACACGCCAGTGCAATCGCATTTGTCGCTCATTTTCTGCACTGCAGAGGGGTCTGAAGAGCCTAGGCTGTAGCAGCAGCAGCCAACCTCTCACCTTCTAGTTCCATCCCAGAGGAGGGAGAAATGAGAAATCTGGTATAGCACAGCAGGTTGTACCAGTCCAGAATGCAGGACTGAAGTGCCATTTTAATATGTATTAAAACTCCTTGAAAGTTTTAAAAAAATCCTAGCATATCAGAGGAAGTGTTTTAACTCCATGCATCAAAGGGATGATGGGAGTTGCAGTCCAACCACATCTAAAGGACCACATATTTCCCACCTCTGGGCTAGGATGGAAGGGATACCAAATTCAAATCTCAGACAAACCTTGCCTAGAGGGAAGGTTATATCTGTACCTTTACTGATGGGCTGTGGATTCTGGACAAATAAAGGAAAACACATTTTTTTCATAAGTAAAGCATAAATAAAAGCATGGTATTCATTGACATAATGTAGAGAAGTCATCTACATCAAATGGCTTTTAAAGTGGATTAAACAATGCCAGCACCTTTCAGACACTCTTAGTCCACAGCGACGGATAAATGGAATCTTTGGTAAAGAGGAAGTAACCCACTGAGTACCAGTCGCTGGGGGTGGCCTTTTGTGCTCATGCCGTACATGTGGTCTTCCCACAGGCACATCACTGGCCACTGGGGAAAACAAGGTGCTCAGCTAAGAGGAACTTTGGCAGAAGTTCTTCTTAACGTTACCTTCTCTTAGGTAAACAGGTGAGATTTAAGGTCCACTTAAAGCCTATAGTGATAATGGACATCAATTAGAACAGAGTTTCTCACTAAAAAAAAAAAAGCAGGTTTACAACTTAGGATGCTTCAAGATCTAAGTGTGCCAAAGGATTCACAGCTGACATCTCTCGGGTCTTCAGTCCACTTTGGCTTGTATATTTGCTCTGTTCCATTTCTGGAAATACATTCCTTTTACTTTCACAGTTATCTGAGTCCTAAGGTGTTTTTGGACTTCTGGGAATTGAAGTCCAAAAACATCTGGAAATCAACCTTCTGTCCATTCCTGTTCTAGAACATTGAAGCTTGCTGACTGCACTACTTTATAGCTGGGGCTGCTTTGACATCTGTTTGGAAACTTCAGCTTTTTCATTTTTATATGCCTATTCCCTGGCTGTCGGCTCCTTTACAAGTTAGTGGACACAGACAACTGTTGTAACACACACCTCATGTTTTATGGTTCTCACACTCCAATGGCATGGCAATGGCCACCTAAATTTAAACTCCTCCCTTTATGGTTATTAATAATAGCCTGACCACCCAACCCTACTTCCAATGTCTCTCCATCACTTGTTGCACCTTGGAAGCTGCCAGGAAATCAATCTCTCTTAGCCTGAAGAGCTCTTTTAAATGAAAAATCTTATCTAGAACAGGTCATGTTATATAACAAGTCACTAGCTTTGCCTGTGAAATGAAAGATGATGAGGTAGAGTCCTCAGGACAGAGGCTATCTCCATAAATCTGCCAAAAAGGAGATGTGGATTACTTTACTGGATTAATTACCTGTCCTTCAAACTAAGCCCTGACCTCAGTGGGGGAACATCACCAACCTTCCAACCCAGCTTGTTGTGAACACAAAACAAAGGATTATTTCCCATACAGGAGTGTGAAAGGAGGCCTTCTGTGGATTGCTTTCCACTTCACCAGATGGGATTCAAGAAAACTAGCGAGTGTGTCTCAAACCTTTAGCATTACTCAGCAGTGCAGTTTGTTTTGTAATACTGGTCTGGAAGCTGCAGCTGGTGCAGAATGCTTTAGCTAGGTTGCTGGGTGGGAAGACCGATTGGCAGCATATTATGCCTCAGCTAAAGGAACTGTTTCATGCCTATTTCATGTGAGAAAAAATTAAGATTTAATCTGTTGCTAGCATATAAAACCTTAAAGAACTCAAGATAGTGTCTGATGCTGGCAGCTGGCAAGTGTTCATTTAGTTGCACTAATGCAATGGGAAAATGATGCTTAGGAGAACAGAAGAATCTGACATCCAGACAGCAGTCTCTGAGAATGAATGCCCAAAGTCACCATCCTTCTCACTCTCGACCGTTGTCTTGGTCTGGGAATGCTGTTTCTCCTTATTAATAATAATGTCTCACTGGGACATTAAAATACCTTTTATTTGTAGGGGCATGCTGAAAACATAGGTATTTATGCATGCCTTCCCTGTATAGTTTAACTCACCATCTTATGGACAGATAAAAGATATTTGTTTTCCTATCTTTGTATTTTCATATTTGTGTACAGTACTTTGAAATCTATAGAATCCATAGCTGTCAACATTTTGCAAAATATTCATAAATAACTTTTCTTAGTTCTTCCCTTCTTGATGGCATTTAATTTGCTTTCATGTTATGTCCCAGGCACTGAGCGTCTAGAGCAGTTTTGAGCTGGGCATTGCACACTTTGTTAATTTAGGATAGGTGAAGAAATTATTACAAGCAAGTGAATGTCAGCCATTCATAGCAGAGGACAGCTTGTACTGGGGCACAGAATTCCTGCTAATGGTTTTAATGAAACCAAAACTGAAGCACAGTCTTATACTTGGTAGTAAGTTGCCCTGAGCTCACTGGAGCTTACTTGAAATAATGTATGTGCAGAATTACAGGCTTCACTTTTCAGGACATTACTTTGTGTCGCACAATGTTCCCCCCTTAATATACCTTATGAAATTTCAATAGTTTTTAACAAACTTACTGTGTGATATTTGAAATTCACCATACATACGACTTGAAAAGGAAGGAACCTCAGAATTCTCATCAAAGTTTGGTTTGGGTGAAATTCAGTGATAACTTGGGAATTTGCAGAAGCCTTGATAAGAAAAGTTACTGTCTTTATTGTAACGCTATTAATTTCACTTACAATTCCCCAGGTGTTTTAGGTGGGTAGGGGGTCTTTGAATTCAATTTAACTTCTCTTTAGGTGAAATTTCAGGGGCAAGTCTACAATCCAGCCAAGCTGAGTGTCTTTTTCTAGAAAAGAGGACCTTCAGGCATGTCAGTTCAAGAAAGGAAAATATATGTGCGTTGAGACAATGTGATTGCACACTAGATATCTTTGTAACTGAATCACTTGAGCTTGACCTTAGTTTTTTCTTGAAGCAGTTATGCTTCATCTTCTGGTTTTATTGTTCTTCTGTCAAGCAAAAACCTTGTATTTGTAGAAGGCTGTATATATAACTGTTTCTGCAGTATGTTTAGAAGCAACAGTATAAGCCACATCTGATTCAAAATTTGTATCTCAAGAAAAGGAAAGAGTTGTCCCAAAATATTTTTCCTCCCCGCTCCCCACGGAAATAAATACATAATTAATTTACCTGAAAGATTCCCTCATTATTACCACCTTTACTTTTCACTGAACAACCCTTTTGTTTTTTTAATCCCCAATTTAGCTCCCAGAAGGAATAGAAAGCTATACTGCTTGTCTTCTGTCTTGTTTAGTTAATTCCTAATAAAATTCACCACCTAGCTCCCATATGTTAGATGGCATTCAAGCATATTTTGCAAATTTCCTGGCTCAAGCAGGAAACTTACACACTGACCTTTACTATAACAATAGGGGATAATGACAAATTAATTATATATTACTGGATTGACAGTGAAAACAGGAGAGCAACTTGCCTTTGGTATATGGGTCATTGGGAGTTTTCATTAACGAAATAATTACCATTTAGAACATACACATATTGCAATTACTTATACCAGAGTGATCAACTTGTAGCCCCCCAGGTGTTTTGACCCACAATTTTCATCAGCCCTCGACAACAGAAGCACAGTGATTGGCATTATTGATCTTTATCTGGCATTCAGGGCATCTTATTGTTGCTTGTTCTTCCCTTTCCAGCACCACAAACTTCCTTTATATCCATATTGTTTAAAAAAATACTGCCATCAGATTTTCTTCATCATAAACATGTGCCTTTGGTTTCATTCCATTTTGTTTCTTTCCTGGTATCCGAATGCAAGACCTTTGTTTCTGCTGAATGCTTCTCACCTGACCACATCCTTTTGCATATTAAATCTGTCTTCTGTGGTGTAAGCTGCCCCACATCAGTTTGGATTGCCTGCAGGTTCGGACACAGACCCGAATATTCCCCCAGGGACCACCCTCTGGGAATGTGCAGAGTTTGTTAAAGAGCACTAAGTACAGCTGCTCAACCAGCTGTTATTCTAGCTAACAATGGTACCACCCAACCAATGTTAAACACTTCCCAGAAATCAAAACTGGCTATGCCCATGATCCCATAGTCATGGAATCATAGAATAGTGGAGCTGGAAGGGGCTGTGAAGGCCATTGAGTCCAACCCTCTGCGGTTGCAGGACACCAAGTTACACCATCCCACTCCGATGGTTGTCCAGTTTCTTTCTGAATGTCTCTAGTGTGGGAGAGCCCAGCAGAATAAAGCATAACGTATTCCTAAAAACCCCACGTTGGCTTCTGCTCCTTAAGGTCTTGTACTTTTCCGGATCCACTTTCTTCTACTTTTCAAACATTTACCTGCCCTCAGTATTTCAGTGCTCCATGATCAACAGGAATTCTCAAGGAATGCAAACAATGGGTGTCAAATAACATCTACAAGCTGTCTAACCAGCCACAGCTCTTTCCCAGGCTGTGCACAAAAGTAGTTTGGAAAGGAGAAAAAAGTAGCTACAATATAGAACACCCAGTCAAGTGTT
This sequence comes from Varanus komodoensis, assembly GCF_004798865.1. NCBI lineage: Eukaryota > Metazoa > Chordata > Lepidosauria > Squamata > Varanidae > Varanus > Varanus komodoensis. The sequence goes on from NW_025335317.1 coordinate 17,827,095, forward strand.
CCAGTAGGTTAAGGAGGGAGAGATAGAATGAACAGAAGATAAAAGAGTGATGGCTTCTGGCTTTTTAGGTTCCTTGGCCTCCTTCTTGGGTGAGTTTACCTTCTCCCCACCATTGTCACCAGCTGCCTCTCCCTGCACTGCTACCGCTTGCTTGGCATGCAAGGAGTCTGTGAGCAAGGAGGACCACCAGTGTGGTCTGGACCGGCGTGAGGGGCTGGTGAACAAGCAGGAGAGGTGGGGCAACTTCAGGAGACACTTGCGAGTTTCTCCTTGGCAGGGTATGTGACCTCTGGATATGCTCAATCAAGCCCAGCCCTGCAAAAAACTCCTCTCCCCCTTTTTCCTTTCTGAAAGTGTCTTTAAAGGAATTGTTAAGAAACTTTTGGCTTGGTGCAGCTGTTGACTAAGCCCGCTGCTGTAATTTGTTGGAAGATTTTTCAAACAAGCCACAAACTCAGCTCAAAAGCCAGAAATCTATCCATTCTCTGCCTCTTAATGCAGTCCTGTGCAAAATTCCTGCTTGCTTACCCTGGTCGCTTACTCCCAAGGAAGGAGAATTTTGCTGCAGAGCCCACCTGCTTTTTAATTTTTTTTCTTAATATATACAAATACATAAAAAGAATATAAAATGAGCCCACCTGCTTTGATCACTCCCAGCTGTGAGGTGTTCAACTTTAGTCCCATTCAAGAGATTTAGTCCTTGCCATTTCTCTCACGTATTATTCATCCAGAATAGAAATATGGAGACCTGCCATCAGATCCTGAAGCATACTCTGCTCACACATGCAGAATCAGTGCAAGTCCCCTTTCTCCCATTACTGAGGGTGTCATTATGTAGTTCTATTATTTACGTACGTATTAGCTACTTTTGCAGTGCTGCAGGGAAGATAACTGTGACTTCCTACCATCATAAATGGCCTGCCAATGGGTTTCGGAAACCCCAGATGGGGATCATTTCTATGGGGTGAAATCCGGCTTTTGAAGAGGGATTCCTGTTTATGGATTCGAAGAGGGATTTCCCTCCTAGTGTGTGCAAACTGACAATAACTTTGCCACCCACACACTGGCTGGGTTCACACAAACACAAGGAGCTGCACTGCATAGGAAGCCATTCAATATGGCTTATGAGCCACCATCCCTGCAGTGTACCTCACACGAGATCGGGCACACTGCAGGTGGGGTGCCTCTTCCCCTCCTCCCGCTTCTTGGCCCAGGGAACATTACAGGAGCACTGAGGTGCCGCGCTCTCCTCCCTGCCACGATTGCAAATCATTTCTGCC
>NW_025335317.1:17828474-17840923 GCF_004798865.1 Varanus komodoensis
AAAAAAAAAAAAAAAAACCCTTGTGACTTGGGTTTCTTATTAGGCAACTGATCTTCTGTGACCTGTCAAGAGGAAACAAGGGTGCAGGGGAAATGGGTTTGGAGCCATGGCTGCAGTGATGTCCAGGGTGAGTCTCTGTTGTCTGTTGGCAGCAGGAACTCCTCGGGACACTGCCACAGTTCTGCAAGTGCTGTCAGTTACAGTCATGTGTGCTACATTTTCTGGTATACAACTGTGTATGAATGTTTTTTTTTTAAAGGGGGGTTAGCCTCCATGGACAGCTCCTCCAAGCTGCATTTTGCAATCTATACCCTGCCCCTCAAACCAAAGTACGATTCCAACTGCTGGCTGATCCCAAGTAGGACTTAGATGGACACAGGCACTCACCCAGCAGCTCCCTGGCATAATCAGCATGAGTTTTTGCTGCTCTCAGCAAGAGTCTTGCTACTAGTTTTGGTTAACCCGTGATGGCCATGGCTTTTCAGGACTGGCTTAGAACCCAAACAAAAGCCAACCTGGCAAAAGCTTTCTTGTATGGTACATTAACCCACCGTGGTTTAATGTGTCATGCTACTCAGGTCACTATTTGAACGTGTGCATTTATATAAGAGCCTTCTGCAAACTATCAATGCAACATTCAGGAGAGCGAAAGGGTATGTAAATGTGCACTAAACTCTGGGGTACCAAACTAAAGCCTGCTGAAGGAAGAAGGGGTACAAATGCTCGTTCAAGAGACAGGGTAACACCTTTCTTCATGCTGCACAAAACAAGAGTGTAAATGACAGACCTCCCCACACCCAGCACTAAGTCAAAATGTTGTACACCGCACTGGTGCATAGCTAAGTTCATCAAATGCCTGCATCAGATGCTCAGACAAGACATGGCTAAGCATGTCATTTGGAGTCTTCCTCTTTTTTCAGGGATGCTATGTTACTGAAAGCAGTTGCATTAATAATGGTTTCAAGCAGATTTTTAAATTGTACTTTCAGCTTGCAGACACAAGCCAAAAAGAAAATGCAAAACCACTTAATCACTTGTGGCTTTGATGTATTCTGCATGATTTTCTCTGATGATAGGCAGTCTCCCCAACATGCTAGCCCCAGGAGCTGTGATTAAGTTATTGATGTATGTGAGCAAACGCAATCATATTTGTTGTAAGTGTGATACTGACTCTAACTCTGCATGCACGCAAGTCCCCCAGCAGTTGGTTCTGATTATTTCTCAATAACACTATTGGAGGGAAGGTGTGAGTGAACCTGGATTATTCCATTGGACAGATCAAAGGGCGCACTGATAAACGGAGCCAGTATAACTATTTCAGAATATAGAAATGTATAAATAGGAGATGCCTAAGGTTTAGATTTACTGCGTGTGTGTGTTTCAAAAATATGGGTCAACTTGTGGTTTGCCCTTGTTCTTTTATGCGAATCCACCCAGATTCTATCACTGAACTTTTTGAAAGTCTTGGGTTTGCTCTGTTTAATAAACATTTAAAGATTAACTCTAAGTACATGTTTGAAAAACAAAACAAAGGGAGAGGAATTGAGGCAGAGGCCCTCAAATATAAAAGAGCTCTGATGAACCGGATTTTGTTGTTTTTGCCAAGAGGCTTCCCTGTGAAATCCAGTGCCAGATTATCCATCCCATAGTATGTGCAAAAATGTCCCCAAAATTATTATTCATGTTCTATTACATAAATACCCTGCCTTCCTTCCTTTTGCAAGGAACTCAACATGGCTTACAAGTTTCTCATCTGTATTTCATCCTCACAACAACAACCATACAAGGTAGGTTAGGCTGAGAGTCCAAGACTGGCCCGAAGTCGCCCAGGAAGCTTCATGACTAAGTGTGGAATAGAACCCAGAGCTCCCAAGTCTCAGTCCCACACTCAGTCCCAGCTGGGGCATCATACTGGGTCCAAAAGAATGAATGGAGTAGTATTGGCTTATGTGAGCTCCCAGTTTGCACACAAGACAAAAGCTGACTTTCCAATAGTTTCTGGCATGTGTGCATATGGGTTTGAGCTTTCTGACCCGAATTTGAAAGCCATTTGACTTCAACATGTGAAAATGGTTAAGAGCTAAAGGACAACACACACAAAAGTAAGTACACATAATTTGAAAGAGACCCTTAAAACTAATCCAATGAATGACAGTTCAAAACTTTCACTAAGAGCGGGGAAAGTTGCTTGTTTGTAGGAGGGAACGATGAGCGTTTCCATCTGATCTGCCATCCAGCCTTCAATGTCAACAGGGCTGAATGACCTTTGAAAGGCTAACTGATCCCTCAGTTTTTGCATCAGTAAAATATTCTTGGAGATCAGATATAATTAGTAGAGTGTTTTCCATTCCTCAGCACTATCAGTCAAAATACTTTCTGCACCTATTCAGCCTTTTCTAACAGATTTCTTCGTTGAAAGAAAAAAAGGAGAAGTGGAGGGGGGATCAAAGTGTTACAATGGAAGTCAACAGCATTTGGATCCACCATAGAATCCTCTGAACAAGGTAGTACAATCGGACAATAAAAGTCTCATCTTTAAACACCTTGATGATGGTTTAAAGAAAAATAATAGTAAAAGCAGAACCTAGCCTGGACAGAGAAAGGGAATCACCAACCATCTTGTTTGAAGCATAATGCAGATCACAACTCTATAAATGGCTGGATGTTGTGAAAAGCTTAAGTGATATTTAGAACAAAAGGCAGCCCCTCATGCTTCTAGCAAGCTCCAGCTCTACCGCTATGGCTTCTACCACAGGGAATTTCGATTGTGGGTAAGGAAGTGGGTGCAGGTGTATTTCCAAGCAGTGGAGCCCTGACTGGGGTTGTTTCATGGTATGAAATGGGTGCAGCTACCCAGCAATCCTGTGTGTTGTCCATATCAAGACTTCTATAATTGATAGTGAAGACAAGAGAGTTCCCTCTCAAAACATACCACAAAGAAGTCTTGAAGAAGCAAACAACAAGAATAAAATCTACGAACAAACCACTACATCAGGGAATGGCAGTGTGGGGCCTGTGGGCAACAATGCACCTTGAACATGACGGACATCTTCTTGGCCATCACCAAGATGCTCTACAAGGCTCCCTTCCTTCCCCTAATCGATGCATTTTCTTACTGGAAGCCAAGATTGCTATGAAATATGCTTCTGTTGGTGGGTTTGCCAGGAGGTCCTCAGTATGTGGGGGTTCTGCCCCTACCTCTGCCTTATAGGTAGTCTTTTGGGCAGGTTACTTTTCCTTTGTTGTAAATTCCATAGCAACTAAGTTGTAGTGGTACCCTGGACAATTTCTCAAATTGCTAAATGTGCCACAGCCCAGACAGGTGGCCTACCACTGAGCTACATGGTACTTTCAAAACTCAAGTCAATTATAATAAAGAAGTTAAAGAAGCTGTAGCAATACTATCCAGGTTCATCAGTGTAGAACCTTGCCTTGGTCATTAGGGTACAGTAAAAAGAAAGTTGCAAACAACCACAACAACCCCATAAATGCATAAAACCATTAATGGTAAAATATTCAGGATTAACAAATCTAGCAAAAGCAGAGACATGCCAAATCATTATATCTTGATCCCTGGACGTCAGTTCAAGCACAAATAAAAATTAAAATGTTTCACTTATTTACCAATAGATCCCTGTTCGACCATTATATTTGTATATACACAGTATTACCTGTCATATAGCAAATTTATTGACATTGTAAAGAATAAAGAGAGAGGAAAACAGGCAAAATGAGATTATTTCCCCCCCCCATCCATTCATATTTGTAAAATTAATCTTTTCTTTCCAAATCAAGCAACTCAGGTTCAAGCTGCTATGAGTTTCTCAAATAATTTTAATTTTTAAAATTTGATATTTGCTCGGGCTTTCTTATTTTTATTTACTTGTGTGGATGTAATACCTAAATATTCTTCTTAATAATAATGAAATGCTTCTGCACTACAGAAGAAATGGAGGATAGCAAGAAACATTGTGAACAAGAGAGTTAGATTTCACATTCTACTGTGCAGGTGCCACATTCTGTACCTTGGACAGTGTACCTAAAAACTTGCTACCAGGTTAGTTCTTCTCATTTCACTCCAGGCTGATATCAATCATGCTTTTCTACAGGAACTCTTAATGACTCACCTGACACAATTGTGTATCCAATACCTCTGGGGCGTCCTTTGTCCTGGTCAATTGCGGTTATCATGCGCACAGTTGTACCCTGGGGATCACAGATAAAGGAAAAGGGAGGAATTGAGTGTACCAGCAACTGCTGAAGTGCATCACTTCCATACTGCTTATCATACTTGCAATTCATTTGGTAATTCATAAAGCTTGTTCTCATACATGCAAAATATTCTAAATCTCTATGAACAGATCCAATGGCTAGCTTTGCAACTCTTGAGAAGACACATATCCACATATGGAAACTGTTAACTGCAGAGGAGCTCGAGGACTGCAAAAGACATCTGGTTGAATATCCAGAAGAAACTTTCCCTATACAGGCCTTGAGTATCATTTTACTATTCAACTCACACTCCTACACAGTTATACCAGCAAATCTCCATCTTGACCTATAATTCTCAAGATGACACCAACACGATGTGACCCATGTGCCATTCATATTCTTGTGGATAGGCACAAGTGGGAATGAATGGTGGTTTTCAAAAAGTGGGTGGCTGTTCAGCAGGGATTCTGAAGAGAACAACAGTACCGTTTTCTTTCTTTCTTATCATGGGGCCAGTGAGCTGAAGTGAGGTGAGATCACAAGGTGAATGTGCCTATTAGTGCTGATGTTCTGTTTCTGACTTAGGTCACTTTCTCCTGGGAGCTGAATCAAAGCCTTCTCACATGGAGGGGATAGGGAGGAAGTACAGTCTTAAAATGTACATGCAGTTTTTTTCTTTTTTCTTGAAAACCAGTATATTTTATTGAATTGTGCAGTACCTATGCAATCAATCAGTAGCAAATCATTAATAACAGATAACTATTTACACACTTTGCGGAGAAACCATTTTCTGCTATTGCCAGTAATGTGAAAGCACGAATGTCCCTCAACATTAAAATTAGTTTGTTTGTCCATCGTTCTTTGATGGTAGGTCATGGTACTATCGTATCTAGATCATATCACTGGCTATGATCATCATTTGCATGGCAGGATCAAAATGAAATTTCATACTTCAAGTGTAGTTCAGTTCCAATATTTCGGTATGGAACTTCAAGTACCTAGTTCACTGGCTGTGTGAGATAGTTATTCCTACACGAATGCAACAAGAGCATTTAAGAATTGAGCCATGCACACAATACAAAGCTCTGTAGACCGCAAACACGCACCCCAGACATACTGCTCTGTAAAACAAGTATTTCCCTCACTTGCATATAAGGAAGTGCTGGGTTTTTAACAGAGAAGCCCTCTGTTCCATTCAGCAGTGTAGACAAGGCCCTAACTACTAGGCAATGGGGGGGGGGCAACAGGTTCCAAAATTGCTGAAGTGGAGTCTTCTTTTCGCCTTAGCTTTAATGCTGAAAGATGTGAAGGCTATGAGTTTTCTCCTGGGATCATGGTTACTCAACAAATGTCCTTATTTACACACATAATAATAATTAATGTAGTGTGAACACATTTATGACTTTAGGCTATTGTGCTTTCCTTTGTTTATTGAGACCCAGGGAAATTTGTTGTCCATTCTGGACCTCACTCTAAAAAAAATATTGTCAACAATGGCATTTGTAGTCTAATGAAACAGCAAGAGCACACATCTGCCTTGGCAGAAGTAAACCAACAGTGCAATTTATCATCTGGAGACTGAAGGTCAGGAAGAGTCACTTCACTTCTCTTGCTTATCCAAAGCACATGAGTCCTTAAACTGCAGCTTCAGAGGGTACCAGGTACCCAGCCCTGGGAGGGGGAAAGAGGTTTGTGTTCTACTGTTGCAGTAAAGAGGTGGACCAAGAAACTTGGTTGGCTACAAGGCTCCCAGACTGAGGAGGATGCCCTGTAGAAGGGGCCCAAGGCCTTCACTGCCCTGCTATTGGGCAACTGGAATTTCCCTGTGTTTGGTACAACACACCACTGAGACGATGAGCAGAGACTGCCTGGATACTACATGACGCCTCCTCATCCACATTTCCATGGGCTGTCTTCTTTCACCACCCAGAAGGGCAAAGACAAGGAAGGCAGAGCATCAGCTACATGGAGGCCACCCCACAGCTATCAGGCTCCAGTCCTTACCTGGCCTCATTAGAGCAGGAGCAGCCCAGGTACCACAGCCAGGCCCTCACCCCCCTCCCCTCCATCCAGTGTTTCCAAGCCAGATGCCCCATTTCCACCCTGGTGGTCTGTACTTCTCAGCATTTATTAGCTCAAGAATCAGCACAGCTACCAAAGTAACCACAAAGAACCTTAACTTCATGGCTTAATCTTTCAGACAAGCATAAGTCGCTGGCAGGATGGACTACATAGCTGTAGACAAACCAGGAGCCTGGCCTGAGCCCAAGAGCAGGGACCAGCCTCTTCACTTCCCAATGCTGGGAGAGGGAGATCCACAGCACTTGCTCAGGGGTTGCACACCCACTACTGTCCCACATGGGATACAATACCGAAGGAGCTAAAGAAGGAAACATCCCAAATGCAGGAAGGCAAGAAGAGTTTTAGGCTAACACAGCTCTAAATACAAGGGCCATCTCCACTAGGGCCACCCAACATAGTGGCAAGCAGACCATCACTGCCCTGGGGAGGGGCACCACAGCCCCATTTAGTTTGAGGAACACTACCCTGGATGCTCCACCAAGCTGAAGAGCACAACACAACTACAGGGGCATAAATCGTCAACCAAGTGATTGTGGGCCCAGACCACAAAGAAATCCAGGTGCAGGTAGAGGCGGAGAGGCAACCCAAGGTTTTTTAGATCCTGAACCTGGAGTGTGCCTCTCACAAGCATCTCTCACCTCTCTTTCCCCAGCCATGTGATCATACCACTGGGCAAAGAAGAAGATGCTTGCAGCTTTTAAAGGGACTGCTCAAATACACCACACCTGCCCCTGCTGGCAGGTCTCGTGAGGCAAGGGGGTATGGCTGGGTTACTCACAGTCCTCAGAAGGTCCAGAAAACCCTGTTGCCAGAGTTCTTCATGACACCCTCTGGCATGGCACTCCCATCAGAGCTCAAATCAACTGGTGATCGAGTGAGTATGGGACTGGATCCACCATGGGGCTATTGCCACTCTCCTCTGAGAAAGAGAGGCTGCCACAGCTGGAACTGCAGGGGCCGCTCAAGGGTCTGTGGGATGTGCAGCTGAAGGCTGCCTGCCACAGGCATCTGCTGGCTTTCCTCCCCTGGCTGGGTGGGTCCAGTCCCAGGCAAGAGAGAGGCTATTTGTTGCTTCTCCGAATGGCTGAGAAGGCTTTGAAAATGGGGATTCTGGAACAGGGAAGCTCCAGTAAATCTACTCCTGGGAGACTTCTGCTAACAACTGCTCTACCCTTTGCATTGCAAAGGAAGAACTGACCACTTATAGGCACTGAGAAGAGTTTTGGAACACTTTCCCACAGATAACTGGTTTACTAGCAGCATACTTGGACCTATTCCCAGGGAGCTGAATTGCCCATATGACAAGGAGGCCTACAGCCTCAAGGAGGCTCAGCCAACATGTTCCCTGGAAGATTTACACAGATAACCGGTCTATCCATTGCAGAGTGCATTGACAGGAGACCAGGCCTTACATGAGCAAGCTTATATCTACACACACACACACACAGACACACACGCATATGAATGAGAGAGAGAGAGAGAGAGAGAGAGAGAGAGAGAGCGCTTTTCTGTGTTGTGGATTGCTAGTGTCTCATATGCCATTGTCCACTTGAAAATGAACTCATCTGAATCCGCTGTGGATTTCTTCAACATCACTACAGTCTACCCAAGCCAATGCAGGGCATGCCTGGAGCTATGAAAGCTGCCTTGCCCCAGACTGCTGTGACTTTTAGCCAGTCAGCCTACTACATGTGCCCTGGATTCCTGCAGCCAAGAACTTAATTTGGTGATTCCACTAGCCTCACTTCCCAGAATGCTTGGTGTCAGGAAGCTCCTATTCGCATACATCCCAAACTATAACCAGACAAGTTTTCTTGTGTGTGTGTCAGCTGCTACTGCTTGAAGATTCTAACAGGTTCATGCAATCATTTTTTGTGCTAGACCCTTGCCCTGTTCGGCTAATAAACAGCAGGGAGGGAACAGTTGGCTGGGCCAGGGAGATGATCGATATTTTCTTGCAAGACGAAATGCTCCCATGCTACTGGAAAGCAGTGATGGTGAGGCCACTCCTGAAGAAAACCTATCTGAACCTGGAAGTCCTATCAACCTTAGGTCAGTTGTTTCTTTGAACGGGGTAGTGGCCAACCTCAGGAATGCTAACAATTATCTCAATTCATTTCAAGATGCAGGTTCGGTTTTAGCATGGAAACAGCTTTGATCACCCTGTATGATGATCTATGATGGGACAGAAGAGGGGGATTACAACTCTGTTGATACCCCTGAATCTCTGAGAAGCTTTTGTTGCCATCAGTCATGGTATCCTGTTGGAAGTGGGGGGTACTTCACTGGAAGGTTCAGCGCTTACTTGAATGGTTGGTTCCAGAAGGGTGTCCTTGGGGAATGATGCCAGCCCCATGGACTGTTGTCCAACAGCAAAAATGGAGAGGATGAAGGCTAAGGCTCACTCTAGTCAAGCCTGAAATGTGTCTGAAGCTCACTCTAGTCAAGCCAGGTGAGTGGATCCTCTGACAGGATGGAGGGTGCTCAGCCTGTTCTAGACGGGGTTTCACCCCTCTTGAAGAAGCAGGTTTGTAGCCTGGCCTCCTTCAGTGATACGAATGCAGAAAATATTGTGCGTGTCATAATATGTTGAAAATGCCTTACATATAGTTTCCCCAGGCATTTTAAAAGACATTTTATGGATGTATTCACATTAATCTGAAGGCACTAACTATAAATCCTTAGTAACTGACCTTTGAAGAAAATACAGAAAGGAGAGTTTCTAAATCACCAGTAGTGATTATGTTTTCCAAGTGAGTAAATACAGCTAAAGAGGCTACAGGTTACTATGCTGAGCAACCCTCCTTTATTTGGAATTTAACATAGCTCAACAGCACAGTACATCCATTAAATACACAAAGTCTGACATTCAATCCTTCTGTTCAAGCACCTAGAAATTCTGGGAGACTGCTGGCTAAATACTTGACAATTCACTGCCAGTTTATGCTGTGAGGACAAGGGCCAATGATAAATGATTTCAATAAAAGGCAGCTCTTCATATATGCACTATATTTTCATCTTTAGAAACAATTTTATTTTAAAAATACTGTTATGTACTCATTTCTGTGTACTCCCTTTGTTGCTAACTGCTCAATTTAGTCATCATAGCCTTCAAAACACTGTCCTGAAATGTTTTCATTCTGACACTGAAAAGCATTGGAATCAGCTACTCAAGTTATTTTGGTAACGCAATTAGGTACCTGTGCAAGCATTTGCCACTATTGTAAACAATCACCAAAGGAGAAAACTTCGATCAAATTTCCATATAAGCATCATAAGATGATTTTATCCCAACAATTTAATGTGTTGGTTGCATGACCATTTCTTATAAGTGCATCCAAAATGGTGGTATCTGTTTATTTGTCATGTAAAATGAAACACTTGAAAAACTACAAGGCTTCCGATGCCATCTCATATCCACTTACCTTGGAGTAAGCCCCATTAGTAACAATGCATAGATATGTCTATGAGTGTACTAACAGAGTACACAGAGTCATACAGATGTACATCCCAACAATAATGCCATTTTTTCCTGTCACCCCATAGTGAAAAATTTACTAGGAACACATGTACAGACTTGGCCAGAAATTTGCTAACTTTATCCAAACTCTGCTTTCCTCAAAAACCCCAATGGAAACTTCCATATTGGTCTCAAAGGTTAATTCCAGGGGAGCTGCAGTGATAACTCTAATGGTAACTGAGCCCTTTGAAAGGGTGTGACCAAAATATTGTTTTGTGTTCTTTTTTCGCAGACATGCTGAAAGAATCGTGAGCCGAGAGAAGAATATGAGTAGAGCACAGGAACTGTCACATGCACTGGCCAATCCAAAGAAATAATTTGAGGGAGAATATAAAAGCAGACAAAGGCTGCATTCAGGTTTTAGTGGGGCTTGGACTTTAATCATTCCCATGGGTGCAGTATGAAGTCCTGACATTTCATTTGTATACTAAAATGTTCCTACATTTCACAGGCAAGGGGTAAAAGCATGGCCATATCTGACAGTTTGCTTGTCACTTGTCAAAAAAGTGGGAGCAGCTTAGATGAGAGGCGTCACAAACCACGCAATACATTTTAAAAGGAAGGCAGCTGCTGAGCAGGGCAGTGTTAGAGATGGTGTACGAATAGCAAATACTTGGTAAATATTTATGGGGAAACTTTACCCTAACAAGCCAAAGTCTGTGCGGGTTCCATGTGTTATGGTCACATAAAGAGTTAGTACTGCTGATGCCATTTAAAGAATAAAGAGTTTTCTTCTTTGAATGACCTTCCTGTTGAATCCAAGGTCATCTACATACTAAAACATCAGTGATTTATTGGATTAAAATTTGGAAACACCTGCCAGAGTGTATGCATTGGCTTCTTTACATTGCTTCTTGTCTAATTTCATGTTTAATCTGCATAGTGTTTCCCCCAAAATGGTGTCCTCCTATACTGGACCTCACGCTTTCTTCCTCTTTGCAGTTGTAGTTCTTGCTGCCTTTTGAAAACGACAGGTGCATTAATTTTTTTCTGTGATTCAGCTACATACCTCACACCTCCATATTTTCTTGGTAGTTAGTAAGCTTCTCCTCCGGCTGTTTTCCTCTAATTGTCTCACACATTTACCCACGATGTACTAAGGAGTGCAGAACTTTCCCCCTAATTAGCGATCTTGTTACATCACTACAGGTGGGTTTTTCCCCTTTTTGCCGCCTGTATTTTTAACGTTATTTCAAAATAAAATTCCATGTGAAAAAGAAATGCTCCCTCCATATAATCATTGCAGAAAGATGTGATATTAGCCACACTGTGGTGTCCTTAGACATCCATACTTCTGCAATACAGAACAAAGCCAAGAAGTACTCTTTTGCTGAGCTTAAAAAAATAAAATCCAGAAATATTACTCATTTGCAGGTCACTCTGTAAGAAATCTATACCATCCATGACTTCTCTAAAAGATGGCATGCAATTTGCTGTCTGGGGAGGGTGTGCAAAGCAAAAGATAAGAGGTTGTATGCAACAGTGCCATGATGTTGTGCTACTGGAAACTAGGTTCTGAATTACGTGCAAGAGAAGACCAGCTGAAGTTACATTTGCACAAGCACGGTTGCACAAGCACTCTTGCATTATGCTGTGCAGCCCTTCTGCACATAACTTTTGTATAACCCAGGGTACTAACTGCTTGCCCACAGCTTGCTCAATGGAAAGATTCAGTGGAGCTCTGCTAATGTTATTTGAGTGCTCAGAACAATACTTTTGGATACTCCCAAGGCACTGATTTGTACTGTACATTTGGGGCATATTATTTGTTTATTAAATATAATTAATACAGTAATTGATGCATTAATGCATTTATATAGCCACCCCACAGCAGTAATTAGCTCACACACAAAAGCAACACTAAAATACAGCATAAAACAACAAAATCCTTTTAAAAATTAAGCACATGATTCAAAATAGGGAAGCTTAAACAGTGTGGTCCAGGCTAAAAAGATGCAGGTTATTCACAGGTCTGGGTGAATAAAATGATTTATGAAAATTGAAAAGATGATGCCAGAGATGCCTGTTTGGTAACAAGGTACCACCAGCAAAAAAAGTCATCTCTCTAGTGTGTTCATCCACTTCATTCCATTTTATGTCATCACTCAGAGCAGAGCCTCTGAAGAAGGTAATTCAGTATTTTTGTTTCCCTCTGTTTCTGATTACTTTACACATCTTTTATGGACAGGACCTATGGGGAGACAGTGCACTCCCAATAAGAGTACAGATTATGTATCTCCCTGTGAGGAAAATGCTCACATTTGTCCTTCACATGATGTCTGAAACATGTGGAAAGAGGATGTGTGGGCAACTCACCCACCCTCTATTGCTGCTTCCTCATAACGGATGAAGCAACTCCACATCTCCACATGGGTTCTTCTTTTCATGTCTGCCTTCAGCTTTACTTTTGGAAAAGAAGGGAAACCAGGTAGTTACACCTGTTCTCCAGAAAATAGTTGGTACATTTCCATCATCAGCCACTTAACTGCTGCTCAGGGGAGCACATTGCTGATATTGTACATGCAATGGCTTTGAAGAGGAATACAGGGACAAAAACATCCACCAGAAGACACAAAAGAAAGAAAGAAAGAAAGAAAGAAAGAAAGAAAGAAAGAAAGAAAGAAAGAAAGAAAGA